>NW_027556098.1:36843480-37443480 GCF_003287225.1 Phascolarctos cinereus | reverse complement strand
CATAATGGAGATAATGCAGGAAAAGAAGAAGATGATTTGGGTACAAGTTATTTGAAAATACAGAAAGGCAGTAGTTCTAAAATGATGTCTAACATCTTTTTTATCTTTTCTTATATATTTTAATAAAGTTAATAATTATCTTAAGCATTCATTTTTTTTAAAATTTGAGTTCCAAATTTTCTCCTTCCCTCTAGACCCTCTCCCACTGATTGAGAAAGCAAGCAATATGATTTATAGATGTGAAGTCATACAAAATATATTTCCATATTAGCCTTGTTGAAAAAAAAAACAAGAAAATAAAGAAAGTAAAAAACAGCATACTTCAATCTGCACTCAGAGTTCATTAGTTCTCTTGCTGCAGCTGGACAGTATTTGTCATCATCAGTCCTTTGGAATTTTCTTGGATCATTTTTATGAGAGTAGCTAAATCTTTACTTGTTTATTATCATTGCTGTTACTGTGTAGAATGTTTTCATGGTTCTGATCACTTCATGTTGGTTCATAGAGATCATATAGTTCACATAGGTCTTCCCATGTTTTTCTGAAACCATTCCCCCTCATCATTTCTTATGGCACAGTAGTATTCTATACAATTATATAATACAACTTGTTCAGCCATTACAATAATTTTCAATTTTTTTGCCACCACAAAAAGCAATGCTATGAATATTTTTGCACCTATAGATCCTTTTCCATTTTCTTAGATCTCTTTGGAGTACAGACCTACTAGTGGTGTAATCAGGTCAAAGATTTGCAGTTTCACAGCCTTTTGAATATAGTTCCAAACTGTTCTGAAGAATGGTTGAATCAGTTCACAATTCCACCAATATTATATTAATGAAGCTATTTTCCACATCGCCTCCAGAATTTGTAAATTTCCTTTCCTATCATGTTAGCCAATCTGATGGTTTTGAGGTAGTACTTCAGAGTTGATTTAATTTGCATTTCTTTAATTATTAGTTACTAGTAGAGCATTTTATCATATGACTATTGAAATCTTTGATTTCTTCTTCTTAAAATGTCCTGTTCATATTCTTTGACCGTTTATTGGGAAATGGCTCCATACATACATACATATATATATATATATATATATATATATATATATATATATATATATATATATATATATATAATATGTAATTGATTAAATTCCCTATATACTTGAGAAATGAGGCCTTGATCATAGATACTTGCTAAAAAAAATTCACCAGTGCCTGCTTTCTTTTTAATTTTGACTGAATTGATTTTGTTTGTGCAAAACTTTTTAAATTTCATATAACAAAAATTATCCATTTTACTTCCCATGCTCTTCACTATCTCTTGTTTGGCCATAAATTCTTCTCTCATCCTAGATCAGACAGGTAAAATTTTCCATGCTCACCTAATTTGCTTATGATATTACCCTGTATGTCTAACTTATGTACCCATTGTATCTTTATCTTAGTATATGATGTGAGATTTTGGTCTCTGCCTAGTTTCTGCCTGATTGCTTTCCAGATTTCCCAGAATTTTTTTTGTCATATAGTGAGTTCTTGCCCCTGAAGCTTTCATCTTTGTGTTTATCAAACACTAAATTACTATGTTCATTTGTTACTATATGTTGTGTACCTAATCTATTCCCCTGATCCACCTCTCTATTTGTTGGATAGTATCACATTAGTTTTGATGATTATTGCTTTATAATGTAGTTTGAAATCTACTACTACTAGGCCTCCTTCCTTCACTTACCCCCCCCCAGCTGATTCCCTTAATATTCTTAAGTGTTTGTTATTTTTTTCTACCTCTAAAAGTAATTCCTTGGAAGTTTGGTTTTTACGTATCAAAACCATATTTCTGTTATAGAAAGAATTTGGTAGGATTCCTTCTTTACTTATTTTTTCAAATAGTTTACATTGTATTAGACGTAATTGTTTTTAAAATGTTTGGTAGAATTCATTTGTAAATCCATCTGGTCCTCAGCTTTTTTCCCCTTTATGAAGCTCACTTATATATTTAAGGGTTTTTTTTTTCCTTATGAAGCTCACTTTTTCAATTTCTTCTTGTAAGATAGAGTTATTTAAGTATTCTATTTCCTCTTCTGTTCATCTAAGCAGTTGATATTTTTGTAAATATTAATCAATTTCACTCAGATTGTCAATTTTATTAGCATATTATTGGGCAAGATAGCTCCTAATAATTTCTTTAATTTCATTTTCATTGGTGACACATTTACCCTTTTCATTTTTCATCCCAGTAATTTGGTTATCTCCTGTCTTTTCTTAAATCAAATTAACCAATGGTTTATCTAATAAATTTCCTCAAAAGTCCAGGTCCTAGTTTTATTAGTTCAATGTCATTTTTTTACTTTCATTTAATCTTTCTTTTGATTTTTCAGTATTTCTATTTTTGTACATTAATTGAGGATTTTAAATTTGTTCTTTGGCTAGTTTTTTTTTTTTAGTTGCACATCAATTCATTGATCTGTTCTTTCTCTTTGGCTGCATCCACAAATTTTAGTGTGTTATCCCATTGTTGCCATTATCTTTGATGAATTTTTATTGTTTCTATGATTTTTTAATCTACTTCTTTAGAATTAGATTTTTAGTTTCCCATTAATTTTTAATCTATGCATCTATGGTCCTTTATTAAATATAATTTTATTGCACTGTGTTTAGAAAAGATTGCATTTAATATTTCTACTTTTCTGCAATTGTTTATAAGATTTTTATACTCTAAGCATGGTGAGTTGCTGTGAAAGGGCCATGTACAACTGAGAAAAAGTATACTCCTTTCTATTCCTATTCAATTTTCTCCAGAGGTCTATCATATCTAACTTTTCTAAAATATTCATCTCTTTAACTTCTTTCTTATTTGTTTTATGATTAAATTTGTCTAGCTCTGAGAGGCGAAAATCAAGGTCCACCACTAGTATAGTTGTACTATCTATTTTCCTCAATAACTCAATTAACTTTTCCTTTAAGAATTTGGATGCTATACCATTTGGTGCCTCTGTTTAATATTAATATTATTTCATTGTCTGTGGTACCTTATGGCAAATATAGTTTCTCTGATTATCTCCATTAATTGGGTCTATTTTTGCTTTTACTTTGTCTAAGATTATGATTGGTAACCCTGCTTTTTTTTTTATAAGGTGAAGCATTATAGATTCTGTTCCAGCCCCTTATTTTAAATTGGTGTGTGTCTTTCTGTTTCAAATGTGTCTCTTATAAACAAAATATTGGTGGATTCTGGTTTTTATTCCATTCGGCTATCTGCTTCCATTTTATGGATAATCTCATCTCATTCAAATTCACAGTTTGATTAACTGTGTATTTCCTTCCATTTTATTTTCTTTCGTATATCCTTCTCTCTTTCTTTACTCTGTCCATCTTCAAAAGTCTGTTTTGCTTCTGACCAATGCCTCCCTTAATCTACATTCCCTCTTATCACTACTCCTTTTTTTTATCCCCATTGACTACTACTTCTCTTGGGTAATTATAAATTATTCATATAAAATTTTATACTCTACTGAGTGAAATATATATATATATATATATATGTATATATTGTGTGTGTGTGTGTGTGTGTGTGTATATATATTTCACTCTTTGAACCAATTTGTATGAGAGTGAGGTTAAAGCATTGCCACCCCCTCCCCCACCATTTTTCCCTCTGTAAAAACTCTTCCTTTTGTATCTCTTTTATGTGAGATAACTTTTCCCATTCTCCCTTTCCTTTTCCCCTCTTTCCTAGTGCACCCTTCTTTCTCAACCCCTTTTTTGGGAGATTATCCCAAAATAATCTACTCACACATGTGTCCCCGGTCTATGTAGGCTCCTTCTAACTGCCCTAATAAATCAAAAAGTTCTTCAGAATTATATGTACCACCTTCCCAGTTAGGAATGTAAACAGCTTAACTCTATTGATTCCCATATTATTTCCCTTTCATGTTTACTTTTTTTATGCTTCTTTTGTGTATCGTGTTTGAATGCCACATTTTCTGTTCATCTCTGGTCTTTTCATCAAGAATATTTGTAAGTTCTTTATTTCATTAAATATCCATTTTTTCCTCGTGAGGATTATACTCAGTTTTGCTGGGTAGGTAATTCTTGGTGGCAGTCCTAGCTCTTCTGCTTTCCTTTTTTTCCCCATTTGCCTAATCTACTTTTTAAGGACTCATTTTTATCAGTGAAGTTTGTACCTTTTTACCATTTGACCATTTCTGCTTTGTAAGGAGTTCTTTTCCTCAGTGAGGTTTTGTACCAAACATTTGCATTTGGCTAATTTTATTTTTAAGGTATTATTTTCTTCAGTATTTTTTGTCTCTCTATTATTTTTAACCAAGCTCTTAATTATCTTTTTTGTAATTTTCTTGTATCACTCTCATTTCCTCTTTCTATAATTTTTCTTCTTGAAAAGATCAAAATTTACATTATCTCCATTTTCTACTGCATTGATTTATATCATTGTTTCTATGATGTAATAGATTTTATGCTGTATTGATTTTTATAATTGAATCTGCATCTGCCTAAAGACAACTTTCTATTTTCTTAAGTTGAGCCCAGGGATCCAGATTTCTGTCTGTGTAAAAGTTATAATTAAAAGCTGCATCTCTTATACCAGGAGCCCCTAGAATACTTCCACAACATCTATTTGTTATCTTTAAGCCTTACAAGTTAACTTAATACCATCCCCAAAAGACATGTCATCAGTCTTTACCTGTCCTTGTGGCAATTAGGGGAGTTTTATCTCTACCAAGCAGACAGCAAGTCTTATAGTTTTGATCCCCTAGCAAAGATTACAAGGTGCAGATGAGCCCCATAAAAAATTAACCTTCCTTAATTGTCAGAGAGAGGTGTGATTAGCCTCACCTTAATGCCAGTCTACTTTTCTTGGTAGGGCCAATTGTAATGTCCCAAGCCTAGAAAGACCCTTTTCTATTGTGTGTCAATGAAGAGAGTCCCTTCCTTCTCACTGGGATTGCTGGCTTTACTAAGATTGTCAGTCTGACCTGCTCTGTTAATAGTTATAAGCTTCACTGTTAACTGATTTTGCTCAGAGTCTATGCCTCAGTATACCTTTGTTATATTTACTCAAGACATTCTATCACTCTTATTTGATTTTTAAAATGATTTTTGCTCTTTTTTTTTTTACTCTCTGTAGCTGCTCTTCCAGGAGTTCTTTTGGGCTTATATCCAATCTACATTTTTCCTTTGAGACTTTGCTTGCAGCTTTTTCACTTAATTGTCTTCCCCTGAGTTTCCATCTTGATCTTCCCTGTTACAGCAGCTTTTTAGGAAAGGTTCTCATTTTGTTGTTTGCTAATTTTCCCAGCCTATTTCTTGACTTTGAACTTTGTTTTAAAATTGGGTTCTGTTCACCTGGTGCTGTTCCAAGCTTTGGGGTTGGTTTGTTTGTTTGTTTTGCTTTTGTCTTCACAGCTGCTACTGGGGGTCTCAGATTTTCAGTGCTTCCAATATAGTGTGATTGGGGGTGAAGTGTGGTCTCTGCTATGCTGGTCTGCACTCTAGTCCTTACCCATGATGGATCCCTGTTCCCTTGCAACTACAAATGCTAGCACTCCTCTCTGCCCTGGGACCAGAACCCCTGGTCCATTATGACAAGCACTTCTGTGACCTAGAAATGCAACTTGGAACTGAGTAATTGGCAATAGACTTGCCAAATAGCACGCTATCCTGCACCCAGAGATGGTAGAGACATCCCCCATAAACTCTTTCCGACCAGTTGCTCAATCCACTTACTTTCTCTGGGCAGAGAACCCCTGAAGCTTCTACCCCTGCTGTTGCAGCTGCTTCCACGGCCCACCATCGGTATTGCTCACTCATGCACTCCAGGCCAGCACTCACCCCAATGTCACATACTTCTTCTTTCACTCCCCTAAGTTGTCTTGGGCTGGGAAAAAAAAGTGTCGCTTCTACCTTTTGATGCCTATGCTTTTCTCAAATTTGATTTGACTAATTATTCTAAAGTTGCTTTGAGGAAAATGTTGAGAAATTTCAATTGGAATGTTCCTTCTACTCTACCATCTTGGCTCCCCATCCTAATACCTTTTTACAACTGGAATTGAACATAGGATTTATTGCTACTTGGAACTTGAATTTCAGTCAATCACAATGTTTATTTCAGAATCACTGTTTATAAGAATCATAACAATGTTTTTTTTAAAATTTCAGACATTTGGAGCTTCTCTTGACTCATTTCATTTTATAGGAATGAGCCTCGGGGCTCATATAAGTGGATTTGTTGGACAAATGTTTAATGGCCAACTGGGAAGAATTACAGGTAAGAGATTTAAATGGAATTCATAATATAGGTCACCTTTATTGATCAGCACTTATTGTAATTAGTGTCCGTAAGAAGTATTATTAAACAAAGGAAATTGCAGTTTAATGCCTCAACCACTTTTCTATAAGTCGTTCAATTAGGATACAAAATTAAATATTATGCAGGTCTCGATTATTTTTATTTTCTATTTGCAGAGTTGGCCCATCAAACAAATATAGTGACATCAAAAATAGAAAGAGTAATATAGTTGTAAAGCTTCATATGTAAATGTTAAAACTGTACCTGTTTGGATAATAAGGAAACTAATTTAGACCTTTTTAATAAATACATTCTTCCCACTTGCAAGAAGTATTAGCAATGAAATTAATAAAACATAAAGAAGCTATTCGTACTCATTAGTATATTACTTGAATACTTGGAGAATCTATGATTTCATTGGCATTGAAAATATTCTATTACAGCAAGGACCTGCTATTTTATTGGTGTAGAGATTCCACTTACAACAATAACAACTTCCCTAGAAGAGCAGACTATTAGATAGTTGCCTGAAGCAGTATATTAGCCCCCACAAAAATCTTTCTCTGATCCTTTATCATCATTGGAAAGTTACCATAGTTCACAAATGTGTTAGTAGAGCAAAAGCTCAGCCAGGTTCTAGAAAACCAGAAAGACTTAGCACCATATAAATGTAAGCTATTATAAGCTTGGCAATAGATTGAGGGCATACTTGGCATGGTGACTCATGAAACAGGTTAAAAATATAAAATTGCCATTATTCCTATATGCCCTCCTTTCACTTCTGTAATGAAAGAAACAGAGACATGAAAGGTGAAAAGACAGTGCTAATAATCATAATTCATAGTCAGCAAACATTTAATTATTGGTATTTTTGATGTGAGATCTTTGACAATAGTGAAGGAATAGCTCTTAGGCCTTTCCCGATCTCTCTACCTTCTATTGCCCCTACTCTTGTATTCATTTTTATACAGTCTATATTTCCTTTATGGGTTCATGCTGTCTCCCACAATAAAAATATAAGCTCTTTCAGAATAAAAACTATTTTAATTTTGTCTTTATGTCTACACTGTCTAGTATACTTCTTGGCACATTAAGTAGCTGCTTAAGAAGTGCTTATTATTAGACTGATATAAATGTTTTCTTTTTTAAAATTAATTTATTTATTTTTGGTTTTCAACATTCACTTCCACAGACTTTTGAGTTTTAAATTTTCTCCCCTTCCCATCCTTCCTCCCTCCCCAACACAGCGTGCAATCTGATGTAGACTCTACATATACATTCTTATTAAACATATTTTCACATTAGTCATTTTGTAAAGAAGAATTAAAACCAATAGGAGGAACCACAAGAAAGAAGAAACAAAACAAAACAAGAAAAAAAGAGCAAATAGTATGTTTCTATCTGCATTCAGACTCCATAGTTCTTTCTCTGGATATGGATGCATTTTCCATCATGAGACTTTTGGAGACGTCTTAGACCCTTGCATTGCTGAGAAGAGCTAAGTCTATCAAAGTTAGTCATCACACAATGTGGCTATTACTGTGTACAATGTTCTCCTGGTTCTGCTCACTTCACTCAGCATCACTCCGAACAAGTCTTTCCAGGTTTTTTTGAAGTCTGCTTGCACATCATTTCTTGCAGCACAATAGCATTCCATTACATTCATATACCACAACTTGTTCCGCCATTCCCCAATTGATGGGCATCCCCTCAATTTCCAATTCTTTGCCACCACAAAAAGAGCTGCTATAAATATTTCTGTACATGTGGGTCTTTTCCCCATTTTTATGATCTCTTTGGGTGAGATACGGCCCTAGAAGTGGTATTGCTGGGTCAAAGGATATGAATATTTTTATAGCCCTTTGGGCATAGTTCCAAATTGCTCTCCAAAATGTTTGGATCAGTTCACAACTCCACCAACGATGCAGTAGTGTTCCAATTTTCCCACATCTTCTCCAACATTTATCATTTTCCTGGTTTGTCATGTTGGCCAAGCTAATAGGTGTGATGTTGATATCAATATTTTCACTACAAATGGAAACAGGAAACATAGGAAGTTACAACTAAATGGAACAGTTCATAGGTCCTCTTATAAAATTAGAGTGTTGGTTTCCATATATACCCTAATCCAAGAAGACACTTTTGTTGGATAAGTTTTATTGGGTTAGGTTCTTGTTAAGGTCGGACTAGATGATCTTTTAAGTTATCTTCTAATTCTGATATTTTGTGACCAGTTCTTTGAAATATATGTATATGTACATGTGTGTATAATAAATTTGCCAAGAAATCAGATATGGGGGCAGCTAGGTGGCACAGTGTATAGAGCACTGGCCCTGGATTCAGGAGGACCTGAGTTCAAATCCGGCCTCAGACACTTATAGCTGTGTGACTCTGAGCAAGTCACTTAACCACATGGCCTAGCCCTCCCCCCCAAAAAAAAACCATACATGGTTATTTATTCATCCCCCAAATTATTTTTCAAAAATGAAACCCTTCAAAATAAAAAATTAAACATTGTTCCAGTCAATCATACGTTATGTTATTAAACATGAAATACTGAGAAGAGTGGTAACAAATATTGATCAAAGAATTAAATTATCAATTTATTCCTTTCCCTTTAGAGCAATTTCTTAGTAAATATTTATCCAAATTTTAAAAATAGTATTATATAGCTATAGTAGTATAATTTGTCTTAATAGATAGGTCATTTTGGAATTAGAATGACTTGAGTTCAAGTGCTACTTCTGACAGCTACTAGCTTGTGAGACCTGGAGCAAATCACTAAATCTCTCAGTCCATCAGGCAAAACCTCTAAGTTTATAAATTACAGAAGAGTTTTGGACCTTCACCAGTGTTTAGAGACTGCATACCTGTCAAGCTCCCTACATTAACAAAATCACAACTGAATAATAAAAATAGTTCAGGTATATGTTTTGACTTGCTTGCAATTAAAATTGATAGCTACAAAAATTCTTTTTGATTTTCAGGTCTTGATCCTGCAGGTCCATTTTTTTCTGGGAAACCACCACATAAGAGATTAGATTATACTGATGCACAGTTTGTTGATGTCATCCATTCTGATAGCAATGGTAATATTTCATTGTATAATTTTTGCCTTCCCTATAGAAATGGAAGCAAAAGTAGAAACTCAAAATGCAAAAATGGAACATATACCTTGAGTGGGTTAAGTGGACATGATTCTGTGATTCTGTATAAATTAAATATACTTATTTTATAATATCATGAAATTTTTAGCTTAAAGCAGAGATTTTAATTAGGACTGAAAAAAGGATGACAATAACTCAGCAAGGGAGTTTAAAGTTTCTATATTCTTGTTGCTCAGCCCACATCTCAATATTTTGTTCAGTTCTAGATATCACATTTTAGGAAGGGCATTAATAGTCTGGAGAGTGTTCAGAAAAGGATGATAAAGACAGGGAAGGGCATAAAGATCATACCATACAAACATGAATTAAACAAAAAAGATATTACTTGGAAGAAAAGACAAAGGCAACAAAAGAATTATCTTACTGTATTCAAAGGCTGTCATGCAGAGGAGGGATTAGACTTCTCCCTAAAAGGCAGAATTAGAAACAATGAGTGGAAGTTTCAGAGAGGCAGATTTAGGCTTCACTTGAATCCATAGGGAGAAAGAGGGCTTCCCCTCACTGTATCTCTTCAAGCAAAGGTTAAATGACATAACTGGGTATATGGTATAAGGGATTCCTGCGATTCTGTTAACTAGGTAAAACTGTCCCTGATAAAATCATAAGGATTGGTCATGTCCTCTCTGAAGACTGTTTATGTGTTAGCATTACCTTGAATCATGATTGGAAATAAATATTGCTTATATCACATTAGAACAAATAGTGAAAATTATATAAAGAATTGAGAAATTTGGTTGATTATTAATTCTTAATTATTCATGCCATAAAAGTATCCTTTTTATGCAATTGAAGGTATTATGTAGAGCCTTTAATTTTTTTTTATTTCCTAATATCTTTTTCATAATTTTAAATGGATCAAATTTTTCTCTATGTGGTATGTCTGGTTTTTTCCTTTAAATTTTATGACAGTGCTTTTTCTTTAGCTCTTGGAATCAAGCAACCTTTGGGACACATAGATTTTTATCCAAATGGAGGAAAAACTCAACCTGGCTGCCCAAAATCAATATTTTCAGGTAAGTCATTGTCATTTTCCCTAACAAAATAATTTTATGTTTAAATTTAGATTAAAAGTGTAATTTGAAAATATGTCGCTAGTTTATCCTAGTAGATACCATTTTGCCCAAATTTTCAGAGAATATTTCAGATTTATAACAATTGGTTATGTTAGTAGTAAAACGGGGTCTCCCATCTCATGCTACACTTGTCTCCAGGCTGATACATTCTACTTAATGATGAATGTTCTCACACCTAGACACCAGACATACCCTACAACATCCTCATTCCCTATTACCAGATTCCTTAATCTCATCCCCTTAAAACTCCCACTCAAAAATTCCAACCAAGTCCTTCCAATATGCAGAAGGAATACCTGTGGAATACCTGTTTCAAAGATAACAAACTGTTTCATCCTAAATCTTTTCCTTCCTATTCTTTCCATGTTCGGTGGTTACTGAAACCTGGCTTGATCCTGATGACACAGATTCTCTAGATACCCTTGCTAGTACTAGCTATAACTTCCCTTATTTTCCTTGGCTCACTAATCAACATGGAGCACTTGAAATACTTTTTACTCCCCACTGTCACTGTCTCCCTAACTCTGTCACCCAGTAATCTCTCCTTTGAGGTTCATGCTCTTCATCTCTACCATCCAATCAAAATCATGGTAGCTGTTGTCTGTCAACCTTCAGGTCCCTCCCCATCCTTCCTCACCAAGTTTAGAACCTGGCTCACAGTTTTTCTCTCCTGCCCAACTCCTGCCACCATACTAGGGAACTTAAGCATGCATATTGATTTTCCCTCAAACTCCCTAACTACTCAGCTCCTCAACCTAATCATTTTCCACAAGCATCTCTTCCATCCCATATCACCTGCATACAAAGACGCTCATACCTTTGATCTTGACATGCTCACAAATACAACACCTCCATGTTCTAGAAGTTTGAAATCTCCTTAACTGACCATAATCTGTTGGCTTTCTACCTCTCCCTCTCTGCCTTCCCTTACCAAACCCTACTCTTCATTCACACTGTAACCTCAAATCCCTTGCCCTCTCAGTTTTCTCCCAGGCCATCTTTCCTGCACTAACCATTCTCTCCTCTTTTTCCTATATTGAACCCTTGGTGAACCAATTCAACTCTATAGGGTGTTCTAGTATTGAGACCATAGACCCCTTTTCATTTCACCAATTTCGCTCTGTCTAGCTTCACACTTGACTGACTCCTACCATTCATTTCCTTCACTCCTACTACTGAATAAAGATGGAAAATAATGACCTAACTATATTGATTGGGTCCATTACAAATTTATGTTACACAATGTCAACTGGGCCCTTACTGCTGCTATGCAATCCTATTATACCTTTCTTGTTGTTAAGTCATTTCAGTAGTTTCTGACTCTTCATGACCCCATTTGGGGTTTTCGTGGCAAAGTTGTTGGAGCGATTTTCTAGTTCTTTTTCCAATGCATTTTACAGAAGAAGAAACTGAGGCAAAAAGGGTTAAATGACTTGCCAAGGTTCACACAGCTAGTAAGTGACTGAGGCTGGATTTGAACTTAGGTCTTACTGACTGCAGGCCTGACACTCTATCCACTGTGCTCTAGTACCTCACTCTCCACAGTGACTCTTCCAAACCTTTCCATCCCTCTTCAAATTTCTTATGGTTTCCCTTACCCTATTCTACCCTCTAATCTGAGAACTTTGCCTCATATTTTACAGAAAGTATTTAAACCATTTGCTATGAGTTCCTCCCTCTTCCTCATCTCATACCACACATATAAATTCTGCCATTGTCTCCTCCTTCACCTCTGTCTCAAATGATGAGGGGGCCTTATGCCTTAGCAAAACTAATCCCTCTCTCTGCTTGCTCAAGCAGTCCTTTTCTCTCCCAAGTCTATCACTTATTTCCCCCCATCTATTAGTCTATGAATATGCTCATAGTTCCCTATCCTCAAAAATCCTTTGCTTTATCCTTCTATCCTTGCTAATTGTCATCCTTTCATCTTTTCTGCTTTTTTCATCTAAACTCCTTGAAAAAAGCTATCTTTGCTCTCTCTTCCTAACCCTTTACACAATCTGACTTGACTTCACCGTAATGTAATCTATGTGGTCCTCTGTAGATCAATGGTAAGTGATAATATTATAATGGAGTTTTTCCATAATAAAGTTACTTTTAGATATTTTGTATAAGGTCCCAGATAGGCTTTGTTTTTTTGGGGGAATCTATACTATAGTAAGAAATTTAATAATTAATTAATATTTAATAATACGATAAATGATTTAATGAGAAACCTCAAGTGTATTAGAAGTACACTGTGAGACTCTTCAAAATGGTGTGATACTTGAATTGGTACTGCACAAATAACAGTGCTCTACAAGTACTCAATAAATATTTATTAAACACTTAGTACTTAATAAATATTTATTGAATGAATGAGTTGAATATCAGAATGAACTAATAAGTTTAATATTAGAATGTGACCAATATCATCATCATAATATTAGTATAAATTTATTTGTGAATTCATGACTAACCAATATACAAATATGAATATTGTACATTATTCTGGTCCTAGTAGCTAGCACTAGTTAAATGTTTATTGAATTGAATGAATATGTCCCAACCAAACAATGACCTGTTCTCCCTGTTCGTGTATAGGATCATATTCACATTCAACACTCTCATTATCAAAATGTATTATTCCCTGTTACATTCTCAGTGCACTCCAGATCCAATGTGGTACAGGGGAAAGAGTGGAGGATTTAGAGTTAGAGACTATGAGTTCAAATCCTTCCTTTAATATTTACTCACAGATAAGTAACTTTAGGAAGTCACTTAGCCTTTCTAAGCTTTAGTTTCATTATTTATAAAATGAGAGGTTTCCATTTCTTAATCTGTGATATTGACAAAACAGCAGTTGGCTAATATGGCTGTGGTAGGGGGAAGAGAGGGAAAAATAACTCATTATAGTCTTATTATGTTGCCATATCATCATGGACTGGATGAATGACAATATGCCTGTAATGAGGCCTGATTTTGGAAGTGGGAAAGAATTATTGAGATATGTTCATGTTTTCCCATACACAAACACATTTATTCCTAGAAACAAGTTCCTAATACATTTATAAAAGCATATATAAACACTCAAATGTAGATGAACTCTAATATAATAGTTATACTACTATGATAGCGTTGTGGTTTTAGTTATAAAAAGCTTAAATGTATCTATAAACATTTGTAAAATGGAATACATTTGCCATATAAATTTTTCCAGTACTAATTGTGAATATTGTATTTTGCAGGAGGATTTCTTTGTAAATGATATTTCTTTATTTGCTTAAAATATTACGATCTTAATTATAGCCAACATTTGATTATTTATGAGGGATACAATTCAGAATCGATATTTTAATTTAACTAAATACTCATTTCACTATTTTTCTTTCCATTCAGGAGCTTCATTTATTAAATGTGATCACCAAAGAGCTGTTCACTTATTCATGACATCCTTGGAAGCAAAATGTGATTTAACTGCATATCCTTGCCATTCACACAAAGATTATAGGAATGGTAAATGTACCATTTGTGAAGGGTTTAAACCAACATCATGTCCCAAACTAGGTAAGCATCATTTCACACAAATATTGTACTTTGTGATAATAGTTCATTTGTGACAATATTTTCAACAAAAATGCAGATGTATTCAGTTTTTAGCTGGCAAAAATTATGTAAAAAATATTCTTGAGATCTTTTACATGACTATATTCTGATAAACATATCTTTAGAAACACTAAATCATATTTGGAAGGAGACAGGGTTTCTAGATCCAAATGGTACATATATCATTGCTATAGTAGATTCTCATGTGAAGGCAGTTAGTTGGCATAGTGGTTAGAATGCTGGGTCTGGAATCAGTAGGCCTGAGTTCAATCTGACAGCCACCTACCAGCTTCATGACCAAACAAGTCACTTGAGTCTGCCTCCGTTTCCTCAATTGCAAAATGGTTGCTGGGTAGTCATGAGAATCAAACGAGTATATATTTGCAAAGCATTTAACATACTGCCTGGCACTTAGGCACTTAACAGATGCAATTTTCTTGCATTCGTTTTCTGCTTAGATTAATTTTTTAAAAATTGTTTTTGCTATAATTGTTGCTACTGGAGCAGAGCAGCAGCTGTTCTTCTCCTGATGCGATGCAGAGCGATGTCAGCTTTGAAACCCAGCAAGCAAATCTTACCATTTACTGATTATTTATTTGCTCAGAGTATTAAAGGATTTCTTCAAAGTAAGAGCTCTGTGAATTTTTGTTTTACATGTGAATAACCAAGACACACTCTCTCCATAGTGTTCAATGGTCAGTTTCTTTATTCTTGACGCAGTGAATTATGTATGCCCTGCCCCTGTCAATGGCTAATTCACATCCTCTGGGAAGCTGTGTCTCCAAGTGTCAGGGAGAAGGAATTTTTCTTTTTGTACCCAGTTGGTATTTGTGTTCTGTGAGGAGCTAGAAGAAATTATATGCTCGTCTTTGAGTCATGATTGTTGTTTGCACGTGTGTGTTCATTATAAAGTTAACATTCACAGCTACAGGATTTCAGTAAGTATCATCTTGGTAATTTGGGTGCTTTTTCTTATGATGCAGAGTTTAACCATGCCTGCCAAATTGGTGCACCTTTGGTTTGTGTGCTCTTTTTAATTGGCCACAGGGAAATAAGCAATGTACTGGGCATCTTTTCTAATTCTCTTGACACTGCACGTTTACTAGGGGGCAGAAAGGCTATCCATTGCATCATCCCTCACTTGCCCATAATGATACGTTATGATGATATCTTTTAACCTATTTCTGCAGCGTTCATAAGTACAACAATCTAACCACAGATGGAATAAAACCTACAATTTAAATTCCTTGTATTTTTTACTAAAATAAAATAACCACACTATAACATACAATTTAATGAAATAAAAAGTAATTTGTTTGCTCTTTGACTCCTAAATTCACATCTACTTAAAAAGACTTGTTGGATTTACAAATATGTAATATATGTATGATTATTTATATTACATAAACATATGCGTGCACATAAATACAATTGTTTAACACATTCTTTTAAAAGTCTTCAATGTTTTCTCTTAATCATGCCTTTTATGGCCCTGTAATATTCCATCATATTAATACAGGAGTATAGGGATTAGATCTGTGATTTTATTTTGATTTCTCTTAGGTGAGGAAACTCTTTTTACCAATGCAGCTTGGTACCCTCTCTGCAGTTTATAATTTTAGCATTTTCTAAAGCACAGAGAGGTTAAGTGACTTGCAGTTAAATCACTAGTTACATAGCCCGTATGTACCAGAGGCAAGACTTGAACACAAGGATTACAGCACAAGCTTTGAAACCAGCTCTCTATCCTCTAAATCATGTTTGCCTTTATAATAACATACCATAATCTACAAGAAAAGTAACTATAGATATTTTTGTATGGTTAGATACTCCTCCCCACTCCAATATCCCAGGATAATCGCAACAGTAAAATCACTAAATCAAAGAATATGACTAGTTTTGTCTATTGATTATTCTCTAAAAATTTAGGATTGTCTACAATCCCATCAGCAATGTAATTGAATGCCAGTTTCCACAAACATTAAATTCCATATTTTCTTTTATTGTAAGGTAATTTTAAAAGTATTTAAAATATTTTAACTTGGTAATCATCATCAAAAGCAAATATTCAAATAAATATTTTTAAAATATTATACATAAAGCCAAACACTCTAAATTAACTATAGTGCCTTTAAAAGTGCATATTAAGTAACAAAAGGTCCTGTTTCCATTTTCCCTTCTGATCTTTTTTTCTGTATTTTTAATTTTGACTTTAATTTTGAATACTTGTAGTTACTTACATTGTTCTGATTCTTTTCTTTTCCGTAGAATAGAAGCTCTCTGACAACAGGGATAGTTTCTTTTTTATTTTTATATACAAATGTGATGAGGCTTTACAAATAGTTGAGGACAGAAGGAAAGCAAAAGATAAAGCAGAAAGTGAAAGATATACCCAACTGAATGCAGAATTCCAGAGAATAGCAAGGAGAGACAAGAAAGTAAATGAACAGTGTAAAGAAATAGGAAAAAAAAAAGCAATACAATGGGAAAGACTAGAGATCCCTTCAAGATAATTGAGAGAGCTATAAGGGAAAGTTTCGTGAAAAAAATGGGCATGATACAAATCTCTGGCGTTTGCTTGAGGCTATAATCCCATACCTCCCTATGGCCCCAGGCCACTTCCCTCCTCCGTTCTCCTTTGGCCAGGGGTCCAAGGCATTCTATTACCTCATAGACTACTTGGCCACTCCTAGATACCTCTCATAGTCTTTCTGCATATAAGGTCATCTTGTCTCCATTAAGGTGCTTAGATTCTTATAATCTAGCCACTAGCTCACTAATGTTCAGACTTCTTAAGAGTCTGCCCATATTGGGTGTTCTAATAAACCTTGTCTTTTGCTGAAAAAAAAAATGGACATGATAAAAGACAAAAGTGGTAGGAGCTTAACAGAAGCAGAAGAAATTAAGAAGAGGTAGCAAGAATACACAAAAGAATGATGCAAGAAAGATCTTAATATCACCCATAACCACAATGATGTGGTTACTGATCTGGAGCCTGACACTGGGGAGAATGAAATCAAGGTGGCCTCAGGAAGCATTTTGCTAACAATAATGCTAGCAGAGGTGAGGAAATTATAGCTGAGCTATTTAAAATCCTAAAAGATGATGTTGTTAAAGTACTGCACTAAGTATGGCAGCAAATTTGGAAAACTAAACAGTGATTGGAAAAACTAAACTGGACTGGAAAATATCAGTTCTACAGAAGGGCAATACCAAAGTATGTTCAAATTACTGAACAACTACCCTCATTTCACACACCAAGAAGTTTATGCTTAAGATTCCGCAAGCTAAGCTTCAGAGACATATGAACCAAGAATTATGAGAAGAGCAGGCTGGTTTTTGAAAAGGCAGAAGAACTAGAAACTCTGAATTGTGGGGAAAGCAAAGGAGTTTCAAGGGGAAAAAAATCTACCTCTGCTTCATTGACTACACTAAAGCCTTTAACTATGTGGATCACAACAAAATGTGGCAAGTCCTCAAAGAGATGAGAATACCAGATTATCTTACTTGTCTCCTGAGGAACCTGTATGAGGGCCAAGAAGCAGAAGTCAAAACTAAACATGGAATGATTGATTGGTTTAACATTGGAAAAGAAGTAGGACAAGATTGTATACTGTCACCATATTTATTTAACTTGTATACAGAGTACATAATGCAAAATGCCAGCCTGGACAAATCAAAAGCCAGAATTTAGGTTGCCAGGAGAAATATCAGCAATCTCAGATATACTCTCTGAAAGAAAATGAAGAGGAATTAAGAAGCCTCTTGGGGAGGGTGAAAAAGGAGAGTGTAAAAGTTGGCTTGAAGCTTAACATCAAAAAATTAAGATCTTGCAAATGATCTCATCACTTTCTAGCAAATGGAGAAGAAATGGATGCAATGTCAAATTTTATATTCTTGGGCTCAGCCATCATTGCAGGTAGTGCCTCTAGCCATAAAATTAAAAGATACTTGCTCCTTGGAAGGAAAGCTATAGAAAATCTGGACAACATACTAAAAAGCAGGGACATCCTCTTGTCAATAAGGATCTGTATAGTTGGAGTTATGGTTTTCCCAGCAATATGTGACTGTGAGAGTTGGACTATAAGAAAAGCTGAGTACCAAATGATCAATGCTTTTGAATTGTGGTGCTGAAGAAGACTTTTGAGGGTCCCTTGGAACAGTAAGGAGATTGAATCATTCCATACTTACAGAAATTAATTCAGGTTATTCACTAAAAGGTCAAAATGGAAAAGACCCTGATGTTGGAAAAGACTGAAGGCAAGAGGAAAAGAGGACAGCAGAGAATGAGTTGGATAGATAGTGTTATGGAAACAACAAACATGAATTTGGACAGATTTCAAGAGATAGTGGAGGATAGATGGGCTTGGAATACTATGGTCCATGGGGTCACGAAGAGTTGGACCCGAACAACTGAAAAACAGCAATATCCAAGTACTTAGAAAAATGCTTACAGATAATAAGAGTTTAACAAATATTCATGGATTGATTCATTTGCTTTGCATAATTCCTTTGTGCCTTTTATATTTATTTGTATTCCTCATATTTATTATTTGTTTCTTATAAATTAATGAATGAAAAAGTATTCTTCAAATATTTCCTGAACCCTACAGGTAGAAATAGAAAAGTAAACCATTACTTCTTCTCAAGGAACTCACATTTTAACATGAGGAGCCAACATATATTAAAAAGTTTCAATTGCAAGTCATATGGAAAGGTCCTTTGGTCTTTATGGTACAGCAATTAAGCATATGGTAGTGCATCTTCTTTAACATCATTTCTATTGATAATGATGTGGAAACATTTTTTAAATTAATGAGCATTTATTAAAGGCCTCTGTATGAGGCCCTGGCCTAGATGTTATAAAAGGAAAAAATCTGCAACAGCAGCCTGACCTCAAGTAGCTTGCAATCCCTTATGGAGTCTCTGCTTCCTAACAACTGATCACTGTTAACAAAAAAAAAAAAAGAAAAGAAAGAAAGAAAAAGAAAGAAAAGAAAAGAAAAGAAAAAAGAAAGAAGAATAAAAATAAAAATATGCGACTTAGAAATTTCCTGCTTTCATTATAGTCCTGTGTTTACTCTCCTGTATGGTGTCTTTGATGTCTGATGAAGGCTAAACTCCACCTGAAAGCTTTTCCACACTCCTTACATTTATAAGGTTTCTCTCTAGTATGAGTTCTCTGATGTTGAGTAAGTGATAAGCACTGATTGAAAGCTTCCCCACATTCATTACATTCATATGGTTTCACTCCAGTGTGAATTTTCTGATGGATTATGAGGTTTTTACTCTGACTGAAGTCTTTCCCACATTCATTACACTTATAGGGTTTCTCTTCAGTATGAATTCTCTGATGGTCTGTAAGATTTGCACTGTGGTGGAAGGCTTTTCCACTTTCATTACCTTCATAAGATTTCTCTCCAGTAAGAATTCTCTGATGTTGAATAAGGGCTGAGCCGTCACTGAAGGCTCTCTCACATTGATTAAATTTATATGGCTTCTCTCCAGTATGAGTTCTCTGATGTTTTGTGAGTTTGCATTCTGACTGAAAGCTTTTCCACATTCATTACATGTATAGGGTTTCTCTCCAGTAAGAATTCTCTAATGCTGAACAAGGGATGAGCTCTGGCTGAAGGCTTTTCCACATTCATTACATTCATATGGTTTCTCTGAAGTATGACTTTTCTGATGCTGAGAAAGGGATAAGCAGTAACTGAAGCCTCTTCCACAATTGTTACAAGTATAAGGTTTTTCTCCAGCATGTATCTTATGATGTTTAAGTTGGTCTGAATTCTTTCTGTGTGTATTACATTTAAGGAGGCTTTTCCCTATAGGACCTCTCTTTTATGTAACAAAGGACTGATCTCAGGCCAAAGATCCTCCCAAGTTTGCTACCTTCATGACCTCTCTCTCCAGGGGAAAGTTTCTAAATGTGAGTGATCTTTCCATGCCTTAAATCTCTCTCTTGGTTTTCCTGCTGCTTCTCTAGTCTGCAATCACATTCCCAGGTCTCTTGAAATGTGGGGTCCTCTGGACCAATTCTTGGTAGTGTTTCCATTATTGCTTCTTTGGGTGCAGTTGAATTATCTTCAAAAAAGTCAGGATTTGGAAGTGATTCTTTGGACTTAGGTACAGTCTGGCAATCTGAACAGGTGCTTCCTGGGTCTTCTTTCCTGGGTATCCATGAGTCTTCTCCTTGCTCCAACTCAGAGTTCACATCAGGTTTAGAAACTGGAAGCCCCAGCAAAACCAGATTCCTGTACTTCTTCAACATTAGGTCCTTGTACACGTCTTTCTGAGAAAGGTCTAGTTGCCCCCATTCCTCCTGAGTGAAGTCCATGACCACATCTTTAAATGCCACAGATTCCTTCTTCTTCCAGCACTGGGGTAGAATGCTGTAGATAGCTGCCTCCTGGATGGCCCCTGGATAGAGGGGAGATGGGTGGCTTCCCTTAAACCCTGACTTCTTGGAGCAGGAGATTTAGCCACTAAGCCAGAAAATGCTCTTTTCCATAATTCTCCAGTCTCTGTATCAAAGAACCGAGAGGAGGGCTCTGGTCAACTCCCTGAGATCAAAGGATATTGACGACCGAAGAGTCCTCAGTGATCGAGTCATACCTCATTTTAGGGAAGAATCATCCGAGGGCCAAAAAGAGATCAGTGACCAGCACAAGGTCACACGACTAGCAGGGGAAAGGGGCAGAACTGGAATCCAGGTCAGTTGAGTTTGCAAACACAGCGCGCTTTGCATTTGCTTCTCTAGGCCCATAGGGTTGTGGCTCTGGGGTCTCTGTGCGGTTGCTCCAGGGAGCGAGGTCCCCCACGGGCCTGTTACTGGGGATCTGAGGGGCTGTCAGGGAGCCCCGACCCAGCCCGATGAGGCTCTGCTCCCCCACGACCCCGACAAGCTCGGGTCAAGAGCGATGTGGAAACATTTGACAGTGCCACCGATTTTGGTAGTGAGAACTTTATTTTTCTGGTCTTCAACAGATGTGGCTGCTAAGGAGTCAGGTGCTACAGCACCCACAGAGGCAATTGCCAGGTTGCATCTCCTCAAGAGTTCCTTCCGTGATGATAGCTGCTAGTCTGGGATAGTAGCAGAATGGTGATTACTTCCATGGCTCTTGAGCTTGCCTTATCTGCCTGCAACAGATGGTGAGCCATTGGTGTTAATCATGGCAAGGAAATCGGCAGTTTCTCCATAGCAATTGCTCCCTTCAGTGATGACTATGGAGCCTGGGCTAGAAGCAGGCTTGTGGTCTTGGGGGCATTGCTATTCTCAAGGCTCTTGGATCCAAGGCTCAGGACTATCACTACTGGTGTCTGAAAGGAGATGGTTGTTGAAATTGTGGCAATGATTTGATTTGCTTGGCACATGGTATTACCTCTTTCTTCATCTGTGTACTCGAGCTAGGCTGACTTGCCTTAAGAAATCATTTAGATCCAAATCTAAACTTTTATTGTAAGTATGAGCAAAGCATTAGTATCCAAGCAGTACATATTCAAGATTTCACCAGTTAGAACTTATCACTGTGATAGAAAAATATTCCATTATATTCATGTACCACAGTTGTATTTAGTCGGTTACCCCCAATTATTAAACAAATAAGTAAATTTCAATTTTTCCCAATTATTAATAAAACTGTTTTGATCCACATTTTAGAGATTTAGAGCCGGAAGGGACCTCATATACTCCAATATCCTCATTTTAGAGAGAAGAAAACTAAGCCTCAAAGATGTTAAGTAATTTGCCTAAGATTATTAAAATAATGGAAAAGTAGGACTAGAATTCAGATGTCCTGATCCTTTTTGAATCACCACATGAGAACCTGAGGAGACAAATGTGTGAATAAAATTAATATTTGGTGGATTTGGAGACTATGCTGAAAGTTGATTACAGGATTAGTACTATGAAATATTACCAATTTGCTTCATGGATTTATTCAGAATGTCAATTAGCAGAGACCTAGTCACAATATGGTAACAAGAACCTTGGCATATATACCATTGAATGAGCATGCCTCGGTCAAACTGAGACCTGTTAAAGACCTTCCCTTCAAAAGGCCCACTGCATCCTGGGCCATCTCCAGTTGTCCTGATCTATATCTGGCCACTGGACCCAGATGGTTCCAGAAAGTGAGGCTGGTGACTTTGCACAGCCCTCGCTCACTCAAATTCAATTCACTTGCATGTCATGACATCACCTCCCTGATGTCACGGTCCTCCTCAAGAATGAAGAACAAAAAGCAGCAAGCAGCAGAAGCAGTGAAGCTATATACAGAATGAGGGGCTCAGAGTATTTGGAGGAAAGAAGATTTCTTTGTGAACTACTGTCAATTCAAAAGAGAGCTGGTTTTCTATTTGAATCATTTTGTCTTCTCCTTCAAAAATTCTATCTCATGTAGTTTATTTCCATTGCAACCTTATTTAAGGTTTACATACTTCAAATTGCAGGTTATTATGTGGACCAGTGGAAAGACATTTTAACTAAAAGGCAGCCTCCTGGACTGAATGTTTATTTTGATACTGCTGACAAGGAGCCATTCTGTAGTGAGTTGTAAACTTTTTAAAAACATCTTTTATATTCATACTTTATTCTGACTACTTATTCCATTATCCTCCAAAACACAAGATCCTTTTGGAAGTGGTTGCACTCAATTGTTATTAATGTTAGATTTATAAAGATTGTATTATTATATAAAAGCAGATTAAAATTCTTTTTTAATATTTAAAGAATCTGTGACTTTATCAGCATAGGCAACCTTCTAAAAATTAATGGATGGTATTTAAGAGTTGATTCAGCTAAAAAATGCATCATCTGCTGATGAGCCTGTCAGAAATGAAGTAGGCATGCTGTGTTCATAATCAGAGCCTTTTCAATTTAGTAGTCCTTCAAGAATTAGGGTTATATTTTTGCACAGATTTTGAGAACTTAGAATGAATTCCATGTCCATCAGACACTGGAGAAAGTTGTTGAGTTGTAGAAATAGAGTTGTTTGTTTGAGGAATTTATCTTTGTTTAACAAATTCAGGCAAGTCAAAAGATTGATTTTTTGCAGTAATTTTAGGTCCAACAAATCTATTTCCTGTATAGCAATATATTTTTAACTATGCAGTTTCCTTGATTCTTCTGTACAGAAACTTCCTAAGCATAACCTTATAACTTATTGTATGATATCCTGAGTGAACAATAATCTTTGGGGAGGGTAACAAATCACTGAAATGTAAAATCAGACAGGCAGAACCATCAGTAGTAGCAGACATGATAATAATGCAGAGAGTGTAGTAACTATGAAATGATCCACCCAAGGCACTTTTGCTGCCTAAACCATAATTTTTATTAGTATGTTACATACATATTATATATAATTATATTAGAGTATTATCTTCAGCTTTACAAGCCAAGTATCATAGTGTCATAGGCTTCAGATCTCTGAGAATGTTAGAGGTAATTTAATCCAATTCCCTCATTTTACAGATGAAGAAAGAGCCAAAGGAATTAAATGATATACTCAAGGCAGATAGGAAAGTAGCAGAGTGAAGCTTTAATCCCAAGGCAACAAACTCCAAATATTACTGGTGCTTTCTCCATGCTATGTCTAGCAAACTTCTACCTCCTCCTACTTCCTCCTCCCCTTATGCTTATAATCCAGAGTCACTTTTGACATAAACAAGAACTTCCTTCTCCTGATAGCACTCCCAGTCTCACAACTCTCTACAACTCCCGGTTACTATCCTCTTATTGATGCCATATACCCATAATCTCATCATAACCTTCAGTACTAACCCTAATCACCTAGTGCATCAACCATGTTCTGTCCTCAATTTCCTCTCTTCATAATCTTGACCATATAGTTGACTGATTTAACTATTCCTTCCCCTTGCATACTTCATTTTTGTGCCCTATTGACAAATTCCAATTCTGGATTGCGCCCATCATATGTCTTCTTTACTCCTGTTTTAAAGTTGCGCTGAACCACCTTGGAGTTAGTGATACAACAATTCACTGTTCTCAATTATGCCTCCACTACTGATAGCTAATTGTTAAATATTAAATTATTAATATTAAATAATAATTATTAATTATTAAAATGCAAAGCATTTTTTACATTATCTCATCTGATCCTCAAAACAACTGTGAGATCAGTGCTACATTACAACCCTTTTATTTTTCCTGGGTCATCTTAATCATACCCCCCCAGAGTGGTATAGTGAAAAGAAGCCACAGCTGGACTTGAGACCTAGTTTTGAATACTATCTCTGATGCTTGCCAACTGTAGGGTAAGGGTCACGTTATTGCACCTATGTGAGCCTCAATTTCCTTATCTATAAAATGAGAATAATAACACTTTAATTACTTCACAGGGTAATTGTAAGAAACAATAAGACACTAAATTAAAAGCTTTGTAAACCTTAAGAACCACAGAAATTTGAGGTATTATGATTCTTTCCTATGACATACCATTCTTTCCCTGTCCCCCCTAAGCAGAGTATCTACCTTCCTATTTATTAAGAAAATAGAGTTTGTTTAACATGAGGATCTTCTTCCCCACTTAACACCTTAAATCCCTTTTATATCATCTTTCACCCTGTCCTTTTTTGCTCTAGTCTCTGCAAATGGATGATCATTCTCCATGTCGGTTATAACCCCATTTTATGACCTTGATCACAGCTTTTCTTATCTTTTCCCAGACCTTTCAATCAGTCTTTCACTCTTTCATCTTCGCTTTCTCCCTATCTCTTGAGTCCTTCCAAGCTTCCTAAAATATGCCCAGGCATCTCTCTATACAAATGAACAAGCAAGACCCTTCACTTAACACTACTATCTCTTCATTATGTATAGTTCTTAAATTTGATTTATTGAATAAAGCAAGCATTTCCATAACATAGTATATAAAAAAGATGATTGCACGTGAAACTACAAATCTATTATGTACAATTGATATTCCTTTTAAATATATAATGAAGTTATCATGTAACTTCTTTTTCCTTTTTTCTTCCCTTCCCCCCATCATGCCCTAGAGATGGCTACCATTAGACACACATACACATATGTACATACAGTTATATATGTATATGTATATATGTATATACATATGTAAAATTATTCTATACTTATAAATTCTTTCTCTGGATATAGATAGCTTCTTTCTTCATGTATCATTTATTTTTAATTTGTGCATTTATAATAGTCAAAATGACTTAGTCACTCAAATTCATTCTTAAAACAATATTGGTATTACTGTATACAATATTCTCTTGGTTCTGTTCACTATGCTCCCCACCATTTTGTTCAAGTCTTTCCATGCCTTTCTAAGGTCATTGAGCTCATCATTTCTTATAGCACAGTAATATTCCATCACAACCATGCAACCACAACTTGTTCAGACATTACCCAATTGATGGGGATGCCTGCAATTTCCAGTTCTTTGCCACCACAAAGAAAGCTACTATAAACATTCCATTCATGTTCAAAGTTATGATTACTATTTGTGAATTTTTCTCCGTTTTATTTTTACTCATTTTTTTTCCTTCTCAGCATCTTTTTACCCTATCTGGGTTACCTTATCTTCTCCTCTCACCTTCCCACTCCCCATCCCACCCACCTCTACACAAAGTTGTCTATACCCCATTCATTCATCACCTCACTTCCCAATCATTTCTTCAACATTATGGCTTATGACTTCACCATTCAAGTGAAACTATTTTCTACAAGCTTTGAAGAATCCCAACCTCTAAATGTGATGGCTTTTATTGTTTTCATATTTGGGGGGTTTGATATTGCTGAACATTCCTCTCTTCCTGGATAATCTTTTCCATCTTGGTTTTTGTGACGTTTCTCTCTCCTGGTTCTCCTCCCTCCTATTTGACTATTAATTTTTACTCTACATTTTTGGGTTATTATCCAGCCACCACTCCTAAAGTGTAAGTCGTCTCCTTTTTCTTGACTATTCTTTCTTTAATTCTGTTCAACTCAATATTATCATATGATTTCTTAAGTTAAATTGTTATCTCTAGGTAAATAACTCCCAATGCCAGATGTCTTATGCTACTCTCTCTTGAAAATGATTCCTATGTTACCTGCTTAACAGCTCCGCTTACGTATCCCATTGACATCTCAAACTCAGCATGTCTAAAACAATTCATCTTCACTGAAGCTTATGCCATATCAAAATTTCCATCTTCTTTTTGTGAGCTCTATCATCCTTCCAGTCACCCAAGTTTACAACCTTGAAATGATCTTTGCCTCTTCTTTCTCCCTTTCTAGCCCCCCATTCAATCAATTGTTAAGATTTATCAGTTCTTCCTCTACGATAGTTCTCATGTCTATCCATTCCTCTCTACTAAAAAAGGCTCATTACCTTAATCCAGGTCCCCATCACTTACTGTGATCACTAATTGGTCACTTACTTTCAGTCTCTACTATTTCTCAAACATCATTCACCTAGGTGCTAAAATCATCTTAAAGTACATGTCTGACGATATTATTTTCCTGTTCAAAATTCTTCATTGGCTCTCTGTTGCCTCTAAGATAAAACGCAAATTGTCAGCAAGGTATTTCCCACTAGAGCCTTATTTCATATTGCTCCTCATCATGCACTCTACATTCAAGATAAATTGGTTTGCTAGCTGTTAATAAAATTCAGCATCTCACCTCCAAGCCTTCACTAAATTCACGTGATATAATGTTTCCTACATGAAGTTCTTCCTCATTTATCTTTCCCCTCCAAATGATTATGCTTTCTCTCCAAACTACTTTGTATTTATTTTTGTACTCTTTATATCTCCTCAAAAGAATATGAGCTACCTTAAGATGAAGAATGTGGCATGTTTATATTCTAAGCATTTAACATTTCCTTGGGCTGGATATAAGAATTATAATTACTACTCATGATATATTCATTGTTAATGGAGAAGTATAGCATAGTTGAGGTCAGATCAAGAATTAAGATCACAGCTTTTTTATCATTCTTCCCTCTCTTCCTCCAACAATCCATTTTCAAATATCCAAGTGGTGGCTCATTTCTCTGTGATTTCTGTTCCAGCCCTTTTGGAGCTTTTCTTTTTCTTTGATATAAGAATGGAGCCAACCTAAGCCACAAGACTCATGGCTCATCAGATCAGCATAGATATAACCTCTATTAAGTTTATTTCAAAGATAAGAAACTAAGGTCCAAAAAATTATAATGATTTGATTTATGTCACAGAAGCAAATTAGTGCTAGAATTTGGATTAGAAGTGGTCTCCTTACAAAAAGTTCTTAAAGGCAAACATAATTTAAAGAAAAAACCTATAATAATATGAACAAGGGGTGGTAGAAGTAGAAGCATGAGAGAAAGTAAAAGGAGCTAGGATTATTCAGTCTGGAAAAGAAGAGTTAGAAAATAATTCCAAACATAAATGCTTTCAAATATCTCAAGTCTTCATGCAGAAATTGACAACATGAGAATTAGACAATAAATAACAAATGAGAAAATCTCACAAAACAAGAATAAAATCTGTAACATTTGCAATTTTAAACCATGAAGGTTTTATCAAAATTCAGAAAAATGAAATTTTATAATCCCAAGAGAAATTAAATTGAATAGGAAAGAATCAGATCAGAATGGATGGGACCTGATTGTATAAGATAGGATACAAAATAATTTTCTATATAAATTTTTGCTCAGTGGGCATAGCATGGAGGAAAAAAAAGGCAAAACTATTCCCATGCTGCTCATATGACTAATGATGGGCTCAATCTATATTTGCAAGAAATTCAACAAGTAGTCATATTGCATGTGCTTGAAAACCAATTGTCTTGACTTTTGTCCTGCCACTTGACTTCAATAACTCTGGAAGAGAGAGTGAGGTTGATGATTTTGCTCACTTCTGCATCACTTAAATCCAATTCTTCTACAAGTCAAGGCATCATCCCATGCTGTCACTAGTCCACTTCAAAAATGAAGGATGTGCAACATTTGTTGTGAAATGAAATTAAGTAGATCATTCTATCTTAATTCAACATCTTGTGAACTTTTGTCTTTCTTCTGTGATTATCTACAAGGATTGCCACTACATTACATGTGAACACAGACAGTGTAGACTACGAATTATTCTGATTTTTTTCTCACAGTTTTTCTTGCACAGTTAATAAGATCAAGTCACTATTAGCAAAGTGAAAATTGGGATGATTTTCAGAAAGCCATGGTTAAAATCTCTCACAAATTTGATATTGAAGGAGGTAAATAATTTCTTTGACCTAAATATTTTCTGTATAACATTTGTTATCTCCCTTAGCAAAAAGGATTTTTCTGGCAGCAGTGTTCATAATAATCTTGGTGACATGAAAATTTTCCACCTCAGTCCTATTTGTGAACTCCCTAAATGTAGTTTAATCTGTGATCTGACTTAGTTTATCTATAAAGTTTGTTTAAAGTAGGTTTATGTATGAGATTATGATTGTTTGAGTTTCTTCAACTTTTATGACATTAAAGCAAGTGTGGGATTATGAATCTTGTCTTTTCTTTAACTTTTATGGCCAAAGAGGAATGTATAAGACTGCAGTATGTAAAATAATTATTTCTTTGTTTTTGTACATAAGCTTTACCTAGATTTTTACACTTGATAATTTCTGTATTGTGGTAGAAATATTTCAGCAGCAGTTACCTACCACGTGAACTCAGAGAGAAGCTATTTCTCCCTTAAAACCTTGACTTAATCACAATATTTAGTCATAGTGTATTTTCCATTTTTCAGGAGTCTATCTCCTAAACTTAAGAATTTTAAAGGTCATATATTTTACTTTCTCTTCTGACTTGAAATTTCACAGTGCTTCAGCACCTTTAGTGCTAGACTCTTTAACTAGACACTCACTTGTTTCTGTACTTTATTTGTAGCATAATTGGTGAAGATGTTTTCTCACTATTTAGGATCAAAAGACTATAAGATAGAACATGAGAAATGAAATGCTTTAGTAAGAGGTGGCACAGTGGACAGAGTTCAAATCCAGCCTCTGAACAAACACTTGACACTTACTAGCCATGTGACCCTGGGCAAGTCACTGAACCCCAATTGCATAAAAAAGTTTTTTAAATGTGCAAAAAAAAAAAAAGGAAATGCTTTACTAAGAATCTAAGTCAATACTCCAGATATCTTCCTCTGTGTCTGTTCTATTCAATCCACTCACTGTATGTTTATACAAACAAAATAATAAGAATTTAACTTAAGGCAGGGGTAGCAATCATGATCTCAGACGAAGAAAAAGCATAAATAGACCCAATTAAAAGACAGAATCAGAGAAACTACATTTTGCTAAAAGGTTCCATAGACATTGAAGTAATATCAAAATTTTTTGCAGCAAGTTGCTCTAAGGCCTCATTGCTCAAACATATAATGAGTATAGAACTGTGTCAAATTTACAAAAATAGGAACCATTCCCCAATTGATAGTCAAAGGATATAAACAGGTAGTTTTTAGAGGAAGAAATCAAAGTTTCTATAGTCATATAAAAATGCAATTAGAGAAATGCAAATTAAGATAACTGAGATACTACCTTACAGCTTCAGAAATGACAAATGCTGGAGGGGAAAAGAGAAAAACAGGTACACTAATGAAATACTGGTGGAGTGGTGAACTGATCTAACCATTCTGAAAAGTGATTTGGAACTATGCCCAAAGGACTATAAAACTGTATACCCTTTGACCCCATGATACCACTATTAGGCCTATATCCCAAAGAAAATAAAGAAAAAAGGAAAAGACATGTATGTACAAAAACATTCATAGCAGTGCTTTTTGTGGTAGCAAAGAATTGAAAATTGAGGGGATGATTATCAGTTGGGGAATGGTTGAGCAAGTAATGACGTGTAATTGTGGTGGAGTACTATTATGCTATAAGAAAGAAAGAAGGGAGTGGTTTCAGAAAAATCCATGGCAAGACCTATATAAACTGATGCAAAATGAAATGAGAAGAACTGGGAGATCCTTGTGCACAGTAACAGCAATGTTGTAATGATGATCAACTGTGAAAGACTTGGGTACTTTGATCTAATGAAACAATGTTATCCACTTCTCCCTCCCCAAGAGAGAACTGATGAAGTCTGAGTGCTAGTGGAAATATGATTTTCTCTCTTTCTTCATTTTCTTGCTTTTTTGAAATATGGCTAATATGGAAATATGTTTCACATGCTTTCACGTGTATAGTTGATATAATATTGCTTGCCTTCTTAGTGAGTGGTGGAGGAAATGAAAGGCAGGAGAGAATTTGGAACTCAAAATTTAAAAAGAAAATAATGTTTAAAAAATAAATTAAAAATGTTTTAAATGAATTTAACTTATAACATTTAAATCCATCATTCCATTGATAATGTTGACATAAACTTGAAACTATATATTTTGTTTTTCAGTGTATCATTATATTCTTGATATTGTTATTTTGGAGAATGTTACAAGGGGAGGTTATATGAAAATAAAATTAATAGATATATATGGGAAAGTGGAAGAATCAAAAATCAAAAGGTAAGTAATATAGTTACAGAAACATGAATTTGAGATTTGGAAGGAACCTCAGTGGCTATGTAGTGTAATCCATATAGAAAGGAATTTCCACTATAATATATTTGATGTGTGATAATCTGGCTGCTACTTGAGGGAAGCTGTCACCTCTCCCTACCCTCCATTCTATTTTTGGACAGTGCTAATTGTTAGGAAGTTTTTCTTACATCAAATCTAGCTTTGCCTCTTGCAAGTTCCACCCATGATTTTTAGGGTTATTGTTCTACAGCCAAAAAAAGGTAAGTCTAATTCCTATTCAACCAAATAGCTCTTTAAGCTTTTGAGGCCGGTGTATACTTTTCCACCTGTATCTTCTCTTCTCCAAGCTAAAAATACTCATTTCTTTAAGCTGAAACTCAGATTCTAGGCCCTTTCCCTATGGTGATGCCATCCTCTGGACATTCTCCATTTCATCAATATGTAAGGAAAGTGGCACCCAGAACTGAACACAATAATCCAAATGAGGTCTGATGAAGGCATGGTAGAGCAAATTGTTACCTGAAGCTATGCCTCTCTTATTGCAGCCCAAGATCTCAGTAGTTTTGGTTGATTTTGTTTGTTTGTTTGTTTGTTTGTTTGCCTGGGATCACAATGCTGACATACTGAGCTTGCAGGCCACTAAAACTCCCATTACTTTTTCAACAGAATTATTGTTTACTGAATTAATATTTATAAAGCTTATTTTAAATACAATTTTTATTTTTATATACATTTTTATAAACCTTTACATTTTTCCCTATTGAAATTTATCTAATTAGATTCATCCCAAGAGGGGTCAAACTCACAGCTCCTTCTACAAAACTTCTTGTATGCCTGGAAGCAGATTAAAATATATTTCAGAAATGTTTAATAAAACAAATAAAATTATAACTCAACATAGATCATGTTAATCTGTGGTTTTCTAAGTCAGTGCGAGGCCAGCAGGGATATATCTCTAATGGAGTTTGACACAATTGCTCAAGATTCTTTTGCCTTTTGCCTTGGCATCCAGTGTGTCTGCTTTCCCTCCTACCTTTGTGTCAGTTGCAAATTTGGTGAATGTGCCATCTTTAACTTTTCCCAAAATGTTAAATAGGATGAGGTCAAACAAAGATTCCTGAGATCCACCAAAATCCACCAAAAACCTTTTATCATATTATTATTGAGCTATTAACTATTTTTGAATGGGCCTATCTGAAAAGTTCTGTATCTATATAATTGTATTATCACCTAATCCATAACTCTTTATCTGCTCTTGCTAAAATCTAGGTAAATTGTATCCACAGAATTCCCATCCTCTACTAATTTAGAAATCTTGTGAAAACACAGGAAAACATTGTTAGTCTATAATGACTTATAATTGATAAAACCTACTTTAACTCATCTACCATTTCCAGATGTTCTCTAACCATCTCTTTAATGATCCCTCATTGAATTTTCCCAGGAATTGAAATCAAGTTCATTGGACTATACAGATTCTATTCTCTTCCCTTTTTTGATTATTGTGTGAGCATTTATCCTTCCTCAGTCTTGTAATATCTGACATTTTCCATGATTTTGAAAAATTGACAGAGGCTCAACAGATACATCTGCCAGTTCTTTCAGGATTGGAAGATGTCAATCACCTGAGATGGGTGATTTGAATTCATCAAGGCAAATTAAAAACTCTCTTACTACCTATCTCCTAGATTATATTGAGTATCTCCTTCCTTTTAGTCATTTTTGTTCTGTCATTTATAGTGCACAGGTCATTCTCCTTGGTAGAGAAAATAGAAATAAAATCATATTTGAGCATCTCTGCCTTCTGTTTGTTGCCACTATCATCACCAAATTCAACCCAAATGAAAATTCTATCCTTTCTTTGATGTTCCTTTTCCTCACCATATAGCACAATAAAAGAAACAAAAGACCCACTTTTTTTTTTCTTACCTTAGCTTTCCTTGCTAGCCTCAGGTCATCTGAGCATTCTTGACATTGTTTTTATAGCACTATGTCATGCTCTTTATATCTATCTTCACTCTTCAGTTACTGGACTTCCTTATACAAGCTTCTGAATATACAATGCTACTTCCTGTCCTTGTTCCTTTGAATGTGGCAAAAAGTATGCAGTCATGCTTCTGATATGGATTTCACCCCCAACAAATCTTGGTGATAGCTTTGTGGTTAAGTTTGCTGCCTTGTCCTAGGACCACTTGTTCTTCTCACTACTTAGTCTTTCAGAATTTTTGTATAGATGCTTGAGGATATGATTTTACTACTGGCACCACTCCTGGATTTTAGCTCGTATAGACTTCTGTGTATCTTAATTGTTATTCTGTCTTGTTTGTAGCTACTCGCTATAGTATCTAATTTTTACAATATGCATAGGCAATCTTTCCATCCCCCTTCATTCTTTTAAAACACTGTTTTGATTAGATTATCAAGATGCTATTCAAATAAATACATTCTGATTAGCCATTGTTTGCTATATCTCTGACCAGGAATTTGTTATCCTTATATTTTAAGATATGATCTAGAAGTTCAAATCCCACTTTTAGACACAATTTTCATAACTAGCTATTCACTTTCCAAATTAATTTCCCTCTTCAATATATTTTGCCTTCAATAGGCAACAGTGGTGAAAACATGTATACTTCTATGGTCTTAAGTTTCATGCCCAAGATTTCACAATGGTTGCCAATACTTCTCAGATTCCTTCTGGGAATGTCATTTGTGCCCTGTAAATCATCAGAAATAGATAGTCTTCCATTTTGGTGGCTTTCTTCTGGAACACAGATAACTATCACTGGAATGTGGCTTAAAAATACAAGCACTGTACATGATGTAGTACTTTTCCCATTACATCATATTACCTTCTGTTTTAAATTATAAGGCAAAGATATATTCACATAGTGAAATGCTATAGCAATTTGACTGTGAAATTCAATCAACAGAGATGTATATTTCAGAAAGTTAGTGTACTCTGAATGGCAGCAGATTATTTGTCTTTAACTCAAGTATCTAATTTTGTCTTTATGAAATTCTTCTTTTAATGATATTTTGACAACTCTTAGAATTATGTATTAATTTGGATTAAGTTATGTCCACATTTTTAAAATGGAAAGAATTTCAAATGCTAAGAAAGTTGAATTCTTTTAAACAATAGAATAGAATAAAAATTCATATTATTACTATGGTAAATAGAGTATCATTTATTTCATGGAAATCTGCAATCCTAAATCCTCCTTTGATTTATTATTTTTCCATAACAAGTGACAATAAGTTAATTTACTTAACATTTTTTATGATTAAACGCTATACATAAATTTTGTCATTAGTAATAAATGTGACATTGTATCAGATTGGGGGAAGGAGGAACCATTGTATTAAATTGCTTCCTACATTTCTGTTAAAATTATGTAATTCAGTCTTTTTATCATCAGACATAAGCTGTAAAGTTTCACTCTACTTAGGTTAAAGGCTTTATTTTAGACCAAATATGATGCTGTGTTCTGTTTTCTATCTAGTTTCATGACAACACATCCTATCTACGAAGAAGTCAGTATTCTTGCTGGATTTTACTATGACTTTAAAGATATTTCAAAAATCGTTTTGACATATTCTCAAAAGAATTCAAAACTTAAGTATCCTAAACACAAACACAAGATTCACCATATCAAATTAAGATCACTTACAAATCCAGAAAGGTAAAGTATATAATGTGTATTGTGGTTTTTTTGTTTGGAGAATTTATTTTTAAATATGGGGGACCTAGCAATCCATTCACTTAAAAAAATGGTGAAAAATTATTTGTTTACTATACTACATGTCTGGCCAAGAATCTGTCATCTCAGGGCAGCTAGGTGGCTCAGTGGATAGAGCACTAGCCCTGAATTCAGGAGGACCTGAGTTCAATCTGGTCTCAGACACCTCACACTTACTAGCTGTGTGACCCTGCTGGGCAAGTCACTTAACCCCATTGCCTAGCCAAAAAAAAAAAATCTATCATCTTTATGTTTTAATATGTGGTCCAGAAGTTCAAGTCCCATTCTTAGACACAAGCTGCACAACCAGCTATTCACTTCCCAAATTAATTTTCCTGTTCTGTATCTTTTGCTTTTGATAGGCAACAGTGAAGAAAATGTAACTATTTTCCCATATATTTCCCAAACTAACATTTGCATTCTGAATTATCTGATTTGGTAGCTTACCCATCCTCTGCATGTTATGCTATGGAAACCTTCTATTGGAGTGCCATATGTGTCACAGGGGAAGACTTTGTAGAAATTGAAAAGCTTAGTGCTTTAAATTATGACTATACTTATACATTATCTACACCATTAAGGAAAACAAATGAAAAGTCATCCTTTACATGTTAAACCAGGACAAATATACTTTGCTTTACATGGTAGATACATTCCATGAAACTTTTATCTAAATCAATGTTTCATAAATTAAATAATTTTAAATCCAATATGGAGTCGTATATTTTTTCAGTACTTACGTTTAAATTGTGCTTTTACAGTTAATAAACATTTTACAAACACTTTCATTTGAACATCACAAAACTCTGAAATATGTAGACTCATTGTCTCTATTTTATGGGTGAAGAAACTGGTGCCTGAAAGATTAATGGCTTGCCCAAGTTAGTAAGTGGTATATTCAGAACTAGACCTAGGTCTTCTCAAGTTCAGTGAAGACTGAGTGTTGAACACTTTTTAAATTTACCTGTTTTGAATTTGAATTGTGGTTAGAAAAGGAGATGAGTCTAGCTAATTTCCTGTATCACATTCTGATCTTCACAGAAACAATTATTCAGATACTTGAAGAAAAAGTGGACTTTGCCTGAATATTAAATATTTCCTCAATGTTACACCTCATTTCTTGTTGTGTAGATCTCCCCCTACCAAAATTTGGAAGTCAAAAAGGGACTTGAGCAGGGTTTTAATGATGGATAGAATTCCAATATATATACAAAAAGAGATCTTTTAATAGAAGGTAGTGATATGTACAACAAAAAGAAGGGAAAAAATTAAATATTTTAGGATTCAATTATCATACCAGTTTGGTGGAACAGTGGGATTAAGCAGCAGCATGGTGGGAGAAAAGACAGGAAAGTACATTGCCAGATTGTAAAGAACATTAAATTCCAGACTGAGGAATATGGATTTTCAAGGGTTTCCCATAAGAAATATGGGGGGGGGGATGAGTTAAGAGTAGGAAAAGAAAAGAAAAATTAAGTAAGAGAATGACATGATCAAGTAGCACGGGGCATTTTTACTTAAAACTATTACCACCACTAATATTATTACTTACACTACTACCATTACCTGAATTTCCATAGTACTTCAAAGTTTGCAAAGGGCTTTCTTTACATGATTTCATTTGTTAACATGTAATGGAAAGAGCTCTGGATTTTGAATTTTCAAGAAACAAACCATGTTCAAATTCTGATGTTGACACTTATGAACCCTGTGGCCTTGAGCAAGTCACTTAAATCTGTGGCCTTTGGTGTCTTTATATATAAAATGAAGGAGCTGAAATAGGTGGCTCCTAAGGTACTTTCCAACTATAAATATATGCTACCGTGAAAACAGACAAAAGCTTGTAGTTGGAAATGAAGCATCAGGTGTGAGAAACAGTAAAAAGGACATTTTGAGTGTGAAGCAGAGTAATATGTAATATCTCTGGAAAGGTAGGTTGTGAACAAGTTGTGAAGGGTCTTAAATGCTGAACAAAATAATTTTTTGTTTGTTCCTATAAATAATGAGACACTGGACTTATTAAGAAGGAGTGTGACATGGTCAGAATTGCATTTTAGTTAAATCATTTTGATAGCTATGTTGGAAATGGATTACAGTGAGATTAGATAAGGCACAGTAACCAATTAGAAAGCTATTGCAATAGTTTAAGTGAGATATGTCAAAGGCCTTAACTATGCTGGAGGCTGTATGGAGGGAAAGGGAAAGATGTGAGCAACGCAGAAGTAAAGCTTTTATTTAATTGCTATCTCTTGCTTTATTATTTCTAGGTATTCATGCAATCCTTGTACAAAATATTTTTTTTTCCTTTCAGTATTTTTTCCTAGATGGCATTTTGTGGGTGGTACAGTAATAGAGCACCAGACCAGGAGTCAGGAAGACACGAGTTCAAATTTGGCCTCAGACATTTACTAGCTGTATGACCCTGGGCAAATCACTTACCCCCTGTTGCCTCAGTTTCCTCATCTGTAAAATGAGCTGGAGAAGAAAATGAGAAACCACTCTAGTATCTTTGCCAAGAAAACCCCCGACACAATTGAAACAACTGAATAACAATGAAAATAACAGTTAATATTTTCATTACATAGTTCAAAATATTGGTATAAGAAGACTACTTTGGAAATAGTGGTAATTATTATCACAGTATTTAAAAAATAAAAACACCACTGTGACAGGAAGTGCAGGATGAAATGGAATAGGAAGAGACATCAGTCCGGAAAGCCAATTATAAAGTTATTGAAATAATAGAGGTATCAGGTAACAAGAACCTAGTATGAACAGTAGTAAATTTTAGAAAGGAAGGAGCAGATGTTAAATATACTGTAAAGGAAGAATTGACAGGTAGTGAGACAATGGAAAGAATGAAGATTTGGAGCTTGTAGCTAAAATGTCAGATCTGTTCTTTATTATCTTATGACTTTGGACTTGATGTTTCCCTACGTATAAAATTAAGAGGTTGGACTAGCCACCACTAAGGCCCAATTTAGATATACAGCCTACAAACTTAATTGGTGTGTCTTAGTGATTAATTGGATGTACGGAAGAGGAGGGAAAGAAACTATCAAGATGTATGTATTAGAATGCAATAGGAATGAATCCTTTTAAAAATTTAGTTGTGAAATTCTGTAAGATTTTATAAGGATGCTTATACTTGCCAGGTTTTTTAAATTGGTTTATAATATTCAAAAGCTACTTTGATTAGAGATGCAATGTTTTATTTGTTTCATATTTTATTTTTCCTAATTACATGAAAACAATTTTAAACATTTGGTTTTTTTTTTAATTTTGAGTTCCAAATTCTGTCCCTCCCTTCCCTGCTCCCTTATTGAGAAAGCAAGCAACTTGATATAGGTTATACAGGTGCAGTGATACAAAACATATTTCCATATTAGTCATGTTGTGAAAGAAAACAGACCAAAAAAAAACCCTCAAGAAAAAGAAAGTTTAAAAAAAAAACATGCTTACTGCATCCAGACTCCATCAATTCTTTCTCTGGAGATGGATAGTATTTTTCATCTTAAGCCCATTGGGATTGACTTGGATCATTGTATTGCTTAGAATAACTAAATCATTCACAGTTGAACATCATATAATATTGCTATTACTGTGTAAAATGTTCTGCTGATTCTGTTCCTCTCACTTTGAGTCAGTTTATGTAAGTCTCTCCAGATTTTTCTGGAGCATCCTGCTCATCGTTTCATATAGTACAATAGTATTCCTCCACAATCATATATCACCATTCCCTAGCCATTCCCCAACTGGTGGGCATCCCCTCCTTCCCAGTTCTTTGCCACCACTAAAATAGCTGCTATAAACATTTGCATACATATAGATTCTTTTTTGTTTTTTTTATCTCTTTGAGATACAAACCTAGTAGTGGCATTGCTGGGTCAATGGGTATACGTGGTTTTATAATCCTTTGGTCATAATTTTTGCTCTCCCGAATGGTTGAATCAGTTCACAACAGTGTATTAGCAGATCATTTTTCCCACATCCGCTTCAACTCTTGTCATTTTTCTTTTATGTCGTGTTAGCCAACATGATGGTATGTAATTTGCATTTCTTTAATCAATGGTGATTTAGAGCATTCTTTCATATGACTACAGATAGCTTTGGTTACTGTATCTGAAAACTGCCTGTTCATATCCTTTATCAATTGGGGAATTACTCTTATTTTTATGAATTTGACTCAATTGTCTATATATTTGAGAAATGTGATCTTTATCAAATCTTCCCATACGCTGCAAAAGCTCTTTTGTATCTATTTATGTGAAATAATTTACCGCCATTTATCTCTCCCTTTCCCAGTGCATTCCTCCTTCTCACTATTTTTTTTTAGATATCATCCCATCATATTTATCTTACACCAGTGCCCTCTAAGCACACTCCTTCTGACTATCTTAATGATGACAAAGTTCTTAGTAGTTACAAGTATCATCTTCCTATTTTGGAATGTAAACAACTTAACCTTATTGAATCCTTCATGATTTCTCTTTCCTATTTACCTTTTTATGCTTCTCTTGAGTCTTGTATTTGAAAGTCAAATTTTCTATTCAGCTCTGGTCTTTTCATCAGGAATGCTTGAAAGTCCTCTGTTTCCTTGAATATCGATTTCTACTCCCGATGGATTATGCTCAATTTTAGCTTCAGATTATCAAATTCCAAGCCCTCCAATCTTTTATTGTAGAAGCTACTAAATCTTGTGTTATTGAACTGTAGCTCTGTGATATTTGAATTGTTTCTTTTTGTTTGAAATATTTTCTCCTTGACCTGGGAGCTCTGGATTTGGCTATAATATTTGGCTATAATATTCCTGGGAGTTTTCATTTTGAGATCTTTATTTTTGAGAACCTTATTCAATTGATTGGTGAATTCTTTCAATTTCTATTTTACCCTCCAGTTCTACAATATCAGGGCAGTTTTCCTTGATTATTTCTTGAAACGTCTCATCTAATCTTTTTGTTGTTGTTGTTATCATGGCTTTTAGGTAGTCCAGCAATTCTTAAATCATCTTTCCTTGATCTATTTTCCAGGTCAGTTGTTTTTCCAATGAGATATTTTACATTTTATTCTTTTTATTCATTCTTTTGATTTTATTTATTGTCTCTTGATGACTTATGGAGTCATTAGCTTCCACTTGCCTAATTCTAATTTTTAAGGAATTATTTTCTTCAATGATGTTTTATAGTTCCTTTTCCATTTTGCGAATTCTACTTTTTAAAAAGTTCATTTTTCTATTTGATCAATTCTACTTCTTATGGAGTTCTCTTCAGTGGATTTTTGTGCTTCTTTTATCATTTGGCCTATCTGAGCTTTGAAGGCATCATTTTCCTCAGTATTTTTTTGTGCTTCCTTTACCAAGCTGTTGGATCTTTTTCATGATTTTCTTGCATCACTGTCATTTTCCCAAAAACTTATCCTGTACCTCTCTTAATTAATTTTTAACTCCTTTTTGAGCTTTTCCAGGAATTCTTTTTGGGCCTGAGACTAATTCATATTTTTCTTTGAGGCTTTGGATGTAACAGCTTTGATTATGTCATTTTCTTTTGAGTTTGTGTTTTGATCTTCCCTGTCAATATAGTAACTTTCCATGGTTGGGATATTTTTTGTTGTTTGCTCACTTTCCAGACTATTTCTTGACTTTTAGTTTTATATTAAACTTGGATTCTGCTCCTGGGGCGGAGGGGGCAATGTACCAAGCTTAGGTGTTTTGTGCAGCTGTTTTCAGAAGTAGTTCTAGGGGGTCTGTAAGTTTTCTTTTCTTTCAAGGTGGTATGAACTATGGAGAGCTGTCTTTACTACTTTCCTGGCCTGTGCTCTGATCTTTGAGTGACCATGAGCACTCTTTTCCTCCCTAGAACTGTGACCAAGGTTTCGGCTCTCCCATTCCCACAAGCTCTGGTGTGTTAGTACTCCTCCTCACCCAGGGACTGTGATCCAGGACTGAGACTTGGACCCCACTATAGGCAATACAACAGAGTCCAGCACCAAGTCCTAGCAAAGGGACCCCTGTAATCTCCTTCTAACAAGTTGTCACACCCCCTTACCATCTGCGTGCTGAGATCTCTAGAAGCTGTCAGTTCAGTTGCCCCCATTTCTTGCTGCTGGCTTGTGCCTGGTGTAGCCCACTGTTGACTTGCCTGGGCATTGCCTGCTCTGGACTGAGCTCCATTCTTATGCCAGTACAACACATATTTCCTGTTGAGCTTCTAAGTTTTATTGGGCTGGAAAATTGTTTCACCCCATCTTTATGTGGGTTCTGCAACTCCAGAATTCATTCTGAGGCATTATTTGGAGGGGAATTTGAGAGAGCTCAGATAAGTCCCTGCATTTTCTCCACCATCTTGGGGAGATGCAAAATTAACCGTGAAAACCAATGATAAAATAATAATTTAGGATTAATTCATGCACAGGTAAATATAATACTAATAAGTTTTATAGTGCTTCAAGATTTAGAATTTTCTGAGGTAGGTAAATATTAAAAACATATTTTGTGGAGAAGTGACTCACTCAACTTCTAGCACTAGCATTACTAGCAACAACTTCTGAGCAATTGCCACTAATAGGCAAACATACGCAGGAGTCCTAGAAGTAGTATCAACCCCTAGAGCAACAGTTCTGTTTCTAGTACAGTCCCCAGCCATCATCGAGGGAGGTAGCTCCTGTGGAGAAGAGGCTAACTACTATGCACATAGCAGGCAAAACTGATGCTGAAAAGTACCCTAATGGAAAGACATGAGAGAGCAGTGCCAGCAAAGTCAAACCACTGCTGCCACCTTAACTACCATCTCCTCTCAGACCATTATGGAGACAGCTCAGGGCTCTGAAATCAAGAGCCTTGGTAATGGCAATGCTTTGAACCCAGTAGCATCAGCCATTATCCTGGGAAGCATCCCATATGTTAATGTCTTGAGACTGTTCCTGCAGACTTAGCTACTAAAGAATCCCAAAATAAAGTCACCAAAGCCCTTCATACTGTCAAATGGATCAACATCAGAAACTGATATGATTTTATCTGTGGAAATGACATACAAGTGGCATTACTTTCTGCTTTGCCATTGTACCCTAAGAACTATCAGACTGTTTCATTTGACCTGCAGCTGAAACCTTCCATATGTGTTATTTCTCCAATTAGAATGTGAGCCCCTTGAAAGTATCTTAATTTTCTATTTATATTCTTAGCACTTACAATAGAACTTTACACATAGTGAGTGCTTAATAATCTACTGATTGGTTGATGATTAATCTTTTCTCCCACTACCACTCTACTGAAGTTCACTCCTCCTCCAAACTGGTTCTATACATTTCTATCATACCCTAAGATTTACAAAATGCTTTATTCACCACAACTCTGTGAAGAAGGAAGCACAACCATTCTTGTCCCCTTTTATAGAGGTGGAAACTGAAACTTGAAGAGGGGAAATAAGAACGACAACACAAACCCAGGTTTTGAGCTTCAAATTCATCATTTCTACCAAACTGCTACTATAGACTTACCATATTTATATGGGGAAAATGTGAAGTCTTGCTGGTGTACTAATTCTTTTCCTTCTTTCCCTCCTTTTTTTCTCCCTCCCTTAGACCACAGCTTTGCAAGTATGATTTTGAACTGAAAGAAAATGTGGAAACAACACTCAAACCACATTGCTGTACTCCAACAGACATACAGAGAAAGTGATATTTCACAATAAATATGGAAATATTGGACTTTATATTTATTGACAAATTATGGTGATGGGGATGTATAGTAATCCTTGGCCTGTCCTGAGATTTCCGTTTCCAGAAAGAATCATTCGATATGAAATTAAAATGATCCTCTATTTTGGAGAAACATTGGGAAGTCAATGGAGAAAATAATAAAACAAAATGGAGTTTCTGAGGATAGCATGTTATTATTTAACTCACTTTTATATTATGTATTCCACAATTAAATATTGTTAATAAATAAAAATATATTTGAATAAGGAATGGAGATCTTCAGAGTTCCCTCTGAGAGAATTCATTATGTTGTCTAAATGATTCCCAGGCATTTTTAGTATCCTATTGTGGTAGAATAAATTATTGTTGTTGTTAATAATACATTTGGATAGTTTTAAGGTTTAAAAAGCACATTATTTTTTATTCCAAGATTCTGATTCTGTGAAGCCATTGGAATGAAGATTACTATAATACCAAAAATACTAGAGGGGGCTACATGTTGGTTGAGTAGGAATAGCTAAACATATTACAATTAAAAAAATATAAATGTAACTGAAAATAAAATGATTGATTTGAAGAATTCAAAGACATGGTAGGAAATATGAAATGATATATAACAAGGAAAATAATATCAATGTAATACAATGGAAAGGGCACTAAATTTGGAGGTAGGGAACCTGGGCTTACCTCCCAGGTCTGCCACTTCCTTTATATTCTCTGGACCTCAGCTTTCTCATCAATAAAACAAGGTAGTTTGATTAATTACCCCTGAAGTCCTTGCTTTTGTAAAGGCCTCCATTTAATTTTTCAATTAATAAGCAATTTTTTTCTCGTCATCCTAATTCTCCCAATTGGGGCAAGGTAGAGAGTGGAAGAAAAGAAAAACTAAACTTTCTAAAAATGTGAATAGTCAAGCAAAACAAATTTGCACATTGCCCGTGATCAAAAATTTGTCATTTTATGGGTCTTGAATACATAAACTGTAGTTGATGAAGTACTTTCCATCTCAAAGACTATGATACTATAAACCAAAAGAACACTGGTTTACAGGTGTTTGTTATTAATTTTTAATAAAAGTTAATAGCTATTAGGCTACAGAGATATTGAAACCAAAAGGAAGAAATAGTAAATATATATTTTACAGACCATAACCCATTAGAAATAGTAATCAGTCTAGGAATCACAAACAAAAGACAGAGACTCAAATAGAGATTTAACACAAAATCCTAAATTATGGGTGAGCCAAAGGACAAATCGTAGAAACAATGATTATATAAAATCAAGTGATAATGATGAAACAACATATCAGAATTTCTGGGACGTGGCTAACAGTGTTCAGGAGAAAAATCACACCCCTACAAACACAAATTAGAAATTAGAAGTAAAATGAGAAATTTTTTCAAAAGACAGTATTAATTAACTGAATGTATTTTTTAAAGTTAGGAAGCCAACAAATAAACAAAAGTAAAATAGCCAAAAAAATTAAAAGATATTAAAAAGTGGAAACAAAAAAACTGCTGTAGAAAGCTGGTTCTTTGAGAAGACTAATTACATTACTAAACCTTGAGGCAATTTGGTTAAAAAGAGGAGGGTAGAAAAATTAAATAAATAAAATAGCAAATGACCAAAGAGAAAAAAGATAAGTTCCCTGAATGACAGCAGATGTTTTAGCTTTCTTTGCAATTGTGTTCACTTGCAAGGAAACACTCTCTGCTTGTAAAGCTTTTGCCTACCTTTACAGGATTCACTTACTTTGGCCTATAAAGTCTGACAGTAGATGTGAAAAGGCAGGTTTTCAAAGCAGTGTTGGAAAGCTTTCAAGAAGATCCCTATATAATGTACTGAAATGAAGTAATGTCTTCATTGCCTTGGAATGTTCTTTCACTAAGGGACTTTTGCTCTAATCCCCGTGGTTCAGCACTTCCTACTCAGGATTTTTTAGCTCTCTTCTTTTGACTGTGGTCATTACAGAGAATGCCACACAATCCAAACATAAGTATTCCAAGTTCTTTACACACACAGACACAAAAAAACCCCAAAGCAAACAGACAGTTTTAAGGAAAAACACATTCTTTTAAAGAATAATTCAAGACAGAATGAAGTGAAAGACATTGAATTCAATGTTTCATTTGCAGTGAAATGAGGAACAACATAATGTTTAAGACTAGGATTAGGAGGAAGAATGGCGTACATGCAGTACATCCTAGCTTGTTTTAGTACTATTTTTACTGGTACTGGTGAATCAAGGAATATCTATAGCTGCCACAAGAAAAAAACCTTTTCTTAAACGATAAACTATTGAATAGGAAAGATTGTATTTCATCAAAACTTGTTTTGTTTCATTAGATTCAATATGTTGTGCTTCTAAACCAGGGGTGGGGAACCTATGGCCTCAAAACCACATGTGGCCTTATAGGTCCTTGGGTACAGCCATTTGACTGAGTCCAGGTTTTATAAGAACAAATCCTTTTATTAAAAATTTATTAAGGGCCTAGGCTGTGGGCTTTCCAGCCTTTAGGCTTTACTAAGACTTTTTTTCTTTCCCTCAATTTTCTTTGGTAGAACATTTACTGAAAAAGAAGATCTCTTTTGGGGCAAGCAAAATCAAAAGCAGCTTTAACAGACTTGATACAACAAGGATAACAGTGAGGATCTACTTATCTCTCTATGTGCTAGTGGGAGACTCTAACAGACTTGGTTGGGAGTGGGAGGGCAGATGTTTTGTAAGATCTATTTCTACATTACCATCTTAGTACATTAGTTTTTTGAAAAACTAATTAAGTCTGGCTGACTAATTGATATCAACCAATAATCATAAAGGAAGAACATCTGTGGGACCTCATGAATTCTGTAATTAAAAAGACAACACCGACCCCTACTGAGAGGGTCTTAGAGCCCTGAGGTGACACAGTAGCCATGTTCTAGAGACCTACCTAAGCTGTGCAACAGGGAGTTGGAATAGTTACTCCAGAGCATGTGCTATAAGAATCAAAGCAACGACAATTGAATTAGGTTTATTTTGGGAGTCTCTATAGGAAATAATTGAAACTTCATTATACTATCCTATATATGTTACTTCACACTTTTTAGGGGCAAATGCCCCCAAGTGAATAATTTTGTGCCAGATTAGCCACCATAGTGAAGGAGAAAAGAAACAGATCATATATTCAGAATTTTTGTAGTCCAACAAGGTTTATTGAAGGATGTAAGATATTCTTTTTAACCAGTAGAGGTCTCAGGAGGACTGGAGATGAGATAACACGCTCCTCAGAGCTATGTTTTCATTTGGGTTTCTACAGTATCTAGGTAGTTGCTTGGGTACACAAAATCAATCAGAAGAAACTACTTTATATAGTTTATTTAACCTCTCAGTAACATGACCACTTCCAAGGAGGACAGCAGGTTATTTCAGAGAAAAGACAATAGGGTTTTTGCTGTAAGGATTTGTACCTTTCTCTTGATATATTTCTATGAAACCACATCAATTTATTCACTAAAAGGAAAGTTGGCGTTTGTAGATTTAAAAGTCCTAGTGCATGTCCTCATGGGGTGGGAATAATATCCTGATCCCCTGCCTTCATGCACATTAGGCTGGGCTTTTCCTTAAAAGGTATTGAAACTGCCCTTGAAATTTGATTAGCTCAGGGAACTAAAGGCTCAGGTTGCCTATTGATATGATTTCTTCATCATGAATACAAAATAATCTAAAGGTACTTCAGCTTCACTCTAAAGGTTACCTGGTATAGCATTATGTGTAATTTAGAGGCTGGGAGCTTTGTCCTTGATGAATGTATTTGAGTATCATTTGTTATAGGTAGCAAAACTCCTTTTGGTAATTGTTGAATGACCCATCAAATGTCTCATTGTGCCTCATTATGGAACCTAAAGTACCAGACAAATGATCCAGAACACTCTCCCTATATAGATATATACATGTATATGTATACACACTATGTATGCACATACATATGTGTATGTATACATAAATGCATTTGATATATGCACACACATGTATGTGTTTGTATATATATATAACTACAGTCAGGGTTCTACAACTAAACATGAAATACAGTCATCACTTAATTGGCACTAACACGTATGTTTAAAGTCAAAAGAGAAACCAATAAATGGGGAAAATCTTTGCATCAACAATCCAAGATACACAAGTCTGTTAGCTAAAGAATTGACACAAATATATGACCAAAAGCTATTCCTCAATAGAGCAATGAATAAAAGTAAATGGGAGAAAACTCCGTTTTTTCAAAGGGATTACAAACTATGAATAAACCCCATGGAAGATTGCTTCAAATTATTAATAAGAAAAATACAAATTCAATAACTATCATCACCTATCAAGCTTGCAAAGATTATAAAAGCCAGGAATAGTCAATGATGGAGTAGCTATAGGAAAATGGGTGTGCTAATACAATATTGATTGAGCTGTGACTTGATTCAAATATTCTGGAAAATAATTTGGAATTATATAAAAGGCACTAAATTATTCATACCTTTTGATCAAGTAGTCTCACCACTAGGCATACATACCAAAGAAGTCAAAGACAGACATAAGGAAAGGCTACGTATATACTATAATATATTCATAACAATACTTTTTATGGTAGCAAAATGGATACCCATCAATTTAGAGAATATCTGGACAAATTCTGGCATGGATGTGGGAGAAAGTTTTGTGTGTGAGAAGTGTCAAGAAGGACAGTTTGCTTGGACTATAGAGTATGTGAATAAGAATGATGTATAATAAATCTGGGACTGTAGGAGCCAGGTTGCATTATGAAATTCAATACCATTACTTTATCAACTTGTATTTCAATGTACATGTCAGGAAAGTTCACAACTTCATTCAAAGGATCATATATTTAGAATTTGAAGGGACTTTAAAGGCTATATAGTCTAATCTCTTCATTTTACACATGAAGAAACTAAGAGTTAAGATCTTAAGTGACTTTCCCAGGATTACAAAGCAGTTCCTAACTCTACTGGTCTTATAAAAATTTGGGTAGCATTTGGTCTTTCCTTATAAGAAACTATGTATAGAGTATAGGAACTATTTTATTCCTGGAAAGGTTTGGGAAAATTCAACTTCACATCTCTTTATACTCTGTTTATCTGTGTATATGCACATGTCTGAATGCATGCTGAGCTTGTGTTGAGTTTCCATTGAACTGGAGGGAAATTCATTGGTGAATTATCTTATTTCTCCCTTTAGAATCAACCCACATACTTTATTTATTTCTTGTTTCACCAGTTAATTTACATCTTTGCAAATAGTCATTAATTTAACCCAAGTTCTCGAATTTATTAGCACATAAGTGTGTGCAATATTTCCCAATGATTTTCTTAATTTCTTTTGTCCTTTTTTGTGATCTCTCTTTTCTAATTTCCAGTTTTTGTGATTTGTGTTGTCTCTCACTTCTTTTGTATTGAATTTATTAGTGATTTATCAACTTTATTTGTTAGTGATTTATTGCCTTTATTGGTCTTAAAGTTCTTGTTTTATAGCATATTTTTTCATCTTACAAGGTAATATGTCTTTGATATTTAAATGAACCTGCAATGGCAATAAAGTTGATATTCCTTCAAGTAGTGCAGATCCCAACCCAGCCACACATTCACATTTTATAGGTTGCTTGTCCATGTCTTCTTATAAATCCTTCACATGCTGGAGGCCTTCCAGTTTTTTCATATTCTATAGATACCAACGGAAAATGTCCATCCGTTATTTATTGCTTCATGACCCACCTGCTTCCTTTTCTAGTAATACATCTTTTAGACCTTTTCTCATGGGAAATTTTTCATTGGTAACATGCCACAGCCTGTTAACTACACACCATGTGTCTCTTTGCTGTCCTTTGGTTCACCCATAATTTTATTTTGAGTCATTTGATAAAATATCTCATTAATGGTCTTGTGGAAAGAATGGAAAAATGCAGTCTGAGTAATAGAACCACTAAACATTTGTGCTTGGATAAACTAGCAATCCCAAAGAGTAGTCATTAATGGTTTGATGTCACCTTGGCAGGCGGTCTACAGTGAAGTGTCCCAGGGATTCGTGCTAGCCTTAGTTCTCTTTATTATATTTATTGAATTTTCAAATAAAGCAAAGCTGGGAAGGATAGTAAACACACCAGATGAATGAATCTGAATCCAAAAAGACTTTGACTGACTAAAACATTGGGTGTAACCTAATGAGATGAAATTTAATAGGGCTGATGTAACATCTTATACTTGGATTATAAAAAAACTGCTTCACAAGTACAAGACACAGGAGACATGTTTAGACAGTAGTTTTCCTGAAAAAAAATTGGGGGTGTTTAGTGGACTCCGAACACAATATGAGTCTACAGTCAGGGAAGCCAAAAAAAGGTAACCAACTAACTAATCAACATGCATTTTAAGCATCTATTATGTGTCAAGTACTTCCAGGCATTAAGAATACAAATTCAAAAGTCAGATAGCTGGGGCATCTAGGTGGCACAGTGGATAGAGCACTGGCCCTGAAGTCAGGAGGACCTGAGTTCAAATCTGGCCTCAGACCAAACTCTTGACACTTACTAGCTGTATGACCCTGGGCAAGTCACTTAACCCCAATTGCCTAAAAAAAGTCAGATAGTTTATGCTTTCAGAGAGTTTATTTGGACTGCATTGAAAGAGCTATAGTTCGTACATATTGTACATTTTGAACTGGATGTCATCTATTCATATAGATAAATATCTATTCATTTAGTATCATTCAATCTAAAATTCATATCCATTCATTCTTTGTTCAGCATTCATATGTCCAAAACTAAACTCATTTTCTTTCCCCCAACACCTACCTCCCTTCCAAACTTTCAGTCGAGAGCACCGTCATCCTTTCAGTTACCCAAGTACACAACCTTGGCATTATTCTTGATTCCTAACTTTTCCTAGCCCTGTGTTATTCCATCATTTGCCAAATTTTGCCATTTCTATCTCCCTAATATCTCTTGCAGCTGTATCTTTCTTTTTTGGGGGGTGAGGGGGAGTTAGGCACTTGGGGTTTAGTGACTTGCCCAGGGTGTTTGGTCTGAGGCCATATTTGAACTCAGGTCCTCCTGACTTCAGGGCTGGTGCTCTATCCATCTCACCACCTAGGTGCCCCTTTCCTTTCTTTTTTTTTTTTTTGGTATCTTCCTCTTTATTCATATGGCTACCATTCTGGTTCAGGCCATTGTAATTGAGCTTGCTGCCCAAGTATCACCCATCTCCAATCCATCTTCCAGGCAGCTGCCAAAGTAATTTCCCTGAAGTACTAGTCTGAGCTTGTTACTCTCTATTCAAAAAACTCTGGGGTGGGTAGGATCAAACATAAATTCCTCTGTTTGGCTTTTAAAACCCATTGAAACCACACAGCAACTTGCCTTTTTTGCCATATTGTCTATTATGTCCCTGCTGCACTCTGCAAATCAATCAAATTGACCTTGCTGTTGCTCATGCACAACTATCCAACTTCCTCTGTCTTTCACTGGCTGTCTCTCATGCCTGGAATACATTCCCACTTACATCCCCCTGATAGGATTCTTTGTTTCCTTCAAAACTCTGCTCAAGAAACACATTCTACAGAAGCCTTTCTTGATCCCCACCACAGCCCCTAACTGCTATTGTTCTTCCTCCACCAAATCTACCTCATATTTATTTTTTATATATTTCTCTATGCATATGTGAGCAGGAGCTACTTTGCTTATATCTTTCTTTCCCTAGTACCTAGTCCAGTGCCTAGAGAATAGTAGGTCTTTAATAAATGTTTGATGGTTGATTGACAGCTTTCAATTCAATTCCAATTCATCAGGCATTTACTGAAGGCCTACCACTTGCCAGAGACACTACCATTTGCTGGGAATTCAAAAGGCAAAAAGCCCCAAACACTTCTTGACCTCAAGGAGCTTACATATGGGGAAAAACACATAACCAGATAAATAAACACAAAATATATACAAAGTACATACAAGGTAATCAATGGGAAAGAGGGTATTAGAAACTGGAAAGGGGAGAGAAATCAGGATAGACTTTCTGCAGAAAGTGGCATTGAGCTGGACTTTAAAGGAAGCTAGGGACTCTGGAAGGCAGAGATGGGCAGGGAGGGCGTTACAGACATGGGAGACTGCCAACAAAAAAGCATGAAGATGGGAAGTGGAGTGCCCTGTAGTAGGCCAGCCACTGAAACACAGAGTGCATGAAAAATGAGAATGTATACCATATCTGAAAAGCATATTGGAACTAGATTATGAAGGGCATTAAAAACTAAATAGAGTAATTTGAATTGAGGCAAGAGGGAACCCCCTGGAGCTTCCTGAGCAAGAGGATGATTTGGTCAGACCTAGGCTGTAGGAATTTAAAAGAAAATGACTGAAAGCAGGGAGGATAATTAGACTATTTAAATAATCTGGATAGGAGATAATGAGAGTCTGAAATCATACCATAGCCACGGGAGTAGAGAGGAGACAGATGTGAGATATACTGTAGAGTTAGAATCCTTAAGACTTAGCAACTGATTAGATATGAGAAATGAAGAAGAAGGAAGAGTTAAGGATAAGCCCAAAGTAGTGAACTTGGATGACTAGAAGGATGATTGGCACCCTCAACAGAAATAGGAAGAAGGGTTTTGAAGAAAAATATTTGAATTATATTTTAGATATATTGAGTTTGAGATACCTATGGGACATACAGTTGCAGATGTCCAATAGGCAATTGGCTATATGGCACTGAAGATCTATAGGGAGACTGGAGTTAATTGTTTAGACCTGAGTATCATCTGTACAACTTTACTCATGAAGGCTAATGAAACCAACAACAGATTGTGGGGAGAGACCCCAGGGCACAGTCACATATATGGATGAAAGAAAAATGTGATAATCCTGTTTTGCTCTGCTCTGGTCAGAGCACACATGGATTATTATATTTAATCTTGGATACCACTTTAGTACCAAAATGAACCAACAAGCAAAAAAATCAAAAAACTAGTACAGGCATTGTATTTGGAATATATACAAATATGGAGGGAAGGAAAGAGAGAGAGACAGAGAATGTAAAGCAGCTTGTAAACTTTAAAATTTATTATAAACCCTTTTAGAGGGTTAAATACATGTGCAGAAAAATATTATAGAAGAAAACTCTTTTCTTTTTATGAATTTATTTATTTATAGTTTTAAAAATTCAATTTTATAAGATTTTGAGTTCTAAATTTTCCCCCTCCCCAAGATGGCATGCATTCCAATATAGGCTCTACATGTATAATCGTACTAAACATATTTCCACATTAGTCATGTTGTGAAAGAAGATTCAGAACAAAAGGAGAAAACCATGAGAAAAAAAAAAAGAAAATAGTATGCCTTGATCTGCATTCAGGCTCCATAGTTCTTTCTCTGGATATGGGTAGCATTTTTTTCATCATGAGTCTTTTGGAATTAGCTTAGATCATGTATTGCTGAGAAGAGCTAACTCTATCAAAGTTGTTCATCACACAATGTTGCTATTACTGTGCACAATGTTCTCCTACTTCTGTTCACTAAGAATCAGTTCATATAAGTCTTTCCAGGTTTTTCTGAAATTTGCCTGCTCGTCATTTCTAATGGAACAATAGTATTCCATTACATTCGTATACTGCAACTTGTTCAGCCATTCCCCAATTGATGGGCATTCCCTCAATTTCCAATTCTTTGCCACCACAAAAAAGAGCTGCTATAAATATTTTTGTATACGTGGGTCCTTTTCCCTTTTATGATCACTTTGAGATACAGATCTAGTGGTGGTAGTGCTGGATTTAAGGATATGCATATTTTTATATCCTTTTGGGCATAGTTTCAAATTGCTCTCCAAAATGGTTGGATCAGTTCACAATTCCACCAACAATGCATTAGTGTTCCAATTTTCCCACATTTTCTCCAACATTTATCATTTTCCTGTTTTGTCATGTTAGTCAATCTGGTAAGTGTGATGTGGTACCTCAAAGTTGTTTTAATTTGCATTTCTTTAATCAATAGTGATTTAGAGCATTTAGAAAACTCTTTTCAAGGACCCCCTGGATATAGATATGATTTAGATATTATCTAAATTCCTCAAGAAACTTTTGATTCTTGGATGAATGAGTTGCTTCCTCTCCCATCTCTGCTATATGTACACACTTTAGTCAAGTTTAAGACCTGCTCTGTATACTTCCACTTTAGGGGGGTCATTAATAATCTAGAGAAAGTCCATGGGGCAGAGCCAAGATAGCCAAGAAAAGGCAGAGGTTCACTTGACCTCCCCTCAAAACACCTCCTAAGAACTTTAATGCCCTAAAACAAATTCTAGAGCAACAGAATCCACAAAAGGTTGGGGTGAAACAATTTTCCAGCCAAAGATAACTTACAAAGTTGGCAGTAAAAGTCTGCCATACCTGGCCCACCAGTGCAGACTAGGCTCCAGCAAATCAGGAACAGGCATTGGAAGTCATTGAATTAGGAGCAGCAGCAGCAGCGGCAGCTTCCAGGGCTTTCAACCCAGAAGGTTAGAGGGTCAAACAACTGGTAAGAAAGAGATTATAGGGGTCCTTTGCTGACACTGGGGGCATGATTCTGTTGCTTTACCCATATGAAGATCTGGGTTGCAGTCTTGGGTAGCAATTTCAGGGTGAAGAGGAGCACTAGAACACCAGAGCTTGTGGCTGCAGTGGAGAAGAGACCTTCATCATGGTTCCAGGGCGGAAAAGAGCATTTATGGTCACTCACAGACCAGAGCACAGGCCAGAAGAGTAGTAAAAACAGCTCTTCCTAGATCATACTCCCTGGGAAGAATTGAAAACTTGCACAAAAGCCCTGAAGCTTGGGACAGTACATCCTCCACCCTGGAAGCAGACACTTACTTTAGCAAAGAGTTAAAAGTCAAGAAATAGGCTGAAAAAAATGAGCAAACAACAGAAAAAATATTTTGAATATGGAAAGTTACTATGGTGACAAGGGAGATCAAAATACATACACAGAAGATAGCAAAATCAAAACCTACATCCGAAACATCAAAGAAAAATATGAATTGGTCTCAGGCTATGAAAGAGCTCAAAAAGGATTTTGAAAATCAAGCAAGAGAGGAAGAGGATAAATTGGGAAGAAAAATGAGGGTGATGCAAGAAAATAATGAAAAAAGAGTCAAAAGCTTGGTAAAAGAGGTTTTTAAAAAATCCAATGAAGAGAAGAATGCCTTAAAAAGTAGAATTGGCCAAATGGAAAAAGAGACACAAAAATTCGCTGAAGGAAAGAACTCCTTTAAAAGTAGAATTGGCCAAATGGAAAAGGAAGTATGAAACATCACTGAAAAAAAATTTCTTAAAAATTAGAATTGAACAAATGGAAGCTAATGACTCTATGAGACATCAAGAAACAATAAAACAAAACTAAAGAACAAAAAATAGAAGACAACATGAAATATCTCATTAGAAAAACAACTGACATAGAAAATAGATCCAGGAGAGATAATTTTAAAATTATTGGACTTCCTGAAAGCCATGACCAAAAAAAGAACCTAGACATCATTTTTCAAGAAATTATCCAAGAAAACTGCCTTGATATTCTAGAACCAGAGGGTAAAATAGAAATTAAAAGAATCCATTGATCACCTCCTGAAAGAGATCACAAAATGAAAACTCCCAGGAATATTATAGCCAAATTTCAAAGCCCCCAGGTCAAGGAGAAAATATTGCAAGCAGCCAGAAAGAAACAATTCAAGTATCATAGGATTACAGTTAGGATAACACAAGATTTAGCATCTTCTAGGGGCAGCTAGGTGGCACAGTGGATAGAGCACCGGCGCTGGATTCCAGAGGACCTGAGTTCAAATCCGGTCTCAGACACATAACACTTACTAGCTGTGTGACACTGGGCAAGTCACTTAACCCCAATGTGCTATCAAAAAAAAAGATTTAGCATCTTCTACATTAAAGGATCAGAGGGCTTGTATATGATATTCCAAAGTGCAAAGGAGCTAGGATTACAACCAAGAATCACCTACCCAGCAAAACTGAGTATAATCCTTCAGGGGAAAAATGGATATTCAATGAAATATAGGATTTTCAAGCATTTCTGATGAAAAGACCATAGCTGAATAGAAAATTTGACTTCCAAATACAAGACTCAAGAGAGGCATAAAAAGGTGAACAGGAAAGAGAAATCATAAGGGACTTAAGATTAAACTGTTAACATGGGAAGATGCTACTTGGAACTCATGAGAACTTTCTCATTATTAGGGCAATTAGAAGGAGACTATATAGACAGAGGGCACAGGTGTGAGTTGAATATGAATATGATATCTAAAAAAAAATTAAGGAGTGAGAAAGAGAAATGCACCGGGAGAAAGGGTAAGGGAGAGGTAGAATGGAGTAAACTATCTCACATGAAAGATGCAAAAAGATGCTTTTTGAGTGGATAGGGAAGATGGGAAAGGGGTGGGGAATGTTTGAACTTTATTCTCATCAAAAGTAGCTGGAAGAGGGCAAAACATACACACTCTTCTATTGGGTATAGAAATCTATCTTACTCTTCAGAAAAGTAGGAGGGGAAAGAGATAAGAGAAGGGAGGAGTGCTTTTAAAAGGGAGGGTAGATTGAGGGAGGCAATAGTCAGAAGCAAAATACTTTGAGAAGGGACATGGTGAAAGGAGAGAGAGAATAGAATAAACACGAGGGGAAATGGGATTGAAGCAAATACAGTTAGCAATCATAACTGTGAAAAAAAAATTCTGAAACAAGTTTCTCTGATATAGGCCTCATCTCTCAAGTGTATAGAAAAACGAGTCAAATTTATAAAAAATAAGAGCCATTCCCTAGTTGACAAATGATCAAAAAATGGTCATTTATCAGATGAGGTAATCAAAGCTTTCTAAGGCTATATTTTAAAATGCTCTAAATCACTGTTGATTGGAGAAATGTAAAATTAAAACCATTCTGAGGTACTACCTTACACCTATTAGACTGGCTAATAGGACAGAAAAGGAAAATGATAAATGTTGAAGGGTCTATGGGAAAATTGAGACACTAATGCATTGTTGGTGGAGTGGTAAACTGATTCAACCATTTTGTAGAGCAATTTAGAACTATGCCCAAACATTTATCATGCCTCTTTTCTGGTGGCAACAAATTGGAAACTGAGGAGATGCTCATCAATTGGAGAATGGCTGAGTAATTTGTTATGTATTTGTGATGGAATACTATCGTCGTAAGAAGTGATGAGTTAGATGCTCTCAGAAAAACCTGGAAAAGACTTACATGCACTGATGCCAAGTGAAATAAGTAGAACCTGGAGAATATTGAACACAGTAACAGCAATATTGTAAGATGACCAACTGTGAATGACTTAGCTATTCTTAGCAATACAATGATTCAAGACAACTCTGAAGGACTTATGATGAAAAGTGCAATCCTCCCCCAGAGGAAGAATTGGTGGAGTCTGAATGCAAATCAAAACATGCTTTTTTTTTTACTTTATTTTTCTTGGGTTTTATTTTGGTCTATGTTTTCTTTTACAATATGACAAATATGAAAATATGCTTTGCATGACTCCACACACACAACCTATATAAAATTGCTTGTCTTCTCAATGGTGGGGGGGGGATAAGGAAGGAGGGAGAGAATTTTGAACTCAATTTTTAAAATTTATGTTGAAAATTGTTTTTACATGTAATTGGGGGAAAATAGAATACTAAATTTTAAAAAAAGAAAAGAAAAGAAAATCCAGAGGAGTACAACTATGATAGTGAAGGTCTTGAGTCTATTCCATTAAATATTCCATTGATTGAAAGAACTGGGGATGTTTAGCTTAGAGAAGTCTCAGAGAGGAAATGATAGCTGTCTTAAAGTATCTGAAGATCTATCATGAGGAAGACAAATTAGATCTGTTCTGTTTGACCCAGAGAGCAGAATCAGGAATAATGGGTGGAAATTGCAAAAAGACAAATTTAGGAAAAACTTCCTATCAATTAGAGCAGGAGTTCCCAACTTGTCTACATATACCACCAATGAGTACAAGAAGCTCGTCTAGGGATTGTGAGGGATATTTGACAAATAACTATATTATCCTGTGGAAATTAATTAATGTCATTATTTTATTTCTTACGTGCATATGCATAGTAAACTCTAGAATATGTTTTTTTCATATTGAATAGATGGTACGGGAAAGCTAATCAATTTTATTCCTTATGTGCATGACAAACTTAGGAAGCATGACAAACTCCAGAATTAATTTCCTTTCAAAATGATTTAGGGGTATAGGAAGATTTACTGAAAGCCAAGGAGTTTGGGGACAAAAAAAGTTGGGAAGCACTGAATTAGAGCTATCCACAAATGTTCTGCCTGGGCTGCCTGCAGCAGTAGTGGATTCCTTTTCATTGGAGAGCTTTAAACAGAGTCTGGATGACCATTTTTCAGGTATGTTGCTGTGGGTATTCTTTTCTCAAGTATGGATTGACTAGATGGTCACTGAGGTTCTGTCTAACTGAAATTCTGTGATCTCTTCTAAGTTCACTTCAAACCACCTACCCCAAGGGTTCCCAAGCTTATTTGGTCTACTGCCCCCTTTCCTAAAATAAATTACCCAGCATCCCCCTGGAAATCTACTTTCTTTAACACTTTAACTTTTTTTAAAATTTGCATCATTTAAAAAAATACAAAATATTTTTAAATGATGCATTTTAAATTTAATAATTTATTGTAAACTTGTGGTTTTTTTCTGCACTGAAATTTTGATCTTACAATATTGCAACATGTAACCATATAGTATCATTTTCTAAACAAGTCATTAATTACATGCACATATTCCTGCTAATGCATTCTGGACTTCCCAACAATGTACAACATGCTCACCTGCCAATACTTGCTTGTTAAAGCCTGTTGGCAGACTTGACCGCTGATCAGTTATAATTTGCATTTTGTGGGTTTATTTGGAAAACAATATAATCACTATGACTTTAACTCTGTTACACAACAGATGAAATATGTATGAATAGTTTTTCAAAATGTTCTTTTCTTCTTTCCTTATGCTTCCACCACCCACTTATTTTTATTCAGCACCCCCCAATTGTACTTTCGGCTACTACCACCCCCCTGGATCATTCCAGCACACCCCCAGGGGTCAGTATCACCCACTTTGGGAAGCTGTGACCCTTTGGGTCCAGTTATCCAACAAATTCCCCACTAACTATGCAATCATCTAATCTATCTCATTCTATCTTTTCCATAAGAATAGACCAGAAGAGTTAATCAAGTGATTCCCTAAAGTTAGGTAAATTCTTATCTACAGCATTCCTCTTCTTTATCATTTTAGTAATTCTATTTTTTTAAAAGGGAAATGAGATTAGTTTGATTTGATTAGAACTATTCTTGATTATGCAGTGAGTGGTATAGTGGATAGAAAGCTGGGTCTGCAGTTAGGAAGTCCTGACTCGGACACTAGCTGTGTGACTATGGACAAGTCACTTAACCTCTGTTTGCCTAAAAGTTTCCTCAACTGTAAAATAGAGATGATAATAATAGTGCCTACCTTGCAAGGTTGATGAGAGGGTCAAAAGAGATACTTTTTAAAAATTAGAAAGTGCTTATCACAGTGCCTCACTCACAGTGTTTTGTAAATGTTTAGCCTTTTCCTCTAATGAAATCATACTAGTTCTTTGTGATCATTGTCTCTTTAAGAAAAAAAATAGTTTGTTGATACCTTTTTTTTTTCACAGTAAAGTCATTCTCATCGAGGGCTCTTCCTTCGTCCTAAATTGAACCCTCTCTTGTAACCAAGGTAAACAACTAAGCAATAACAATAAAATACAAAAAAAAAAAAAATACAGCGATCATGCTTGACTGTGTATGCAATATTCTGCCCCTGTAGACTTTCACCTCTATATGAACATAAAAGCAGCAAGAGATAGAAGCAATAGCATTTTGTAAATGTACTGCAGACCATCTAGCCAAATGGAAGATATGGATGCTGCTGCTCTAATACATATCACAATATTGATAGGAAGGTAAAATAGTTCCTAAACATTACTCTTTCACCATCTGGATATTTTTAGGAAATCTGATTTTACTAGAAGCAGAATATTGGATAAAATCTTGAGTTTCCTTACTGACAATTTCATCTCTCAAAGGACTAAAGAAGCACAAGTAAAGCTATTCAAGTATAATAAAAGAATATGCTTTTGTCATACAAATTCTTGAAAATCTTCCTCTAAACTGTGGAAGGCTCAGTAAACTGGGAAGGCAGTGGTAATACAAGCACTTTATATTAGCACATTTCTGCCCATTGAACATTGTTACTCAACTTCCTGTCACTGCCCCTCTGTACTGACATAATACTTGGAATTGTCTATTGATGCATCAGCAGACAATTCCAAAGTAATCTTATAACAGCATGCTTTATGGAGTCAGTTCAGTAGCATGAAACAATGGCCTCCTTGAGTCCTACTTTTATACTCAGCATTTTATTTGTCTTTTCCTCCTACAGATGTTGAACTTTAGCCAGGTCCTGTGTTTGCTTTCTTTCCTCAGATCAATCTCTTATTAACTGGCTTTAGCTAGCCCTTTTACCAATAGACTGAATCACTGTAAAGAGACTTTAACACCGAACACCACATCATATTCCAGGATCTAGCCCTTACTCTCCACCACCTGTAGTTACCAAGATATCTATTATTTCCACTACTAGTACAGTGCCCAAACTCCTTGGCACAATCTGTATCCTAGCTAAATACAACTATTTAAAATTTATTTGAAAAGTTCTTTTTTTTCCCATAAAGACTCCTGTCCCTAATAATCCACTTTAGAGAATTTATATTCATCTACCTTATTCTTGATTAGATAATGTTTAGTAAGCCTCAAACTAGATTGATTATAGCACATTTTTTTTCAGTCTAGAAGAATCTCCTTCCATTAAACAAGAGTATCGATATATTCTACAATATATATAGCCTTTTATAAACTAAGGAACCCTATAACAACACTCTTACTGAGGAGTTGGGTTCCTAGAACAAAATATTTTTCCCTTAAACTTTTGGGGCTACTCTTAAGGGTGTGGGAGTCTCTTCTGCAATGCCAAATGCTTGTCGACAGATTTACTAGCTGACTGTAAACCTAGTAAGTTTACACAGAATGACATTCTAGGCACTGTAGATAAAAAACATTTCTGATAACCCAACCAGGCACATCTCACCACCCTGAAGGGTATAAGGCTACTTACTTGCAGCTCTGTGCTTTCTGCATGAGTTTCCTTTCCAAAAGAGTGATTATATGGCATCTCAGCATCTGTGCTAGAGGAAAAAATGAAAGGATCATGTACAAGACTTACATGTCCAAAAAAGATTTATTAAAGGATATTCTCTATTGTGAACCAAGGCCTCAGGAGGATTTCAGACAGAAGTGGAATGTGGTTAGATGTGTGCTGATAAATGTTTAACAACCAGTTCTCTCTGGAAAAAAAAAAAGGTAGTTGGACACACTAAGTTTAATCCACATTATTAAATTTCCTCCATCAGGTTATTAAGTCTAGACAGTCAACAAAACAAAAATCACACCCTGATTTGTAGCATTTGCAATTTCTGAAAATTTAACAAAGTCATCTCTGTTGAGCCATTTCAAGCTGACCCTAGTACAATCCTGCACGCCACAATCCTCTTGACACTGGATTGGGGTCATTCCAAAGATGGCTTCCCAGTCTTCTTTTTTTGCATTGAGGGAAAAAAAACCTATCTCTGACTTGTGTTAGAGATATTCTGTCCTTTTCTGGGAGTTAGTTCTAAGATGGTGTTAGTGGGAAGTTAGATGTTTTCTACTGTCCCTACTTCCAGAGCTACACTTTGGGATCTTTGATCATAGTAATTGGTTGAGGGGAATGAGAATAGGAAAGTGCAGTGTCTCCTGATTTTCTTAAGGCTGACCAACAAGGGGATATGGAGGGTATTATCTGATGCTAAGTGCTATAGTGCTATTTGGTTCAGATGGACACTTAATTTATATGATTATTATTAGAAAAATAGGGTGAGACCTTCATGGCTGGTTTTAGGTATGAAAGTAAAAAAGGAAGGGACAATTAATCCTTACAAGATACATGTCAAGTGATAGGAGTATATGCAATCTCAGGGAGTGCTATCTCTGATATTATCTGGCAAAGGTCATTTAAGAACAGCCTTGGGGCATTCTCTTCGAAAAATCAAAGGTCCTTTAAAGGTGAATAGGAAAGGACCTTAAAAGCTATCGAGCCCATCCCCTCATTTTAGAGATAAAGAAACTGAGTCTGAAAGAGTGACTTCCCCAGCATCACACAGCTACTAAGGTCTAAGGCAGGATTTGAACTCTCAGATCTTACTGATTTGAAGCCCAGCATTTTCTCCACTGGTCCACCTCAGTTTTTCTTCTCTTCTCCTAAATTGGTTGGGATTTTACATGTGAAATGTTCGCCAATATTCCCCAGGCAAAGGGGGAAAAAAGTCTAATACCTAAAAATTTCAATGGAGGAAGAAAGGCCTTACATATTAGTACAGATATGCATAAGACTGTGTCTGTAGGCATGTATTCTATAGCAAGCAATATTCACATATTTACAACATTCCTCAGAATAAGGAAGAAAAATACTTACAGTTACAAAATGCTAAGAAATAAACAACCCCACCAACATTAAAAAACCCAACTCCATATACTTCTATGGGTAGCTAGATGGCGCAGTGGATGGAGTATGGGGTATGGAGTCAGGAAGATCTGAGTTCAAATCCAGCCTCTGATACTAGCTATATGAACCTGGGCAAGTCACATATCCTCTATCTGCCTCAGTTTCCTCAGTTATAAAATGAGGACTCCCAGGGCTGTTGTGAGGATCAAATGAAAATATTTGTAAAGCGTTTAGCACGATGCTTGGCACATACTAAGTGCTACGTAAATGTTGTCTATTATTATTATACATATAACAGGAAGGGTAGTGAATAGCTGCAGTCACAACTTAAATGGCTCCTACAATACACCAGGTGGAAGTATATTCTAATTATGAGTTTAAGTTTCTCTAGAAGTGATTAATAAACGACTTGAAAGTGGAACCTGCCAACATATAAAGTAATAAAATAATATTAGCTTTACAATCTTTCACCAAAAAACTTATAAATATGGTGAAAGAACTGCTAGAATTCACTTTTGCAAACCTTAAAGTGAAACATAAATGTGACATACTTATTATCAAAATTATGAACACATAAAAACTTTAAATACTTAAACACATACACAACTGTGCATATATATAAATCAAATATGAATGAATTACTATGAGGAACTCTAGATACATACTATTTATATGGTATATAGTATAATATATACATAGTACATATAGATACATACATTATGTATATATATATTACATGTCATATACATCTATAGTGATACATACAGGTATCACATACTTAGTGTATAGATAATCTGTGTATGTATATAGTATATATACAGCATACCTGTATATATATACACTATATAAATAATGTGTGATACTGTGGGTGGGTATATATATATGTGTGTGTGTGTGTCTAGTATGTATCTAGTATACCTATAGTATGTATATAGTATAACTATAAATACACAGTATATATATACATACTGTTTGTATATAGTATATCTATGTATACAATAGATATACATAGTACAGATACATAGCATATAATATGCTATGTATAGTATATAGTATTGTATATATGGGACAGTTAAGTAGCATAAGTGGATAGTGAGCTGGGCCTGAAGTCAGGAAGACTCATTTTCATGAATTCAAATCCAGCCTCAGACACTTATGAAGTCAACTCAATAACAACAACAATAGAATATATAGTGTATATAGTATAGTATGCATAGTATAGCATATGTATTGTATGTAGTAGTATATAGAGTGTATGTAGTATAGTACATGATACACAGTAGTGTATTGTATATTGTATATATGGTATATGTAGTATAAGATAGTATATATTATATATAAAATAGCATATTTTTGCTGTTTGACCATTTCAGTCATGTCTGACTCTTTGTGACCACATTTGGGGTTTTCTCAGAAGAGATACTGGAATGGTTTGCCATTTCCTTATCCAATTCATTTTACAGATGAAGAAACTGAGGCAAACATGGTTAGGTGACTTGCCCAGGGTTACCCAGCTAGTAAGCATCTGAGGCCAGATTTTAAATCAGGAAGATGAACCTTCCTAACTTCAAGCCTAGCACTCTATCCACTGCACCACCTAGCTGCCTCAGTATGTGTGTGTATGTATGTGTGTATGTGTGTGTATGTATGTATGTATGTATGTATGTATGTATGTATATACACACACATACACACACATATGTACATTCATGTGCGAGTACAATGCATGTGTACATTTGTGTGTGTGTGTATAATATATATGACCATAGTATATTAGATATAGTATATACCATATGTATGTAATATATATAAACTGTAGATACTATAGTATATGTTAGGTATATAGTATATAGACAGCATATATTGTATAGTATATATTATGTATACATCTGTATACAGCATATAAACAATGTATCATATAGTATATATAGTAAATATATACTATAATATAGATATGCTATATGCTTTATACTGTACTATATATACTGTCTATACATATATACACTATGCTATATATACTATCTATACATATATGCACATATCATACGTATGATATACTATACTATATATACTACATAGTATGGTATATATACTATATACATACTATATATTGTGGTTATTATTCAGTCATTTCAATAATGCCCGATTCTCCATGATAATTTGGGGATTTCTTGGCAAAGATACAGGAGTGGTTACTATAATACGCATGCATGTGTATGTGTGTATGTATGTATGCATATATATATGAATGTGTGTATATATAGCATAGTATATACTATATCTACATGTTATATGTACTATATAGTGTGCAGTAATTTACATTTATACATATGTATGTGTGTGTGTATCCCAGAATTCCTTGCAGTAATTAGATGAAATATCTGGCAGGAGACTATGAGTTTGATTTACTGATGTTAGTTGACACAGGGTCCCCCAAGAGTTCATTATTGTGTATCAGTTAACCTTTAAAAGCTTTACCTGACTGATGTTCTAAATAGATGTCACAACCACCTTCCCACCACTCTCGGGTGTTTCTAGAAGGAAGGCACAGTCAGTAGCTACCTCTGTTAGTGATTTATATATCCCTAAAAGAGACTTTTACTGTTAGTACTGTCTGCTTCCACTCTTTCTCCCAGAAACTGTTCTCCAGCATACAGCAATAAAACTTCATGGAAATAAAAATAAAACTACATTAGGAAAGGTTTAGTTATCCCTTCATTATGGGACAAAATATACATTGAACTATAAAAGCTTTTTTTCTTTGACTTTTTTTTAATAACAGCTGAATAACAATAAAGTCAGGATGACCTGAGTTCAAATCCTACCTCAGACATTTACTGGCTTGTGAACCTTGGCAAGTCACTTAACCTCCACCTACCTCAGTTTCCTCATCTGAAAAATAAGGATAATAGTGGCATCTGTATTCCAATGATGTTGTTAGGATAAAATGAGATAATATTTGTAAAGTACTTCATGAACCTTAAATTACAATATAAATGCTAGCTACCTTAATAGTAGTAGTAGCAGCAGCAGCAGCAGCAGCAGTAGTAGTAGCAGCAGCAGTAGCAGTAGTAATAGTAGTAGTAGTAGTAGTAACTCACATCCGTGTTGTGCTTTACAGTTTGCAAACTATTTCCCATACAACATATTTTATAAAACTTTCACCAGAATATTAGAAATAGGTAAAGCAAATAATATCAATAAGCCCAGTACAGGCAATTCTTTTAAATCAAGTTATTCTTCTCAAACCAGGCAGCAGCCCTCTTTTTCTGGACAAAGGCCAAAAAATAAAAAGAAACCCACATCCTTCCCATCCATTGGGAAGTAGTAAAGAGAATATAGGATGATAGTCTGAGGGGGTGGTGGAGCCAAATGAAGGCTTTTTAAGGATACGGAAGAATCGGGCATGTTTATAGTCAGTAGGGAAGGAACAAATAGATAAGGAGAGATCAAAGATTAAAAAGAGAAAAAAGGGATGAGTACAGGAGCAATCCTCTGAGGAAAACAACAGATAAAAGATCTTTCTACTTGTGGAAAAACCTCTCTAGGGTCAATGTCCTATCTGTCATGGTGGGGATATGAAGAAAGATGAGAAACAGCCCCTGCCCTCAAGGAGCTTACAATTTAATGAGGAACACAAAATGGCAAACCCTGATTATACAGGGTATGATCAGCCGTGGTCTGGTAGCCCAAGCAATGGGGCAGAAAGAATAAACAGGCTTTTCTTTTAGGAAGCTATCACCCTACTAAGGTGCCTAGGGGCAGCTCCAAGCTAATAGAGTAGATTCCCCCAGAGGATGGCTACCCTAGGTTCAAATAACTTTATGGGTCTGTAATCTTTAAAACCATAACTCACGAGCCCCCACCAATGTGTTTACTCTTGTGTGATAGGGATAAACCGGAGACGCAATTAGTTTGAAGCAAAGGCATTTTGAAAATGGTATAAGAAAAAAATAGCAATAAAACATTCCCCCCATGAGCCCAGAGAACACTCTTTCACAAATATATACAACACCAGTGGGAAGAACAAACACATATAGGGAAATTAAATGGAGGTTCAGAGATACAAGGAACATGTGAGGCCAGGGTACATACACAGAGGGGCAACTCATGCCTCAGATGTTACTGGGCTGCTGTCTTCTAATGTTGCCATTGCGTTGCCTCTACCAGGCCTACTTCCCAAAAATCTTATGGTTGCTATTGTTTCCAGCATCTGGATGAGCTGAAATCCTTGGCTATTTCTCCCTTAAGGGAAGAATGGATGATGCCACAAGATCTGTTAGCTTAAAGCCCATGAACTTTTTCCAGGTCTTTTAGAAAATGAAGAACTTCTTGAGTAGCGCCAACAAAAAGTCTTCCCTCTGCTTCTCTTTTTTTTTTTGTTCCCTTTGGAGTATTGGCAATGAGCTTTTAAATTCCTCAGCAAAAGATTCTTGGTCCCAAGTGACAGGCTCTTTAGAACAAAAAGCCGGCTCCTCCTAGCTAGCCAAGGATTCAAATGTAATCTTTTCTTCAGACTAAACTGGGATCTCTGGGGAGAGCCCTACCCTAGCTCTATAGGGAGTTTTCAAAATTGTCCAATCTACAAGGAAAAAACCCACTGAGGCAGAGCTCTGAGTCAATGGCACTTTATTAAAGGGGCCATAGTCCCTTCTAATGAAGCAGACCTCAGATCTTCTTCATGATCTGAGATGTCCCCTTCCTCCAGGCACTTAGTTTTATAGTGCTTGATACCTGGACAATACAGATGAAGCAGACCAAAAATACAGAATCTCATTGGTTGATAGACCTTGCTTGGCCCTCTAGGAGGGTCTACACAAAATACAGAATCCCATCGGTTGACAAACAGGCTAGTAAGCAGACCTTAACAAACCTATCTTGACCTTCTAGGAGGTCCTAACAAGCCAATGAGCAGGCTTATAGGGTTAGGCTCATAAGCAGATATCAAAACATCTACATGGGCCATATCCCTATGTTGGGCAATAGAGGGATGACAAGGAATGGAGGGTCAACAAAAGTAGCTGGGGGACTTTCTGTGTAATTGAGTCACCTCTGTCACACTGGGCTTGGTCACCATAACAAGAAAAAATAATGATGGAAGTCCTCTTGTTAGCTTCCTATAATTAAGCAAGTGAAATTAACAATCTGCATTTCACAGCTTTGAGTAATCACTACCCCTACAGAATCATATCACAATGATTAATACTGATTGGAATAAAATAGAAGTCTGATAAATCATCTATCACAGTTCATGGTGAGTATCTCCTGTGTCTCCCAATTTTACTTTCTATTGTCAAGACAAAAAATCTAGTAAACATATCTGAAGTTTGTGGTTCCTCGGTTTTCAAACCCAAAGTCTCTTCCATTTTCTCATAAATAATTGAGGAAAAGCTCAGAGACAAGACACGCCCTCCTAACCCTTTCATATACAGATGTAAACTTCATAGGCCTGAAAGGGGCTTCCTTCTTGAATCACCCTAATATCTAACTTTTTTCCCTTCACATTCACATAACACATTCCCTTTCCTTTAAATTTTCCATTCCTCTGGCAACTCAACTATAAAAATTAAAGCATACCTGAAGTAGTACTGGTAGTAGACTTGAACTCCAAGTCCCTAAGGTTTCTGTGTTACCAACAGGTCTGGGTAGAACACAGACAGGGCTATATATGAAAGATAAATTCTAGAAGCCCCTGTGACACTTCAGTCATAAGAGAGAAAGTGTTTCAAGTATGGTCAGCATTAGAGAACAGCTAATCTTTCGTGCTATTTACCATGTAGTGACTAGGAGCACACGGCCAGGCATGACTCAAAGGAGTGATGTAGCAGCTTATATGTCACAGTCAGGTATTTTTTCACTTTTCCTTATGTTTTCTTTATGGGCAGCTAGGTGGTAGAATGGATAGAATGCAGTACCTGGAGTCAGGAAGACCTGAGTTCAAATCTGGCCTCAGACATTTACTAGCTGTGTGACTCTAGGCAAGCCACTTAACTCAGTTTCCTCATCTATAAAATAAGCTGGAGAAGAAAATGTCAAACCACTCTAGTATCTTTGCCAAGAAAACCTCAAATGCGGTCACAGAGTCAGACCCAACTGAAAAGTGAAACCTCATCATATCTCTTTTTAAAAATGAATAGCAAAAATGTGTAATAAACTTTTAAGTTTAATCTGCATCATTAGCATCTTCTCTATCACTTTTAAAAGTCTAGACAATCCACAAAACAATAAATCAAGCCCTTATTTATAGTTTTTGTTCATGTCTGTAGTGTAAATTCTCCCACTGAAAATTTTACAATCTACTCTCCCAGGCCTAGAGCTGGCTCCAGTACACCTCTGGTTCTATGCTTCTCTATAGCCAAGCAGAATATATTTAAAAAAAAAAAAAGGAATTTGAGCATTGATGTCACATACCTAGAAATATGTCATGTGGATAGACAGCCTAGGACTGCACATTTGACTCTTTGCAGATGAGCTTGATTTCCTACATCTAGGCAAAGGGTGCCTGGTGATAATTACCAAGACTTGGCACTCAGCCTATGTCTCTCTGAAGCTAGTTGAATATTGAGCCCTGAGGCAGCTAGGTGGCGCAGTGGATAGAGCACTGGCCCTGAAGTCAGGAGTACCTGAGCTCAAATCCGGGCTCAGACCAAACACTTGACACTTACTAGCTGTGTGACCCTGGGCAAGTCACTTAACCCCAATTGCCTAAAAAAAAAAATTGAAAAAAAAGAAAGAAAGAAAGAATATTGAGCCCTAAGTATCTAGCCACTCTGAACTACCAGCTATCCAGTACACCAGGTGTCCCTAAAATTTGATCTTGGAGTTCCAGAGCCTTCAGCTCCTTTGACTCTTGAGAAGGTGAGGAATTAAGTACAGGAATGGAAACAAGATGGGGTCTCCAGCATTCTGGCAACTCTTGAATATTGGAGGAAGGAGCAAAAAGGTAGGAACAGTAGGGCAAAGTGTTACAGACACCAGACCAATATCAGGGAAGGGCTTTGAAAGCAGAGGGAATGGTGTCAGTGATTGTATGTAAAGATGCTTAGTAAATTGGGGCCCACCTGTACAACTGTGCCATAAAACAAAGTGATCATGTAGGGCTAATCCTGTAACTCTTTGAGGGTGTGAACTATTTTATGTTTGTCATTACATTAATCTATAGCACTTAGCACAGTCCTGGCACATAGTAGGGTCATACTAACTGCTTTTTAGATGAATGTCATCCTTAGAGTTCTTGTTTCCAAAAGTATCTGCCTGTGAGTTCTTTCTGGAATCTCTACAATTTCCCAAACTGGAAATCATACCAGATGGTCTCTGCTCATTAGACTCTTTTCCAGAGACCAAAGCTCTTGCCTCCCTTGATTCTTGAAATAATTGTCTCAATCCACATTTTGATGTGTAACATTTTGAAACAGTAGGTCAACCAATCTGTCTGGATCTGTCCACATTTTCATCTGGCAGCTTTGTATTATTTCTAAAATCTTTCCCAAGTAGTTGTTTTGATGATGATGATCCATCCAAAATTTCTGGAAGAGGGAGAGGCAAAAATGAATAAGGCAGCTTCACTGAAAATATTTTTCCTTTTGCCCATTAGATTAATGATTCCCTTCTAGGAGTGCATTATCATTAGAAGCAAAGCATACCACCCACCCATTTCTCTGGCTCTCTCTGAGGCCTTTCAAAATTTTTGTATATGGAGTCATAACTCATGTTTTGTGTTTCTGCAACACCTTTGATCCAAAAGGTCAAACCACTTTACTAATGTCACAGTGATATTAGTGGCTTTATGCCCCTATTGGGGGAGGAAGATATGGAACAACGATGTTTGGGAAAGGAATTAAATTAATCTTTTTTGGTATTTCTTAACATTTCTGGTTCTGCCTTACAAAATATTCAACTTAAAATCTTGTTTTAGATTCCTGATTATTTTCAATGCATCTAGCAATAATAGCTAACTTTTTATAGAGCTATAATGTTTGCAAAGCGATTTATATGCATTATCTCATCTGATCCTCACAATAACCTTGTCAGACATATACCAGGATGTGTTGGCAAATATTTAACAATTAGCTTTTGGGATGAAAAGAAAGTAGGCACGCATACTTTTCAGTTGAATAGTTGGCTCTCATGAGCTGGTTCAAGCATAGCCTAATATGTACCTTATTATTCCAATTTAGTAAACGAGGAAGCTGAGGCCCCCAAAAGTTGAATAACTTGCCCAGATTCACAGACTTAGTAAGTGTCTGAGGCAGGATTTGAACCCACATTTTCTTGACTCCAAGTCCAGCACTATATCCACATTGCCGTGAAGCTCATTTAAAGACTCCTCTGACCTAAAGAATTGGAGTAAACAACGTTTTAAAGCTCTGATGTTAGCGATGAACTCACAGTGAATCAAATGCTGGCAAGATACAAACAATCTGTCATTAGGGACCTCTTTTTTATTTTGTTTGAAATTTTTTATTATTTTTGGCATTCTTTTCTTTTAAAATTTTGAGTTCCAAATTCTCTCCCTTCCTCCCATCCCCTTCCCCACCCCATGCACTGAATAGCAAGCAATATAGCAATTATATATATATATATATATATATATATATTATATATATATATATAAAATCATACAAAACATGTTTCCATATTAGCCATGTTGCAAAAGAAAGCCAGAAAAATAAAGACAAGGAGAAAATTATACTTCACTGTGCACTCAAAGTTCCTCTGTTCTCTCTCTGGAGGTGATAACATTTTTTTCATCATGAGTCCTTTGAAATTATCTTAGATCATTGCATTGATCAGAGTAGCCAAGTCTTTCACAGTTGATCAACATTAAAACTTGCTATTACTATGCACAATACCCTGGTTCTTCTCATTTTACTTTGCATCAGTTTATATACGTCTTGCGGTGTTTTTCTGAAACCACCCCCCTCATCATTTCTTTTCTTTCTCTTTTTTAGGCAATTGGGGTTAAGTGACTTGCCCAGAGTCACACAAGCTAGTAAGTGTCAAGTGTTTGGTCTGAGTCCAGATTTGAACTCAGGTCCTCCTGACTTCAGGGTCTGTGCTCTATCCACTGTGCCACCTAGCTGCCCCCTCCCCTTCATCATTTCTTGTAACACACTACTACTCCATCACAATCAAATGCCACGACATGTTCAGCCATTCCCCAGTTGATGGGCATTCCCTCAATTTCCAGTTCTTTGCTACCACAAAAGAACTGCTATAAATATTTTTGTACATATTACTTCTTTCATTTTTCTTTGATCTCTCTGGGATACAGACACACTTTGCTGGATCAAAGAATATCAATAGTTTTACAACCCTTTGGACGTAATTCCAAATTGTCTTCCAACTTTTTGTACCAGTTCACAACTCCACCAGTGGTTTGTTAATGTAGCTATTTTTCCCTCATTCCCTCCAACATTTGTCATTTCTGCTAGGTATTAAGTAGTACCTCAGATTTGTTTTAATTTGCATTTCTCTATTCAGTAGTGATTCAGGGCATTTTTTCATCTGACTATAGATAGCTTAAAATTTTTTTATTATTTTTGGCATTCTTTTCTTTTAAAATTTTGAGTTCCAAATTCTCTCCCTTCCTCCCATCCCCTCCCCCACCCCATGCACTGAATAGCAAGATATATAGATAGATAGATAGATAGATAGATAGATAGATAGATAGATAGATAGATATAGATATAGATATGTGTGTGTGTGTGTGTGTATATGAAATCATGCAAAACATATTTCCTGTCCATGGACACCTGTCCATATCCTTTGACCATTTATCAACTGGGGAATGACTCTTATTTTTGTAAATTTGACTCAGTTCTATACTCAATATATATTTGAGAAATGATGCCTTTATCAAAGAAAACTTCTGCAAGAAAAGTTGATGTTACTTCATTGTCTATGTTACCTTTTAGCAAAGTGTAGTTTTCCTGATTATCTCTTTTAATTAGGTCTATTTTTGCTTTGTCTAAAATCATGATTACAACTTCTGCCTTTTTTACTATATCTGAAGCATATCAGATTATGCTCCAGACCTTTATTTTTATCTCTGTGTATCTTTCTGTTTCAAGTATTTCTCTTGTAAACAACATATAGTTGGATTCTGGTTTTGAATCCATTCTGCTATCAGCTTCTATTTTATAGGTGAGTTCATCCCATTCACATTCACAGTTAAGATTACTATGTCTTTCCCTCCATTCTGTTATTTTCTGTTTCTTCTCCCCCCTTCTCTCACTATTGTCCCTCCTCAAAAGTCTATTTTGCTTCTAACCACTGCTTCCCTTAATTTGGCCTCCTTTTTATTATCCCCATTTTCTCTTATTCTCTTCTCTTCCTATCTCCCTGTTTGGTAAGTTACATTTCTATACACAACTGAATGTGTTTATATATTCTTCCTTCTTTGAACCAATTCTGATGAGAATGAAGTTAAAACATTGCCTGCCACCCTTTCATTTCCCCCTCCATTGTAAAAGCTCTTCCTTCTGTGCCTCTTTTATGTGAGAGAATTTTCTTCATTCTATCTCTCCCTTCCGTCTTCCCCCAGTGCATCCCTCTTTCTCCTCTCTTTCATTTTTTTGCAATCATTACAGCATAATCTACTAGCACCCATTCCCTCTGTCTATGTAAATTCCCTTTAATTGCCTTAATAACAATAAAGTTTTTAGGAGTTATATGTATCATCTTCCCATATAGAAAAGTAAACAGTATATCTTCATTGAGTCTGTTATGATTACTCTTTCAGGTTTATCTTTTTATGCTTCTCTTGAGTCTTCTGTTTGAATGTCAAATTTTCTATTCAGGTCTGGTCTTTTTATCAGGAATGCTTGAAAGTCCCCTATTTCATTAATTATCCATTTCCCCCCTGAAAGATTATACTCGGTTTTGCTGGTTTGGTGATTCTTGGTTGTAATCCTAACTTCTTTGCCTTCTGGAATATCATATTTCACATCCTCCACTCCTTTAATGTGGAAGCCACTAAATCTTGTGTGATGCTCACTGCGGCTCCATTATATTTAAATTGTTTCTTTCTGGATGTTTGAAATATTTTCTCTTTGATCTGAGAGCTCTAGAATTTGGCTATGATATACCTGGGAGTTTCCATTTTGGGATCTCTTTCAGAAGGTGATAGGTGGATTCTTTCCATTTCTATTTTACACTTGAATCTAGGATATCAGGGCAGTTTTCCTCCTTGATAATTTCTTGAAATATTATGTCTACACAATGGATAGAGCACTGGCCCTGAAGTTAAGAGGACCTGAGTTCAAATCTGGCTTCAGACCAAACACTTGACACTTACTAGCTGTGTGACCCTGGGCAAGTTACTTAACCCCAATTGCCTAAAAATTAAAAAAAATATCCTGTCTAGGCTCTTTTTTTTAATCATGGGTTTCCGGCAGTCTAGCAATTCTTAAATTATCTCTCCTCAATCTGTTTTCCAGGTCCCTTGTTTTTCTGATGAGATATTTCACATTTTCTTCTATTTTTTCCATTCTTTTAATTTTGTAGTATTTTCTCTTGATGTCTCATGGAGTTATTAGCTTCCACTTCCCTAATTCCAATTTTGAGGAATTATTTACTTTTCAAGGAATTATTATTAATAGTAACCTGTTGTGCCTCTTTTTCCTTTTGGCCGATTCTGCTTTCTAAGGACATCTTTTATTCAGTGAGTTTATGTAATTCCTTTTACATTTCATGTATTCTACTTTTTAAAGAACTCTTTTTTTCAGTGAATTTTTGTGCCTCTCTTACCATTAGGCCAATTCAGTATTTTAAGACGTTATTATCTTCAGTATTTTTGTACCTCTTTTACCAAGTTACTAATTCTCTTTTCATAATTTTTTTTGCATCACTCTCTTTCTTTTTCCATTTTTTCTTCTACCGATCTTATCTCTTTCTTTAACTCTTCCAGGAATTCTTGTTGGCCTTGGGTCCAATTAACATTTTTCTTTGAGGCTTTGGATGTAGGTGTTTTCACATTGTTATCTTCTTCTGAATTTATATCTTGATCTTCTCAGCCACTATAATAGCTTTTTAAGATCAAATTCTTTTTTGTTGTTGTTGTTGTTGTTAGCTCATTTTCCCAGCCAATTTTATTTTTAATTTGAACTTCATGTTAAATTTGGGCTTTGCTTACCTCAGAGTGGAGGCCACTGTCTCAAGCTTCAGGCATTTTTGTATTGCTGTTTTCAGAATGGTCTGCAAGTTTTTGGTGGTTGGATCCTGGGAGATGTGTGGTCACTGCTCTCCTGATCTGTGCTCTGGTCTTTACCCAGGAAGAGCCTCTGGTCCTCTGCAGCTTCATTCTATCTACATTTTCTCCCTTGTTGACCTCATTATCACCTAATAGTTTAATTATCATCTTTACGCAGATCACTCACACATATCCAGGCCAACTCTCTCCCTTCAGTCTTGCATCATTAGTTACCTATAGGACATTTCAAATTTTCCAATCTGTAAAATCTAAGGGGTTCCCCTAAAAGGAAAAAAAATAGAAGATACTCAGTGATAGAAATATGACTATTACATGGTAGTGGTGATTTATTTCTACTTACAAAAAAGAATAATGCTGAACCTAAAGAAATCATTTTAAGTATTAATAGAACAATTAGAACAAAATTCAGATATTTAGTTAATTGCTTTTGGTATAATCAGCTGGAAGGTGTATAGTAAAGTCTAATTTGGAATATAAAGCAGTTTTTTTAAAGTCTGGTAATTAGCAATTTCACTTCTCACCTCATCATTCAACATTATCTGATCAAACATTTCAATGTGATCTTTCTGATGGCCTCACTAATGCTGATTTCCCTGCTGCTCTTGTTGCAACTTCAACTGCTTCTATAGATTTTGCTTCTGCCTCCATTAACTATAGGTCTTCCAGGAATCATTAATATTAACAAGGTAACTTCTTATGGAGAAGGTAACATAAAATAGAAGTAAAAAATTAGCACTCATTTTTGCTGTATGTGGTACTATGCTAGTCATCTATGCTATGTAGTACTACGTAGTCATTCCTGCTCCCTTGTGACTAGTCACCAGCATTCCTCTCCTCCTTGGAACTGCAACCCAGAACTACGTATGGGCAATAGAGTTTCCAATCAGCACCAGGTATACCCAGTGCCAGCAAAGGATCCCCCATAATCTCTTTCTGACCAGTTGTCCTACACCCTCACCATGTCTGAACTGGGAGCTCCTGCTGCTGCTGTTGCTTCTGCTGCAGTAGCTGTTGCTGCTATTGTCTGTGTGGGCTCTGGACAATCCTCCATGAGACATCCACCCCAGTGTTACAGATTTCTCCTGCCTATCTCTTAAGTTTTTTAACCTGGAAAAATATCTCACCCTGACTTTTTCTTGGCTCTGCTTCTTGAAAATTTGATTTGAGGCGTTATTTTAAAGTTGTTTGGAGGGGAATGTTGGGAGAGCCAGCTAGGTGGCTGCCCCTAATTTACCCTCTTGGTTCCTGAGAACCTTTGTCTAGCTTTGCCTCTAGCTCATGTGACTTTTAACAAGACACTTAATTTCATTGTCTTCTCACCAGGCCATCAATGTAACTCACCTCCTGCTTCTACTTTATACTTTGACTTTTTTTTTTATTAGAATGCAAACTCCTTGAGAGAATGGACTATCTTTCTTACTTGTATTTCTAGTCCATGTACTTAGCACAGCACCTGGAACTAGTTAGCCCTTAATAAATATTCCATTTGTCTGTTTGTCTACCCACAAGAAGAATAGTCACATTTAAAAGATGGTTTTGCTTCAAAAAGACTGGGGTTACTAAAAGCATTTGCAATCACCCAGAAGTAATATAACCAATTTGTTCCCATTTGTAATCAATTCTGGGTGCAGGTAATTGTCTATTTACAATATCTGTTCAATATATAAATGTATATGTATATATGTATGTGTATTTGACTAACTATAGGCTATATATCTATCTGTACACCATAGATTGAACAGTATGTATTCATCCACTAGTTTTTCCCTATGTGGCTGAACTACTTTTAGTGGTTATGAATCTCATTTAGCAGGTTCAGCAATGTTGCAGGGATTGGTACAATCAGCACAAAGTCATCTGCAAGAAAGACTTTTTGGAAGACTTACTTCATTACCTATAAGCAATCTCTTCTCCCTTTGGATATCATCCATGGCAGTAGCAAACACCTTTGCTAGCATATGTTTTCCTATTTTGAGTCTTGCTTGATAATAACAATTAGATTATCTTTAAAGATATCTGTGCTATTACAGTATAAGTATCAAGGAATCTTTTATAAGCTCAATATATGAGTGGGAGATGCCTTGTTGGAGGAAAGCCTTCAAAAATGCATTTTGCTTTGCCAAGTCAAATTATTTTTATAATCAACAAATAAACACAGTGGGATCTTGTACTCTATATGCCTAATTGTGTGACCAGAAAGATTCTGTCTGTTTTAGAATATTATTTATAAAAACTTGACTATTTCCATCTTATATTTTCATCAAGGGTGCCTTTCAGATGTGGGTAAATTATTCTTATAAAAATTTTTGTAGAGATGAAAAAGTAGGCAAACACCCCAGTAAGCTATTTATATTTTCTTGATTAGCTTTTTTTTTAGCTATGAATTATTTCCATTCATTCAGTATCTTCCCATTTCAGATATTTTGAGAATTAATTTTACAACACCAACAGAATGATAATTTCTCCAGCATGGATCTTCTTTATCTATACTTGGTCTGTTACAGATGTTCTTATAATCTTTGTTCCCTTTGATGCTATATTTATTGATGCAGCTCATCAGGGATTGTGATGTCAAGTCCAAAGATGGTGGCTATGCTGTCAATGATGAAAAAAAAATGTGTTGTAGAAATCTTGACAGGAGTTTTCCATTATTCATGTTTCTTGTCCTCCTTCCTGTTTCACCCTTAAGTGACCCAGAAATAATTTTGCTTAGTTAGTTCTCTTTTCAAATTTTCTATAAACTATCTCTTTACTTTTTCTCATTGTTTTGTAAGACAATACTGATGATCTCTCTTATTATCTTCCATAAGAATTGTTTTAGTTAATATTTTTCAAACACCTTCTCTCTATTCTGTCTCATTCTCTCTCCATTAAGAAAGCAAGAAAAACAAAAACCTCTGTCACAAACATGTATAATCAAGCAAAACAAATTCTTATAATGGTCAAGTAAAAAAAAGTCTCAGTCTGCACACTGAGTCTGTCATCTCTCTATCAAGGGGTAAGGAGCCTTTTTCATCATGTGTCTTCTTTAATCACATTCAGTCATTGTGTTGATCAGAGTTCCTAAGACTACTAAAGTTGTTTGTCTTTACCATACTGTTGCTCTCATATAAATGATCAGTTTTATTGGCATATATTTGGATAAAATAGTTTCTAATTTCTTTAATTCTTTGCCTTGGTTGTTAATTCACCTTTTTCATTTTTTGATATTCATAATTTGTTCTTTTTTATTTTTTAAAGCACATTAGCTAATTATTTATATGCCTTATTAGTTTTCAAAAGCAGCTCCTAGTTTTACTTAATAATTGAATTCATTCAGGTGTTTGTTTTTTTGCTTTCAATTTTGTCAATATCATTTTTGATTTTCAGGGTTTCTACTTTTGGTGTTTAATAGGGAGTTTTAAATGTATTTGTAATTGTTTTAGTTGCATGCTTAATTCATTTATCTGACTTTTCTTTCTTCATTGGTGAAAAACGTTCCCTTTATATATTTTTTCCCAAAGGACTGCTCTGTGTGCATCTCAAAAATTTTGCATATTATCTCAATATTGTCATTATTTTAAATGGAATTATTGATTGTTTTTATGGTTTGTTCTTTGGATTATATATTTCTTAGGATTAAATTCTTTAGTCTCCAATTAATTTTTCATCTTTGCTTCAAAGGCCCTTTACTGAATATAATTGTTATTGCATTATGGACTATAAAAGATACATTTAATATTTCTGTTTTTCTGCATTTGTGAGGCATTTATGCTACAATACATGGTTAATTTTTGTGAAGGTGCCATGTATAGCTAAGAAATATGTATGCTCTTTTCTATTCACATCCAAAATTTTCCAAAGGCATAGCTAACTTTTATAAAGTTCTATTCAGGTCCTTCACTTTTTTCTTGTTTTGGGTAAATTTATCTAGGCCTGAGAGGGGTAAATTGAGGTTCCCTCACTATTATATTTTTCCTGTCTATTGCTCTAACTCATTTAATTTTTAAAAGCATTTAGAAGCAATGCCAGTGGTACATTTATGCTTAGTACTGACATTAATTTATTGTCTATGACACTTTTTAGCAAAATGCATTTTCCTTTTTTATCTGTTTTAAGCCTATTCTCGCTCTTGATTTGTCTGAGATCATAATTGCTACCCTGCCTTTTGTTTTTACTCAGATGAAGCATAATAGATTTTTTCTAGTCACTTATTTTAACTCTGTGTGCATCTTTCTGTTTTAAGTATGTTGAAATAAACAAATACATATGCAAAATAAAATATTTTTGTATTCTGTTAATTCATTCCATCTTCTTCCAGTTTGGGATAAGTTTGCTCCATTCACATTCACAGTTATGACCATTATTTGTGTGAACGCGACCTTGGCTGGAAATATGACTCTCTCTAAATTATTTTTCTGGGTGTCATATTTTTATAAAAATAAATTTATTATTGCTGTTACTATGTATAATGTTCTCCTGGTTCTGCTCACTTCACTTTGCAGCAGTTCATGTAAGTTTTCTCGGGTTTTTCTGAAACTATCCTCCTTGTCATTTCTTATAGCACAATAATATTCCAACATAATCATATACCACAACTTGTTCAGCCACTCCCCAATTGATGGCCACTTCCCCAATTTCAAATTCCTTGCCACCACAAAAAGAGCTACTATAAATACTTTTGTACATAGAAATCCTTTTCCTCTTATTAAATTTCTTTGGGATACAGATCTAGTAGTGGGAGTGCTGGGTCAAAAGGCATATACAGTTTTGTAACCCTTTGGGCATAGTTCCAAATTGATTTTGATTTTTGCTCTAACCATATAACCAAGAAAACTCAGCAAGAATAAACACCATGAAACAAAAAGCCAAAGCAATACAATAAAGATAATCAATATTAAGTAACATCAAGTTTGCTTGTACCCTAGTAATCCACTCCCATTGTCCACTTAATCATCATATTTTGTCTTGAGTTTCAGATGCCTCATGTAAGTCATCTGGTCCTTGGAAATGCTTTCTCTTGGACATTCTGGAATAAACCTCATTCTCAGAACAGCTCTGAAGGCAACTCTGCTTCTCTGGTTCCAAGTCACTTGTAGAGCTTCCCAGACAATTCTACTAAAATCTTGTAGTAATAAGACTTAATGCAATTTAATACAACTTCCTAAATTTGGTTTTCCATTAACTAGTTCTTGTGGTGAAAACTAGTTCAAGCTTTATGGTTCTGATCCTATTGACAACAAAACTATAAGAAGATCATCAAATTAGAAACCCATAATTCACCTGAGACTTTAGAGAATTTTATTTGTTGTGTACCACTTGTTTTTGTCTTTGCCTAATTCCTGTACCTGTTCTAAGAATCTTTTTAAAGAATTCATGAGGATCTAACTATCTTCTAAAATCATCAGACATACACTTTAAAATGGGAAAATAGTTTCACTTCCTTTACATTACAATTATCAATGCAATTTTATAAGTAAAATCTTCAATACAATTTTGAGAACTTATTACTAAAACATAATCAGAGCCTTAATTTCTATACTAGAGACATTTGAAAGTTAATCATATGTATGTACATAGTTCTTAGAGAAAACAATCTAATCCTGCTGCTTTCTCAAAATTTTCTATTCCATTTAATTAGAAAACTTTTATAGTATATATTTGTCTTATTACTTTTCAGTTTAAATCATGATTACCATTCCTTAATTAAATTTTACTCATCTTAAGTTGTTCCCTGATTTAAACAAGCTTTTCTCTTTTCATGGTCAAGAAAAGGTTAATAAGAGGCAGCTATGTAAGTTTCAGATAAATTTAAATGCAAACTGGATGCCTATTTTTTTTTCTTCACTCTGGGATTACTTTAAATTAGCTTTTATTATACTAAAATCATAGCTTTATCAATCTTTAGGGGGAAAGTGATCTAATGCCTCCCCTGAAATTTTCACAGAATTAAATTCTTGCTTTTTTCTTAAAACAAATTTTACAGAAATGCCTTAAAAGATAGGACAAAGAAAAGGACAAAAAAAAAGTGAGTTCCTGGAATTACCCAAAGTCTCAGGAGTTCTCTGCAATTGTAAAATCATTAATCTCCAATATCCTTAATCTCCAAAACTCCAAAATCTACTAAGAGTTTTTAGCAGTTACCATAATATGGAATTTCTAATTCATTTATAGTGCCACAAATTCCTAAAAACCAAGGAAAAAAAGGAAGCCATTGCTCTCTTAAAGGGAGTATTTCTTTTGTATTTCACTGTTACCAGAACTCATTGCTCCCTTAAAGGGATTATCTTTTTCCCAGCAAGGTGGGGGTAAACCATCCCTAGCAGTATGGGAGTAAGCCTTGCATTAGCTCAGAAGAATTTGAAATTGAGAGGGGAGTCTGACCTTTGGGGACAGTCTTCTGAGAAGAAATCCCATGGAGAAAAGTCGAGAGTTCTCAAGGGAGTTTTTCTGAAAGGTCGTCATGCCAGGGAGTGCAGTCCTGATCCTCCTAACTGGCTTGCCAAAAACGGTCGTGAATGAAATCTGAAATAACTGAGGAAACAAAGTTCAAGCTTCCAAGCATATTGATTTATTAAGCAGTGTATGCCAATTGCATAACAAATCAGGACCAAGCCTCTTCAGCTTTGAATTAGACCCTGAATACAGGTGGAGACATATTTTCATTCACTTAAGGAAAACAGCAGGATATAAAACAGGATACAAGATTAGGTAATCTGGTTTCTATTTGGAGGAAATATTAGGGGCTTTCTGAATTGGGAGGGGGAGAACAAACAGGGGCAATTCTCTAAAATCATAAAGTGTCCCACCCCCCCAAAAAAAGTATCTGGGTTCCAACCAAAGGAACAATGAAACAGTAATCGACCAGTACAGGGCCAGCTTTCAGAGAAGATACACGGGTGGCTTGAGATATATAGTCATGAAAAACTCCTTGCAGCAGTCTTTGGATCTGACAAGGTTTCTGGTCAGCATAACTTAGGTCCTTAAGTTAAGGGTCTCTAAACAATAGGTAGAGGTGATCCAGCTTCCTAGCCATGCAGAGCCAGGTTCAAACAATGCAATAATATTTTTTTCACAATTCCCAGAATTGAATAAAGTTTTCTCATGAGACAGAAATTGGACTAGACCCATAATTGAATAGAAAAGGAACTGACCTAGATCCAGAATAGAGTCACAAGATGAAATCAGTGTGGTTCACTCACTTCCCACAATTCCTACAAATTTAATTACCAATAGGTTGATCCCTAGTTGATGAACTTTCTAGACATTTAACTTATGAAAAAAACGGATGAAAACTGGAATTGATGTCAACAGTTTTATTGTAAATTATTGTTTCCATTTATATTATTAAGGAAGTAGGCATGGCTTGGCACTTGAAGATTGAGGGCAGTTGAGACAGTGACCTATTCATACATAATCTCCCCTAAAACCACGCTCAAGGAGAAAGAAACCTAGGGGCTAGAAAAAGAACAAAACCTATAGCCTCTGGAGGGATCACAAACCTGAATAAACTAGAAAGTGAAGAGATTAGAAAGTTTCTGCATTTCTTCTAGTAATTCGCTTGCTTCTTTGACTATATCCTTTGTTTATATTATTATTATTATTATCATACTTCTTGTCTTCATGTATCTCCAAGGCTTTTTTTGAAAATGGGCAGATTGCCTGGTCTTTCAACTGCAAGGTAAGGGTGGCTTTCATAATTTTCCTGTGACAACTTCTAATGATTTTGTTTTTCTTCAGTATTTCTATAAGGGCTACTTTTGAGGGAGATTGTTAGGTCCTTGACCCTCTTTTGAGTTCTCACTTTGTCATGTTCCAGGAAGTCAGGAATTGCTAATTACTTCACTAATGGTAACAAAAAGCACTGAAAAGAATTATAAATTCAGTGTGAATTACAAACTTGTAAGAGGAAGCAATTGAAGAATATATTACCAGTTGAAGTTTTCATTTCCTTTCTGACGGTAATTATGAACTTAGTAGTTTCTGTTTTTATTTCAACTGGTACAAAATCAGAGCTTTTAAAGGGTAAGGTAACAAAAGATAATAATAGACTGGATTTCATCACTCAGTGTTTGAAGCCTTGTACTATAGAAGTTTTTGCTTTGTGTATGCATCAATTTATCTACAGTAATAATTCTCCTAATGATAAAAATGCATTCCAGTGATATTCTTTGTTGGAAACTTGATTACCTGAGGTATAAATAAAGTAGGAAGGATAGGGATTTTTCCGGGACATAGATTCTGTTTCTATTGTGCCTCAGTAACATAATTTTCTTCTGTCCCTTCTGATGAGGTAGACTGAGCTTTCTTTTTCCTTTCCTGGGGAAAGAATGTGTTTTTCAAACTTTGATGAGAAAGTCACCACAATGAGAAAGTAAAGACTACTGATCTGTGGGGCAGGAAGATGACAACTGCTACCAATAACTCTGATGGAAGCATCAGCTCCCTGTCCTAGAAGCTGCCTCTATGCAGTCAATAGAAGCAGAGCTAGTCCTTACTTCTTGATGGGCGTTACTAACCTGGCCATTATTATACTTCAAAGTTGTACCTGTGTTGACAGAATGGAAATCCAAAAAATCAGGTATGTGGTATCTGTAGTTGGGTTCTTCCATTTTGTATGTGTCCTTGGAGGGTCTCACGCACTAGACTTACACCAAAAGGTTAGGGAGTGATAACTGTGTGTATATGGTTAGATCTAGTTGTGTCCTTAACAGCTTCTGAGCTCTTCCCTATTTTCTTAAGCATACATGTCCCAGAATCATGGTACTCATGTAGTCAGAGGTCATGAAAACCTAATAGTTCATAGAGGCTGTACTGAGTCAAAGGAGAGTACTTCAAAATATTATATCCAAAGGGCATGGTAATAGATAGGAAACAGGTTCCATTGCAAGCAGTTCCGAAGTCGATGGGTCAACATTGAGTCCGTAAGTACAAGTCGTTGCTGTTCAGTCATTCAGTGGTGTCTGACTCTTCATGACCCCATGAACCATAGCATGCCAGGCCCTTCTGTCCTCCACTGTCTCCTGAATCTGTCCAAGCTCACATCCATTGCTTCCATGACACTGTCTATTTCCATTTCATCCTTTGCCATTCCCTTCTCCTTTGGCCTTCAATCTTTCCCCACATCAGGGCTTTTTTTTTTCCAGTGAGTCTTGTTTTCTCATTATATAGCCAAAGTATTTAAGCTTCAACTTCAGTATTTGACCTTCCAATGAATAATTCGAATTCATTTCTTTAAGTATCGACTGATTTCATTTCCTTGCTGTCCAAGAATCTCTCAAAGTCTTCTCTAGCACCACATTCAAAAGCATCAATTCTGCTGCACTCAGCTTTCCTTATAGTCCAAATCTCATAGCCATACGTTGCTACTGGGAAGACTACCCCTTTGATTATACAGAACTTTGTTGGCAAGGTGATATCTCTGCTTTTTAGTGTGCTGTCCAGATTTGCCATAGCTTTCCTTTTCCCAAGAGCAAGTGTCTTTTAATTTCATGGCTACAATCACTATCTATAGTGATCTCGGACCCCAAGAATATAAAATCTGACACTGCTTCCATTTATTCTCCCTCTATTTTCCAGGAAGTGATGGAACCAGTTGCCAAGCTCTTAGGTTTTTTTTTTTTATGTTGAGTGTCAAGCAAGCTTTTACACTCTCTTCTCTCACCCTCATCAAGAGGCTTCTCAAATTCCTCTTCACTTTTTTGCCATCAGAGTAGTATCATCTGCACATCTGAGGCTGTTGATATTTCTCCTGGCAACCTTAATTCCAGCTTTTGATTCATCCAGCCTGGCATTTTGTATACAAGTTAAATAAGGTGACAATACTCCTTGTCATGCTCCTTTTCCAATCTTAAACAGATCAGTTGCTCCATGTTCATTTCGAACTTTTGCTTCTTGGCCTGCACACAGGCTCCTCAGGAGAAAATTATGATGATCTGATATTCCCATCTCTTTCAGGACTTGCCACATTTTGTGATCCACACAATCAAAGACTTTAGTGAAGTCAATGAAGCAGAAGTGGCTGTTTTTTTCTGGAACTCCCTTGCTTTCTCCACAATCCAGAGAATGTTGGCAATTTGGTCTCTAGCTCCTCTGCCCAGGCTGTTCTCATAATTCTTTGGTCATATAATGCTGAAGCCGAGCTTGCAGAGTCTTAAGAATAATCTTGCTGGTCTGTGAAATGTTCAGTAATTTGAACTTTTTTTAGCATTGTCCTTCTTCAGGATCAGGACACAAACTGATCTTTTCTAATCCAGCAGCCATCATCAAGTTTTCCAAATGTGCTAGCATATCGATCGCAGCACTTTAACAACAGAATCTTTTAGGATTTTTTTTTTGGTGGGGGGTGGTTAGGCAATGGGGTTAAGTGACTTACCCAGGGTCACACAGCTAGTAAGTATTATGTGTCTGACTCCAAGGCTGGAGCTCTATCTACTGTGCCACCTAGCTGCCCATGTTTTAGGATTTTAAATAGCTTAGCTGGAATTCTATCACCTCCACTAGTCTATTGTTAGCCATGCTTCCTAAGGCCCACTTGATTTCATTCTCTAGATCAGTAAATACACCATTATGGTTATTGGCGATGTTAAGATCTTTCTTGTACAAGTACAAAGACATTACAAAAGCCGTCGGCAGGAGTTGGTGGAATGATGTTTTATCTTTTAAGCTTTGTTTTAAAATTGTGTTAAATTTTTCCAATGAAATGTTGTTTTTTTCACAAAATACTAGAGGAAGGCTTCCCTTTTTGACAAGAACTTCTCAAAAACTGGAAAGCACTTTGGCAGAAAATAGGTTTAGACCAGATTGTTATGTCATATATCACAATAAGCTGCAAAAGCATACGTAACGGAAAAGTAAAAGATTACATTATAAAAACATTAGAAGAGAATGAAAAGAGTCAAGGACTGTTTCACGATTGTCTTTGTATCCCCAGTGCCTAGAGTAGTCTTTATCATATTACAGATGCTTAATAAATGCTTATCGACTTATTGGTTAAGTTACTTCTACACCTATTATTAGAGGGAAAACTGATAACAAAACAAGGGATGCAGAGAACACAAAGGACAAAATAGATAATTTTGATTATACGAAATTTTAAAACATTTGCACAAACAAAATCAATACAGCTAAAATAATAAGAGGCTATGAAATGGGAAACATCTTTGCATTAAACAGAATCACAGAATTATAGATAGAAGGGATCTGGAAGACATTGAATACTACCCCTCATTTTACAATTAAGAAACTGAGGAGGCCCTGGGAACTTAAGTGACTTGCCCAAGGTCCCCAATAAAATCTGACATCCAAGATGAATATGGAATTGACACAGACATATAAAAATAAAAGATAAATAAATAAAAAATAAGTAGGCAAGGAATGGGAACAGTTTTCAAATGAAGAAATGAAAATATCAATAAACATCTAAAATGTTTAAAGTAAATAATAATAATATAAATGCAAATTAAAACAATTCTAAGGTTTCAGCTCACATTATAAAGTTAGTAAAGATGATAAATGGAAATAATCAGTGTTGAAATAGCTGTGGCAAGCCAAACACACTCTTTTACCATTAGTGAAGCTGTGAGTTGATTCAAACTTTCTTGGGAAAGTTTAGTACTATATTAGAAAGTTCACCAAACTATATGCGTGTGTGTGTGTGTGTGTATGTGTGTGTGTATGTATGTATGTATATATATATATATACACACATATTAATATATGTGTGTATACACACATATACATATATATGTGTATATATATGTGCGTATACACATATATACATATACATATGTGTGTGCACATATATACATATACATATATGCATATGTATATCCTTTGACCACTTGATTTCTCTATTCAGCACAAATTCCCAAAAAGCCAATTATAGAAAGAAAAGTCCTATCTATTTTTAAATATATATATATACAAGCATTCTTTGTAGTAGCTAAAAAAATGAGAAACAAATTCTGTGCCAGTCCATAAGAAAATGTCTGACAAATTATGGTATATGAATATAATAAAATTTTATTTTGCCATACTAAATGATGAATATGAAAAAGTCAGAGGAATATGAGAAAATTTTGATGTAGAAGAATATTATAGTATAACAAAACATTTGTAGCAGAACTTTTTGTGGTGGCAAAGAAAAAGAAATTCAGAGGGTGCCATTAATGGGGGAATGGCTTGAACAAACGATGGTATATAAATATGATGGAAGACTACTATGAAATAAGAAATGATGAAAGGAATAGTTTCAGAGATACTTGGGAAGAGTTGCATGAATTGATGCAAAGTGAAGAAGTTGAACCAAGAGAACGATGTATACAATAACAACCACATGGGAAAGACAAACAACTTTAAAAGACCTGACTAAGAATTCTGATTTGCTATGGCAGGAAGTGGAAAAGAGAGAAGGCTATTTTATCAATAGCAGTCCTCTGTAACTGGGTTCTCCCAATATGTCAGTTTTATCTCTGGAATACATCTAAAATTTATTTATTTTTCTCTCTTCTCACTATAACTCCCTTACTTTGTTATTACCATTTGCTTATCCAAACTACCACAGTGTCTTCCTTACAGATCTTCCCATTTTCAAGCTCTCTACTTCCAATCCATATTTCATATAATGCCAGAATAACCTTCCTTATTATTTCTTGATATGGTCATGCTGCTACTCTGAAACTCAGAGGGCTTGAGTGACTTACCAAAAGTCAAGTATTGGAGCTGGCATTCAAATCCAAGTCCTTCTCCTGACTGTAAGTTCAGCATTCTTTCCATTATAGCGCACTGACTCAAGCTACAGGCATGAATTTATATACATCAATGAACAAAAATCATATCTTACAACAATGTAAAAACAGTACCCTAAAAAACAGTAACTTCAAATCTTCTCTCAAACACTTACTATGTGACCCTGGGCAAGTTGACTTAACCTTTATGTGCCTTAGTTTCGACAGCTGTAAAAGGGGGATAATGATAGCACTTTCCTTCCAGTGCTGTTGCAAGGATAAGATGAGATGATATCTGTAAAGTGTTCTGGCACATAGTAGACACTTAAATTCTTGTTTCCTTCTAGTGATTTGTACATTGTAAATGCTTAATAAATGCTTCTGTTCCATTCATCTAAGATTCTTTTCCATCTCCAAAATTTAATGGTCCTATGATTTCTCAAAAATCAACAGTGTTTCTATGTAATGAACACAAATCCAAAGGAAAATAGTTTTAATTACTTAACATATTTACTGATTTCTAATAATAAATGTATTTATTAAAATTATTAAATAATTAATAATAAATAATGATCCAATTGTAAATATATGAAGAGCAATTCCGTGCCAAATAACTACAAAATACATAAAATATTGGGGAGTCAATTTGCCAAAGTACACTCAAGACTTTTCAATTACAAAATATTCATTAAAAAAAACAACTTTAATAGCCCCTATACTGTCCCTTCTGTTGTGAATTAATTTGTAGTTAGGACCCTTCAGGGTTTGTGTTAAACAGTTGCTTCTTAATAATTACCCCTGTAATCTCCAAATATTGCCACCAGGTGGCAGTGGAGATTGCATAGTTGCAGCTGCCCTGAGCTGAGCATTGAAGTAGTGATTTGGTGGTCCAGCTACCATTACAGCTTCTTTTAATTAAAACAACAACACTATAATAAAAAGTTAAATATAAGTGATCATATATAAATAGCAAATTTAATTCCATAAATATTTATTGAGTGCCTCCATGTGCCAAAGACTATGGCCTCTGGGGATACAAAGACAAAGACAAAAACAAACCAGTTCCGGCTTTCAAAGCCACTAGATCATGAACATATATAAGTATATGTAACAACCCCTGGTGAAAGGCTAGCTGGCCACAAAACCGCCTGGGATTGGTAGTTCTTCCCAGTCTGGGAAAAGAAGAAATTAACATGACATCAACCCTTGGCCTAGGCTGAGGCAGAGGTTGTTTTTCATGTGGGAGACTTGGAAGACTCTCGAGAATGAGGAAAGAAAAGGGCTGTGGTCTCATACAGCTGGTCAAGTCAATTGGAGCAGCAGTCAAGTGCCTGACACATCTGCAGTTCCTTTCTATAAGACCATGACAGATAACCTCTGTCTGAATACACAAGCTGGGAAGTTCATGTGACTGGGTATGTTTTACTGAGGTCAGGCTCTCACCCAGGAGGAAGAGCTCAGAGAGAAACAAATGAGCTGAGAGGAAGGGGTAATGGGGGGAAGGGGGAACACTACCCAGCCTCTACCTTACTTCTGTTTGTATTTTTTTAGATGTATTCTGTTGAATACATTTGCTGGATTTAATATTAGTTCTCATAAACACCTGTTGTCAATCTTGTCCTTATGTGGCTAGGCGACCCTTTGCTTATGTCGTGAGGGCACAATGCAGCCATAAAGGAAGAGTGATCTTTCCTAGCTCAGGGCAGGGAGAGAGCTCCACTCTCATCGTCATTAGAGCTGTACTTTCTAAAAGGGAACATAAACATGAGCCATTTCATAACTACACTTACAAGTGCAAAATCATTGTAATTCTTGGATGAATTTTATAAATCTACTTTATCAAGACAAGTCAAGTTTACATATGTATAAAGTATATAAAACTTTATGTGACACAGAGGGATGCTAATCCTATTTAAAAGTAAGGACTAGAGAATCAACCTATGGATCAATCAATAAGTATTTATTGAGTACCTACTTTGTGCTAGGCATTGTATTAGGTATTGGGGATATATGACAAAATTGAAACTTTATTCTTGGCCTCGAGCTCACAATCTAATAAGGGAAATAAAATGTGCATTACAGTCATATACAAAAGAGAAACAAGTCATTTTCAAAGGGAAGGTGCCAGTTGTTGGGAAATTGGGAAAGGCTTCATGTAGATGATAGCACTTTATCTGAGCTTTGAAGGAAATTAGAGATTTTAAGACATAGAAATGAGAAAGGATTAATTATTCTGTGTATCATGGGCACCACCTAACATGGTCTAGTTGCATTGATTTTGTTTGTGTAAGAAGCTTTTCAATTTCATGTAACTAAAATGATCTATTTTATTTTTTGTCATGACCTTTATCTCTTATTTAGATAAACACTCTCCCACTAGCCACATCTGTGAAAGATATCTTATCTCATTTTCTTCTATTTTTTTTTAATGGCATGACAACTAATATTTAGTTCTGGTAAGTGCTAGGACCTTAATGACAAAAAAGGAAAGCCAAAGACCTTTGGCTTAGCTTACTGTGTGGTTATCTAATCAGACCATAGCTCAGCTCCCATCTTATTTAGGGAGACCTCTCCTCTTTGCCTGAATCCCTACTGTGCTTCCTTTAAGATTTATACACAGACATAAATATATACAGTTTCTTTTACTGGATTATTAGAAATGAATAAAAGCAAATAATATCAATGTACCTGGTATATTTCCTCACCTACACAATCTTCTTCAGATCAGGCATCAATCCCACAGGAGCAGGCCAAAAACCTAGAAGTTCAATTCTCCCTAGTCCTTTCCAATAGTGAGCTGGCAAGGACATTTGCTCCCATTTCAAAATTCGTGGAAAAATCCCCATAGTTGACCAATGTCAACATTACTAAGTACTAGCCTTTTGCCTTAATGTAAGAGGAGAGACTTTTAGTACCTGGGTAGTCTTTCCCAAGGGCAGCACTCGAGCAAGACAGCATCTGAAGCTGGTTCCACTCTTGGTCTCCCACTCTCTCAGACACATTTTGTCAATTGTGTCTCTGTTGCTTTCATAATGAAGAGGGTCTCCCCTTATTAAGAATGAATTGCCTGGGTATCATAGTCCTGCTTAGACAGCTGAAAAGGGAGAAGGCCAGGATCCATTAGGAGCAGGCCATTTACTCTTATTTCACCCTCATATTCAAAACTCTTTCTTTGAAAATTTCCCATGCTTCTTGACCATATTGATGCCTAGAGAGGTCTGCATGAGCAGACACGGGTATTACCTCTAATGACAATCAAATAAAAAGTAGAAGTTTCCAAATGTTATTTCTTCTAATAATCACTGGTGTAAATGTATATATAAACATGAAGGTTTGAAAGACGCTTTGCAATCATCTTATATGACCCTCACAACAGCCCTTTGAGGTATTATAAGAATTATTATTTCTATCTCACAGAAATTAAGGCTGAGAGAGATTAAGTGGCTGGCTTGTGGTCACAGAGCAACTAAGTGTCAGTGATGGGATTTGAACCTAGGTTTCCACTGGACTTCAGATACAGGGCTCTTCCTACTACTAATACAGGGTGTTAAAATGAGTCTGTGGATAGACTTCAGGGGGTGTGTGAATTTGCATAGGTGGGGGGAAATTACATACTTATTTTCACTAACTTCTAAATGAAATTCAACATTCTCTTCAATTATGAATTATAAAAATTCTGAGAAAAATATTATTCCATTGGTTCCCCCAAACTGCCAAATAGCGCCCATGACACAAAAAAGATTACCAACCACTGTACATCATACTGCCTTATAGCTTTTCTTTATTGACTCTTAATTGTTTCTAATCTTAACCTGTTCTCTTTTTTAAAAATCTACGCGTAATTTTATTTAAAGCAGATTTTTTTTCTTCTCTTTGTACTTTGTACTTCATATTCTTCTCATTTAGCATCAATCTTTCTCTTTTATATCTGCTTTTTGTTATGTTCCTTAACTTAGGGAATTATTTTAGATTGCTCTGTGATAGTTGTAATGGTGAGATTTACCCCCAAAGATTTTCTGGCTTCCCTTTTGATCCATCAAGGTTCTAGCTCTTATCAAAACTAAATATTAGTTATCATGCCATTAAAAAAAAGTAGAAGAGAATGAAATCTGGTATCTTTCAAAGATGTGGTTACTGGGAAAGTGATTACCTAAATAAGAGATAAAGGTGATTACAAAAAATAAAACATTCATTTTGGTTGCATTAAACTGAAAGACACAAACAAAACAATGCAACTAGGATAAAAGAAGCTGTGAAGTTGGAAAAATCTTATCATCAAATATCTCGAAGGGTCTGATAGCCAAGACATACTATCCCTCCGTGTGTGTATGTGTATATATGTGTATTTGTATATACAATATGTGTGTGTATATGCATTGATTTTATATATATACATATATATACAGAGAGACAGAGACAGGGAGAGGACAGAAACAGACACAAAGACAAAGACAGAGATAGGGAGAATGTCTTAGCCACCAGACCCATAAATATATTTGATAAAATAATATAGAATATAAAATATTATCATACAATATATAAATTATATAATAAAACATAACATTAAATAATATATAAATATATAAAAATAATGTAATGTATGTTATAATGTATGTATAAATAATATGTATATCATGTATGTATTATATATAATATATGGAGAAAGAGAAACAGAGAGAATTAACAGAAAATATAAATAAGAATCATTCTTCAATGGATAAATGGTAACAAAGGATATGATCAGTTTTCAAAAAATTACAAAATATTAACAACCATAAAAAAGATTGCTCCAAATCAAGAATAAGATAAATGTGAAACAAAGCAGTTCCGAGGTATCTCTCATAACCATCAAATTGGCAAAAATGACAAATGGTGGAAATAGTCGACGTTGGGGAGCAGGGTTGCTGAGAAAGGACATGCACACTAATGAATTCCTGGTGAATATGTAATCATTGATTTTGGAGAGTAATTTTGAATAATGTCTAGAAAGTGCCTAAAATGCTCATACCTTTTGACCCAGAGATCACACTGATAGATATTAAGCCAAGGTAGATAAAGACAGAAAGAAAGATTCTATATACATCGAAATAATCATAGCAGTACTTTTGTGGCAGCAAAGAATTGGACACAAAATAGATTATTCTAGGTTGGGGAATAGCTAAACAGCTTGTGGGATATTAATGTAATGAAATATTGATATAGTACAAGGAATGATAAATATGAAGAATTAAGAGAAGCATGGGAAGATTTACATTAAATTTACATGAAAAAGAAAGCAGAATATAGAAAATACAATACACAATATTACAAGAATATAAATTAGAATAGAGGACTTAGTGAGTCAAACTAGCTATTCCTCAAGCAAAATGAGTATGATAATAATTAATAATAGCTAAGATAGATATAATACTATGAGTCAGGCATTGTGCTAAATGTTTTATAATTATTATTTGAAGTGGGCTGTCACTGAAAAATTCAGACATACATATATTATATATATATATATATATATATATAGAGAGAGAGAGAGAGAGAGAGAGAGAGAGAGAGAGAGAGGCAAATTTAAAGTGTGAACTGAAATCAATTCACTGCCTTGTATTTTGACTAATGCCAAGTAATATACTTTTGACAGAGTTAGATGAAAGCATTAACCATTATGAATTTCAGCATCTACTCCTACCAGCCAGGGAAACTAAGGTGGATGCTGATACTCTGTCTCAAAAGCCATATGACATCAAAGTTGTAGTAATACCTAAAGAAAGAGTAATGGAACTGGGTCACAATCAAGTGGAAGTAAAGCTGAAGAATATGGGGTTCTTACCAGATACCATACCAGCAATGTATGTGAATTTAGCTTCATTAAACCAACTTTTTTGCCCCATTTGCTTGTGGGTAACTGGCAGAGACAACAGATGGTAGAAGAAGGAATTGAGAAAGTAATACAAACTAAGGAATAAGGGAAGTGAAACTAAGTGATTCAATTTTATTCCTTATAGAAGGCACCTTACTGTTAAAAAAAAAAGTCACAGAAGTTAGAGCTTAGTAATACAGTGTTGTATCAAATTAATTGGTTGGTTATATGGAACCCCAAAACAGTTATTACTCCCCAGTGTATATCAATCTATGTCCATGAAAGCACTACATGCACATATGGGCCAAGAAAGAATCCTTGTGCTGGTAAGAAACCAATTTTATTGGCCCAAGAGGGCAGCAGATGTTATTTAGGATTGTAAGAATTGTACTCAGTGTGTTTGAAGAAAAGCATTGTCAACTTGTTGCATATTTGCAAAATATTTGTACTAGAAAACCTGTTGAACTTGCATTTTTTCCAGGAATAAATATAAAAACAAATAACATATAAATATATCATCCACATTTTAGTAATGACTGATCATTTGCCAGATATGCCTAGTCATATCCAGCTAGGAAACAGAAAGCTTCATAGTTTTTAGGCAAAATGGAAAAGTATTTTTCAATGCAAGATTTCTTGCCAGGATTCATTCTGACTAAGGTAGAGATTTTGAAAGCAAGCTATCTAAAGAAATGGAAGCTTTGTCAAGTATTTGTAAAAATACTGCAGAAAAAAAAGAATGCATAAAAGAGCCTTCGACAAGGTAAAACATTTATGCTTAAAAAAACTAATAGATAAAGGCATAAAGGAATCTTTCTTATAATATTATAAAAAGTATCTGTTAAAAATAAAAAAGGAAGCATCATATGCAGCAAGGACATGCTAGAAGCTTTCCTAATAAATACAGGAGTAAAGTAAAGATGCCTGCTTTAGTTCTAGAAATAAAATAAGACATCGAGAAGAAATTAAAAGCTTAAAGATAGGCAAAGAAAAGATAAAACTTTCAATTTTCTGATAACTTGATAATTTACTTGTAAAATCTCAAGGAATCAGCAAAAGTACTAAATGAGACAATTGACAGCTTTACCAAAGTTGCAGGCTACAAAAGAAACTTGTTAAAATCAATAGCATTTTTATATAATAATAACAAAATTCAAAAATAAATAATAGGAAGGAAACTCCCATGCCAAATAACTATAAAATTCATAAAATACCTGGGAGGTAATTTATGAAATAATATCCAATACTTCAAAAAATTAAATTATAAAGTGCTTAGTAAAGAAATAAAGAACAATTTAAATAGCTAAAGAAATATTCAGTGCTCATATTTGGATTATGCTATGTAATAAAAATGACAATACTACCAAAATTAATTTGTGGTTTTAATGCAATATCAAAGTACCAAAGGGATATTTTATAGAATTTGATATAATAAAATTTGTTAGAAGAAATAAAATATCCAGAATATCAAGAGAAAATAATGAAAAAAGGTAGGAATGAAGGAGTAATAGTATTTCCAGATCTCAAATTATATTATTAGATAGCAATCATTACTTGGTTTTAATGGCTAAGAAATAAAAAAGTAGATCAATGGTATGGACCAGACAAGGGAGAATCAGTAATAATTGCAGTCAATAGCTCAGTGTTCAATATACCCCAAAACATGAATTATTTAGAAAACAACTTCCTATTTGATAAAACTTACTGGGACAACTAGAAGGCAGTCTAGTAGAAATTAGCCTTAGACTAACATATCATGCCATGTTCTCCAATAAATTCAAAATGGATACAGGACCTGAATATTAGAAATCATACTATGAAGAAAAAGTTGGAAAAGAAGTAGATCTGATACCTTTTGTAGTTATGGGTAGGAGATGTATGATTAACCAAACTAGAGACAGATGCAATCAGAAAAGATATAAATAGATACATGATTACATGAAATTGAAAAGCTTCTGCATAAATAAAATGAATACATTTAGGACTAAGAAGGGAAGAAGATGACAAGGGGGAAAATTGTATCAAATTTCTCAGATAAAGGTTTGGTATCCAAAATATACAGACAGCTAACAAATATATAGGACTAAAAACTACTGCCCAATGGTAAAGTGGTTAAAGTAGGTGCACAGTTATCAAAAGAAGGATTGTAAACCATTAAAACCACATGGAAAAATGCTCCAGACCACTAATAATAGAAAAATGCAAATTAAAACAACCCTGAAATTTTATGTCACATCCAGTAAATTGGCAAAGATGGAAAAATATAGGAAGAGTCACTGTTGGAAATTGTGGGGGAAAAGTATATCTATTTGTTGTTGCTGGAGCTATGAATTAGTACCACCATTTAAAAAATTTGGAATTATGTAAACAAAGTAACTAATATGCCCATACTTTTGCCTTGGAGATTTCACTACTAGGCATTATACTCCAAGAAAGTCACTAAGAAAAAGAAAGTCTTACATGTACCAAAATATTTGTAGGAGCATTTTTGTGGTAGCAAAGAACTGGAAACAAAGTAGATGCCAATCAACTGGGGAATAGCTAAACAAATTGTGGTACATGGACATAATTTAGTATTATTATGCTGTAACAAATAACACATATGATGAATGCAGAGAAGCTTGGAAAGACTTATATGAACTGATGCCAAGTGAAGGAAGCAGAGCCTGGAAAACAATATATGTAATGACTGTGACAATGTAAATTTAAGGAACAACCAAAAACAATTGAAAATTAATATTCCTAAATTATGAAAAAACAAAGACCCCAAAGAAGACTCCTTCCCCTTCTATTTTGCTGAGTGGGGCATCTATGAGTGTGGAACATACTATCCCTCCTTCCCTCCCTCCCTCCATCCATCCATCCATCCATCCATCCATCCATCTGTCTATCTATCGATCTATCTATCTATCTGTATGTATGTATATATACATATACATATACATATACACAAATACAATATACATAAATATATTACATATTACATAATATATATTCAGATTTTTGATGTATTAATCAATTTTGCTGATTTTTCTCTTCCTCTTCCTTTTTCTTAAAAAAAATTGTCATATAAAAGGTGACTTTCTGGGAATGATCATGAGTAGGGGTTGGGGGAGGAGGGAAATTCAAGAAATACAAAAACCAAAAAAAAAGAAATTTTTAAAAAGAAATCTTGAATGACACCTAACTACTCTCAATAATACCCACAACCCAAGTATTTCAATTGAACATTGATTCACGTGATGCACAGGGATGAACATGTTAGGGAGCCTGAACAAAAATTTCAGGGGAGCAAATATGATCTTTTGATACAAGCCCACCAGAAATGATGTCACAGGCTTTACATCAGATTCACTAAAATACTTGAGTATCAATCACACTACCTATTGAGTTTCGCTTTGGAATGTCACAGGATGAAAAGGATGTAGTTATTCATATATATAATATATGTATATATTTATATATATTTACATACATATTCATGTATGTATATATAATTCATATTGCCTTTTGCAATTAAGAGATAAATTACCAACTAACTATGATTTCAGTTCAGAAGATTTCTGACAGAAATAAACAAATATAATGTCTAAATTAATTATCAAGAACTACAGAAAGATGGCAGAGTTTTGCTGGGAAACCTTGGGTTTCTAAGAACCCACAAGTTAATGGATGGAGAGTTATTCTCTGTAAAGTTGTTGAGAAACTAGGCTTCATAGAAATTCTTCCATGGGAGAGTTCATTGGACTCTTTGATGAGCAGAAGGAATTAAAGGGGAAGGGGAAGGAACAAGCATTTATTAAGTGCCTACTGTGTGCCAGTTACTGTGGGGAAAGGGGAATAAGCATTTGTATATTGCCTATGTGCCTAGGACTTCACTTTGCTATACACTTACAAATGTTATCTTACTTGATCCTCACAACAACCCTGGGAGGTAGGAACTATTCTTTCTTTTATTTTATAGCTGATGAAACTGAGGCAGACAGCAGTTCTAGTAACGTGTTCAGGGTCATACAAGTGCTTGAAGTCAAAATTGGACTCAGGTCAACCTGGCTCCAGGTCTAATTCTAGCTGAGAAAATAGCTAAGTGGACTCTGAGAGGAGACTATATAACAGACTCATAACAATAGTGCCTAAGGCAGACAATAGCTCAGAAAATGATACTTTGAATGAGAAAGACACTATATAATTAAACTCAAAAACCATGCCTAGGGCTGAGTAAGACCTCAGTTCAAACAATACACACATACATACATACATACATACATACATACATACATCATACATACTTACATATATACATATATATGTGTGTTCTCTCCCTCTTTCTCTCTTTCTCTTTCTCTACTCTCTCTCTCTTTTTCTCTCCTCTCACTCTCTATGGGGAAATGGCTTCTTCAATTTATGAAATAAATATTATGCAATGAACTGGAATGTGGACTTGGAACTAATAGATTAATGAGACAGATAGTAATAATTAGTTTTAGTAATTTCTGAGGAAATATCACAATATACACTTAATTGCCTTAGAACCTGAGATGAGAGAGTGAATAAAGCAACGAGTCAAATAGCAGGCCTGAAGGATGGGGATGTGATGTGGTTGTCTACTGGCAGATGTACCCAACACCCATACAAGGCTACATGCAAGTTCGATTTCTTTAAAACACCAGTACACAAAAATAGCTGAGAGAAAAAGAGGATGATACACTATCCTCTTTCTTCCACTATATATCTAAACATACCCCAAACATACAAGGCTTTTTATAAATCCTTTATCTCTCTCTTTAAAAAATTGTTTCCTTATCTATGGGAAATAATTACTATCTCCTGAACTGACATTTTGCAAACAATCACTGTTTACTGAGTTATATCTCCCTAGCCAGTTTTCCTTAGCAACTGCTTTCAATTTCAAAGATGATTTTTTTAAAATTACAGAATCCCTTGGACAGGACAGCAAATTGAATTTTAATTATATCTGGTTTCTTCACAATGACCCTCTAATAATACAAAGGCAAGCTTCTCCTGACTTTCTTTAACTTGTTTTTAATGATAATACGAATGTTACAACCTCTGAATATCAGGGGTTAGGTTGCCTCCTCTTGACTTTATATAATTTTCATTTTTCCACAAATTTTCTTTTGATATGAATTTGACAAAAGCAACAAATATGAACATTTCCACGTACAAAGAATAAGGAGGATTTTATATAAAGCTGTAAATTTCTCTTCTTATATATATGTATGTTGTGTTGTATATTGTACTATTTATATATATATAATTATATGTAATATTATACATTATTATTGTATATGTATATTAGTAACAGCAGCAGTATTAAATTTAACATGTAGTATTAACACTGTCCTGTGCTGTACCTCTTTCTGAACTTCATTCTGCTTCCTTCTGTAATTTTTAAAATGTTTAACAAGCTTTTCTTTTTTGTTGTTTTTTAGTGCACCTCTAATACTCTTCTCCCATCCAATAAAAGCTCTCCCTCTTAAGAAATATAGTCAAGCAAAACAAAAAACATATGGTAGCCATGTCTGAAGATTTTATATCTCATTTTCCACCCAGAATCCTTTCTGCCAAGAGAGGGAAGCATGCTTCAATCAGCCTTCTAGAGTTATGATTGGTCATTTCAGTGATCAGGGTTTTTTTAATCTTTCAAAGTCATTTTCCTTTACATTGCTGTTGCTGCTGCTGCTGTTGCTGAGTCATTTCAGTCATGTCTGATTATTTGTGACCTTATTTGGGGTTTTGTTGGCAAAGATACTGGAGTGGTTTGCCGTTCCTTTTTCCACTTCATTTTACAGATGAGGAAACCAAGGCAAACAGGGTGAAGTGACTTGCCCAGGATCACACAGCTGGTAAGTGTCTGAGGCAGAATTTGAAATCAAGAAGATGAGTCTTTCTGACTCCAGAACCTGCAATCTAGCCACTGTGCCACCTAGCTGCCTTTACTGTGCTGTAGCCCTTGTATAAATTGTTCTCCTGGTTCTGTTCACATCACTCTTTATCACTTCATATACGTTCTCTGGTTTCTCTGAATTAATCTCTTTTATCATTTCTTACAGCTCAACAATATTACATTATATTTATAAACCATAATTTATTCAGTAACCCTCAACTGATGTGCACCCACTTGTTTCCAATTCTTTGCTACAACAAAAGGTGCTACTATAAATAATTCTTGTATGTGAGTCCTTTCCCTCTGTCTTTGATCTCTTCAGAGTCTTACATAATTTTCTAAAAAGGTTTTTATAGATGCCATTTATTTTTATATCACAGTCATTTTTTAATATACCCTTCCCCCTCCACTTGCTACAACTAAACCCTTCTTTGTAACCAAGAAAAAAGGTTCAGCAAAACTGATTGACATAGTAAGTGACCACATCTGACATCCAATGCAATATTTGGTACCTGTAGTCCCTCACTTCTGAGTAGAAAGAAAAGCAACGTGTTTTATCATCTGTTAACTGGGACCAAGATTGTTGACACCGAACGTGAACTTAGTCCTGGGCCAAAGCACAAATGCTTGAATAAGGTAGCATGGCATCATTAATTAGGCACTGAACATGAACTCAGAAGATCTGCATTCAAGTCCTAACTCAGACTCACTGGCTATCTGACCCTGGACAAGTCATTCGAGATCTCTATGCCTTATGTACTTCTTTGATAAAGTGAATTGGTTGGACTAGATGGGGAGAGGTGAAGAGTAGAGAAAGGAATAAGCATTTACCTAGCACCTACTATGTACCAGGGATTGTGATAAGTGCTTTACAAATATTATATCATTTGATCCTCACAACAAGCCTGGGAAGTAGATGCCGTTATTATCCCCATTTTCTATTTGAGAAAACTTGGGGTGAGAGAGATTTAGTGACTTGTCCAGGGCCATGCAGCTAGTAAGTGTCTGAATCACGATTTGAACTCAGTTCTTCCTGACTCCAAGTTCAGGGCTCTTACCTACTGTGTTCACTGTGCTACTTAGCTGCCTATGTGGACTCAGTCGTCAACTTGTGAAGTCACGTAAAACATTGCAACATCAGTTTTCCTTCAAACAGAACATATCAAACAAGATGCTTAATTTATGCTACCACCCAAGATTGATGCTTTTTTCCCATAGGGTGTCAATAAACCAAATTAGTCCTATAATGTTTCTATTCATTTTTAAAAGTTCTGTCTTGCTATAAATTGGGGTTGTGTAATTTCGCTGCCTAAAGGACATGTTTTGTGAGATTGAGCCATTGGCAGAGAATTGCTAGGAGAAATTTTAGTTCAGAATTGGAATGTCACTGTTTGAAAATAAGGTATTGATCAAAAGAGAGGGGATGAATTACAGTGCTTCTCAAGAAGAAAGCTAAAATAACTGGGAAAGCAAGACGGAACACATCAGATTTAATCACACTTCTAGCTAGAGTTAGATTTTAATTAGAATTAGCAGATTTAATAGTTATGTTTAGTCACTTGGCCTAGGGATGCTATACAGTGGTTTCTTCCCCTTCTCTTTCGCCTTTAGACACTTAGGAAAACAAATACAGGAACTCAAGACTTGAAAAGGTGGTTGGAAGTTCTGAATGGATGCCTTCTCTTTGATTAGACTGAAGGAGATGAGGGCTCTTGTTACTGTAGTTAGACACATTTAGAACATGTGTCCTTAACCTGGGATAGATTTCAGGGCTGGGAAAAGACATTACATCTTTATCTTCACTATCCTTTGGTTTCCTTTGTAATCTTATGTATTTTGTTTTATGTAGATCTATATGTATTTTATGTAAAACACTATTCTGAGAAGTAGTCCAAGGTGTCCATGACACAAAAAAGGTTAAGAACCCTTGACTTGGAGATGAGTTGTTTAGAGGCACTAAAGTTCTGGAGCAGTTCAAGTATCCTAGAAAGATTTGGATTCCATATTAAGAAAACGTAGTAAGTTAGAAAGAAACATCCTAATTGAAATCCATATATATATTATATATATATATATATATATATATATATATATATATATATATAAAAGTCAAAATTGATGACCAGGTAAGAATTAGTGAGAATAGTACCAAATTGTAGTTGAGTATATATTTTTAAAAGTTTATTCTAAAAGATTTGTTCCTTTTATTATATAATATTTTCTGGGCTTATTTGTCTTATAGAGTTCTAGTTTTATCAATAGGGTCTGAAAGCTACATGGTAATTATCAAGTCCCATGATCACAGGCTGCCAAAACTTCACAAGTGTCCCAGCTGCCAGATAAAACAAGGAAGCACTCAGAGTGGTCAAGGACACAGCTGCATGCTGTTCTTGTGACAGTCATCACTCCACAGACCTTTACTACCATTCTGTGTCCAAAGACCTTATTTCCTGCTTCTCCAAGCCCCCAGATCTACAGGAAGCAGGGGAACACACAGAGAGAAACATAAGGAAAGCTCCTCAGAGAACCATACCTGCTCTACCGCACAGAAGCCACACCTGGTTCCCTTGTCCTTCTTCTTGTCAATATGCTCAGCTCCACAGTCACAGTTGAGGAATCATCAACCCAGAAACCTAAGCTATATTTCTTTTTATGAGCTGCCAGTGGACATACTGAGGGTATGAGAGGCCTCAACCCACCAAACCTATTCTCTGTCCTCACCTCAGAATTCAGTTATAACATCCCTCCTGCTTTTCCAAACCATCACCCCAGCGCTGGCCTCAATTTCTTCCCTTAAAAATCCAGACCATTTAACTACTTGGACCTTACACTGTCCTCCATTCTTAAATCCCTTGTTCCATTGTCCTATCATTATTGAGCCTTAAAAAAAAACCCCAGATTGCTTTGATCATATCCTTTCTCTGCTTCCTCTTTTGGACTTCTGGACTTCAGGATGCCACAAAATATCAGATCCCATCTCAAATTTATGTATTGGACCTCCTCTGGGCTGCCTCACCAGTTCAACGGTCATAGTTTCGCAGTTTGGTTTCCCAACAGCACAACTGCCCTCAGATTCAAACGGTACCCTGTGGTTTTGTACAAATACCTATAGCTCATGAGCCTCTACCAATGGTCTTAACAAGTACTACAGGACCTCAGCGTCTTTGCTTTTTCCATGGAGTGCTCATGCCACTCCCTCTCTTTGCCTGGTGGGTCATTCAGCTGGGCTTCTAGCATCTGTTCTTATCCACAGATCAACTCTCAGTTACCAAGGCTATTCTCTCTTGAGTCCACAGTTGGGTTTCTTCTTTGTTGCCAGATGTCTGACTCCTTGAATCTACTCCCTGCCTTGAAAGCTGATCCTTGCTGTGTTCCTGCCTCCATAGAAGACCAGCTCCAGTGTCTTTGCTGCTTGCTTCAATGTACCTCAAGTTCTCTAGCACTGCTCCCTGCTGGCTGTGGGATTCCCTACTGGTCTAGCAGCAGTTCTACAAAGCACCATGGCCAGGAGGGAGATGGAGAGTAAAGTTCCTTTCTTTCCCACAAGGTGTAAAAGAGAAATTACATTCCAGAGGCTGGGTTTTTCCTCAGTTTATTGCTTCTTCCTGGACTGACAGCAGAGCTAGAAAGCTAGCTTAAGAGCCATCTTAGGGCTTTGTCAGTCTTTGCTGACATAAGGTACACTTTCCCTTTAAGATACATAGGGTAGTTTAGTGCTGAAAGTAACAGAGAAAGTATTTTTATATGAAGAAGAAGTGATATCAATAGTTAAAAGGCTGTAAGATATTGCCACTATTTGGATGAGTATTTTCGTACCTCAAAGGAGTAGGAAAAGAACCTGTTTTACTAAAAGCTGTGCACACTCTGTGTATGTATGTGTATGAATGAAGAAACATAGCTTTCAGATGGTAATTGAGCAGTTTCACACAGAAAATGAATCATGATACATATATATATATATATATATACATATATATATATATAAACTCAAATCACTTTATGAATGATGAAGAATGATGTTTACTAATGACCTCAAAAGATGAAGAAATATACACAGTGGTTTGCTAACAAATGCTTAGTAACTAGCTCTCCAGAAAAAAACCTATACACTTACCAAACACATTTTTAAGTTTAATCTTCATTATTAACATTTTCTCCAACACTTTTTAAAGCTTAGACAATCAATAGAATAATATATCAAGCCCCAATTTGTGGCATTTGCTGATTTCCAGATTGTAAAGGTTCACACTGAAAATTTAACAATCAGCACTCTTGAGCTAGTACAAACTGGCTCAGAGCACAGCCCTAGTTGGGATTTTGAACAAAAGATGGCAAGTTTTAATGAACTGTTTTTTAAAATAGCAAATATTTTAATGCTATTTTCCAACCACAAATATTAAATTAATGTGAAAATATGACTCAATCTAGCTTCATCAACTTATATATGCTATACAGAAAATCCTTCAGATAGTTCAGAGTAAAAAGAAACAATTTATTAATAATCATTTCAAGACAACAATAGAAAGGACTGCTCCATTCAGAGTAACCAGAAATCCAGACCATTTAATGCTAAATTAACACCAGCTTAGTATAAACAAAGAAATAATAAAGGTATATTTTGTTATAATCATGGCTTGGATAGACACAGGAGTGATATATATAATAAGAAAAATGCACTTTAAGTATATAAGAAGGTGAATCAAAATATTTTCAATAAACAAAAAATGTCACCAGAGAGGAAAGTTGTCTCAGGATATAAATACAAATATGAACACTGTTGTATGTGGGTCCATTGTGCCTGAATTCATATGACTTCATGGTGAAATGAGAGTAACTTTGGAAATGTAAAATATATTGCTATTTTATACTGTAGATCTCAAGTAACCATTGAGTTTCAGTCCTTTTATTTGAGGGAAATTCTGTTACTTGAGGGAAATCTAGTACCATACGTATTGAGTGATGAAGATTATCTTTATTTGGGTTATACTAAAATGAGTCCAAATTTTGCTAAAGAAGAAGTTGTTAGTGTTTTTTCAAGTGGACCTAAAGCATTAATATGTCCAGATCTTGAAAACATTTTTGGTGCATCAGCTTTAGTTGGGACCAATTCCAATTTATATAAATTTTATTTGCAGCAACAAGTTGGAACCTATCATGCAAATATTTTAACCCTTCAAACCAAAGGAATGACAGGATGCAGACAGATCTTTAAATTTAAAGTTTAACGTCTCACTATCTGCCTCGTACTTTCTGTGATGACATCCTGGGCTGAGTCCGTTGTTTTCTTCTTCTATTATTGACTGTGACTGTTATGAACTTTTTTATTTTCTCCTTAAATAACCTACTTCACTCCTGCCCTCTCCCTTTCAGGAGAGGACCTTACTTCATATGTCACTGAAAAAAATTGAGATCATCCTTTCTGAGCTCCCTTTCCTTCCCAATTCCAAACTTTTTTTTATTCTCTTATCCTTTGCTGTCATCTCACAGGATGAGGAAACCCTTCTCCATTTGTTCAATTGATCTTTTCTTGTTCCTTCTCTCCTAGGAGTTTGCCCCTTTGGTCATTCTTTCTACATCCCTAATTTTCAGCCTCTTCTAATATTGCTGCCTACTAAACATGCCCACATCTCCCTTATCCTTCAAACTCATGTAAACAAACAATATTCATTGACATTAATAACCCCTCAGGCTTTCATCCTATAGCTTGCCTCCTTTTTACTGTTAAATGCCTCTTTAAAAACCACCTATTTTTAGGGGCAGCTAGGTGGTGCAGTGGATAGAGCACCAGCCCTGGAGTCAGGAGGACCTGAGTTCAAATCTGGTCTCAGACCACATATTTGACACTTACTAGCTGTGTGACCTGGGCAAGTCACTTAACCTCAATTACCTCACTAAAAAATAAAAAAAAAACACCTATTTTTATTGCCTCCATTTTTCACTTTCTACTCACTTCTCAACTCCTTGCAGTGTGGTGTCCATCCCTACTATTGATGGAAACTGTTTTCCCCAAGGTCACCAATGATCTCTTTAATGCTAAATTCAATAGTTTCCTTCCCCCTCCCCAATCCCCAACTTTCTTGGCTTCTCAGTAGCATTTGACACTGTTAAAAAAAACAACCTCCTTCTAGATGCTTTCTCCCTCCTGGATTTTTGTAACACTGTTCTGTCCTGGTTTACTTCCTACCCCTGTGACCTTTCCTCAATATCCTTTTCATTATTATCATCCATGTATCCACTAACTATGAGTGCATCCAAGCTTGCTATCTTGGGGTCTTTCTCTTTCCACACTATCTCTTGATGGTTTCATGAACTCCAGTGGATCAGCTATCATCTTTGTGCAGCTGACCTCCAATCTTACTATTATACAATTACTTGGTAATGTTTTGCACTCTGATTTTTCTTCAGTGTTCCTCAGTGTTGCAACCTGCTCATACCCACCATACTCCTCTACAATGCCCCATGTTGTAACTCATTTTTAATTCTTGAGATACTTTTTTTCTTTTTTTAATTTAATAGGATTTTATTTTTCCCCAGTAACATATCAAGAAAATTTTTAGCATCATTTTTACAAGATTTTGTGTTCCAAATTTTTCTCCCTCCCTCTCTCCCTCCCTTGTCCTCTTCTGAAAATGGTAGACAGTTTGATATAGTTTATACACGTGCTATCATGTAAAAATATTTCCATATTAGTCACAGTTGTGAAAAAAGAAATAGGTCAAAAGGGAAAAAAACATCATAAAGAATAAAGTAAGTGAAAAAATATGCTTCAATCTCCATTCAGAGTCCATCAGTCCTTTATCTGAATGTGGATAGCATTTTTTCTTCCTGAGTTCTTTGTACTTGCCTTGCTTGGATCATTGTGTTGCTGAGAAGAACTGAATCATCCATAGTTGATCATCATACAATGTTGCTGATACTGTGTACAATGTTTTCCTGGTTCTGTTCATTTCACTTTACATCAGTTCATACAAGTCTTTCCAAGTTTTTCTGAAGACTATCTGTTTGCCATTTCTTATTGTGCAATACTATTCCATTACATCCATATACCATAGCTTGTTCGGCCATTCCCCAATTGATGGGCATCCCCTCAGTTTCCAATATTTTTTCCACCATGAAAAGGGCTGCTATAAATATGTGTGCACATGTAGGTCCTCCTCCCTTTTTTGTAATCTCTTTGGGATACAGACCTAGTAGTGGTATTGCTGGATCAAAGGGTATACATGATTTTATAGCTCTTTGGGCACAGTTCCTAATTGCTCTCCAGAATGGTTGATAAGTTCACAACTCCACCAACAGTGCATCAGTGTCTGCATTTTCCCACATCCTCTCCAATATTTATCATTTTCTTTTTTTGTCATGTTTTTTGGATTTAATCTACTCAACCTAATAGGTGTGAGGTGGTATCTCAGAAGTTTTTAATTTGTGCTTTTCTAATCAAAAGGGATTTAGAACACTTTTTCATATGCCTTAGAGACAGCTTTGATTTCTTCATCTGAAAATTGCCTGTTCATGTCTTTTGACCATTTATCAATTGGGGCTTCAGAGATGCTTGTATCTCACTACCATGTAGCAACACTGGTAAATTTCAGTATTGAAAATATCAACCTTCGTTTCATGGAAAGCTGGGGGTCAGAAAAGGAGCTTGTACTTTCCTGAAAATCTCTTTACCCCATTCAACTCTAGGTGTAACTTCTTGTCCATCTGCTGTTTTTATCCCTAATACACATACTGATCAACTACTTTTATGAGGAGTTAATCCAATAGGCATTGTTCATTTACTTAGTTTTTTCTGTGTAAATGGATTGTCCAAACTCTTCTGAATAACTTTAGATCACTTCTAGAAGGTTCTGCAATGTTCTGGGACTTGATGCAATTGTCACCATGCTATCTACAAATAAAAACATCTGGAGCAATTCACCATCCACAGGGAATACTTCTTCAACCTCTCCATATCCCTCTTTTATGTGTTATTCAACAGGATTGTTTCTGTTGTTATATCTTCCAAGAAATATAGAATGATTTCTTATATGTGGATGGGAGACAACTTGTTGTAAAAGTGCCTGTAAGATGGCAAAGCCTACTTATTCCCTGCTAATACTAAGGTTCCCTGATAATACCATCCTCACCGAGGATGCTCTTGATTCACGTATAGATAAATATTTTACATATATAGGGTATAGGTACATAGACTGATAATTATTGATGTTCTTTCAGTTACCATTTTTGGTATTGGGATCATAGAACCATGGGATTATAGATTTAAAACTGGAAGGGACATCAGAGGACAGCTAATTAAATGTCCAAGATTTTCTCCATACTTTCAAACATCTTATATAATAATAGCCTGTCAATATTCTCGTAACAGTGTCATTACCAACACAAATCTCCCCGTCTTTTTTTTTTGGGGGGGGACATTTCTACCTCCTCTATAAGTACATGCAGGATTGTGATGCTAGAGTCTAAATATGTTTACACTGTCCTTGATGATGAAAATAGTTTGTTAAAATTATTTTTGCAATGAATAATGCATTTAGTGTTTATTTGTTGATTTTCTAATTTTAAAATGCATATTCAGTTCATTAAATCTTCTCTTTTTCTCTATTATTATTATATGATTGTAAGAATATGATTTTTCCCCAATAACTGTTTTAACTGCATCCCAGAAGTTTTGGTATTTTGTGTCATCATTATTGTTTTCTTTTTCATAGTTATTAATTGTTTCTATGATTTGTTCTTTGACCCAATTATTATTTAAGATTCCATTGTTACGTCTCCATTTGGGTCTGTAATCTTTTGTTTCAGGTCCCTGACCAAAGTTCTATTCTTTTTGCATGATGGTCAGTAAAGGATATATTGACTGTTTCTGCTTTTTTTACATTTTACATTTGCTTCAGTACATGGTCAGTTTTTGTAAAAGTTTCATGTTGGTGCAGAGAAACATGTACATTCTTTTGCTGCCCCATTTAGAAGACACCATAATTCTTTTAACTCTAGTTCGTCTGGAAATTTGTTCAATTCAATGTTTTCCCTTTTGTTTCTCTTTCTGTTAGATTTATCCAAAACTGATCAAGGGATATTGAGGTGTCCTGTCACAATTGTATTTCTACCTATGTCTTCTTGAAGTTCAGATAATGTTTCCTTTATGAACCTGGATGCTAAGGCATTTGGAGTATATGAGTTTATTACTAATATTGGTTTGCTTATATGATTCCTTTCTTGATTTTGCATGTTTTTGCTTTGATAGCATGATAGCAACTCCTGATTTTCTGGATTCACTTGCTGCATAGTAAATTTTTTTCTACCCCTTCAGTGTTATTTTGTGTGTGCCTTTGTTTTTTAAATGTGTTTCTCTTAAGAAACAGATTGTAGGGTTTTGTTTTCCTATCCAATCTGTCACTTTTTCACTTTGTTGTATTATTTAATCTACTCATATTTAAAGTTATCAGTTACGTTCATATTTTTCTCCATCTGTTTCTAAAGTTGTTTTTAAGTTGTCATTTTTACCACTCTTCTGCTATTACTTTTTTTTAAAGTGGCTCTATTCCTACTGGTTCTCTTTTCTTCTCCCTGATCCTCTTTTCTCATTTGTTACTCTTTCCCCTTTAGGGTTTTGTTTATCTGTTCCCCTCTCCTGCTTTTATTTGGGTATATATTTCTTCCCTCTCTTTTTTCCTCTCAATTACTTATGTAGACTCCTCATTCTTCTCCTCCCCTTCAGGTAATCATGTTCATTAGGGTTTTTTTTTTAATATTTCATTCTTTTTGCCTCTTTCCAGAAAGAATTTCTCTCATTCTCTTCATTATCTACCTTATCTTTCCATTTACTCTAGACCCTCATTGTCTGATTCATAACCCCTACAATCATCTGGCCTACATATTCTTTATATAATCAAAGCTTCCAAGGTATCCACTCTAGGCTTTCCCCTCTAAATGCTTTCTGCCATTACCTTGTAGGGCTTACTTTTCCAATGGATTCCCCCTTTCTGTTGTGACTCAGCTCTCAGAACAATGACAATTATTGCTGGTGTCTGAGAAGACATTGCCTACAGATATTGCACTATCACCCCATTGATGTATACCTTCTCTTGTCAACCTTTTTTTTTCTCTACATTTGCTTGGAAATCTTCTCCCTGTTGCCATGTGCTCCACTCCTGCAGGTGCCAGTTGCCCCCAGGGGTTCCACCTCCCCTTTTCTCAGGACAAGTAGACATTTCAGGCACCAAATCCCCCAGACCTCATCCAGTATAAAGTTTTCACCTTCTTTCACCCACAGTAGCATTCATTAGTGCAACCTTCTCCCATGTCCAAATTAATGAGCTTCCCCCTTTTCAATCCCCTACCTTGTCCTCACCCACTCCCCTGTAGGCTTTTCTGTCTCTGAGACCACAGAAATCACTTTCCCCTCATTGTACGCCCTTAATTTGGCCCTGATGCTTCACTCACTCCACTCTGTCCCCTTGCTTTCCTCCCCCCACACACACACTCCCACAGCCTTGTTTTTCATATACTCTCCTCCGTTGCAGTCTAGTAATACAAAAGAACCCATAGTCAGGGTGTTGCCAAATTCTGTACATAATCCCTCTGTCCACCTCTTTCTGTTACTTTTACCAGATTTCTGCCTTCATCCATCTCCTTGTGTACCTTTAGAAAGAAGTCTCTTACTGGTCTCTATTTACACTATGTTGCTGTTGCCATCTATATTTATTCATTCCTCTTGTGTATTTACTGTTTTAAATATTTGATTACAAAAATATTGTGTATAAGAATGTAGTTTCATTTGAGGCCACTCGAGGGCAGCTTCTGTAGACCAAAGATTTTTAAAAATCAAGCACATGAAATGTTTCTTTCTCCTCCTGAGGATATGTCAACTTAGTTTATTGTTTCAGTTTTTCTGGAACACAGATGGAAAAATAAAATCTGGTCAAATTTCCTTAACTAACTAATAGCTCACTAACATTCAGATTCCTTAAGAGTCTGGCCAATGTGACATATATTCTAATAAACCTTGTCTTTGAAAGAAGACTTGGGTCGAATTATTTCAGGAAGGATCTGCGTGTTGTGATATTGGGGTCCCAGCACCCTAAACCCCTAAACCTCAGCACTTAGAGATGAGTCACAGAATGTTAGGATTGGAAAGAACTACCAACATCCTAGAAAGGATATTGACAAAGTGAAATTCATCCAGAGAATTACCAGGATGATTAAAGGCCTTTAGTCCATGCCATAAATGAAATGGGTGAAGCAAATGGGAATGTTTAGCCTGTAGAAGAAAAGACAAAGATATTCAATAGGTTTTGTCAAACATTTGATGGGTTGTTTTATGGAAGAAGGATTAGATTTATTCTGTTTGGCCCATTAGGGTATCTAGTCATTCTTAGTCATATCTGACTTTGTGACCCCTTTGGGGTTTTTGTTTTTGTTTTTTTTTTAAACAAAGATACTAGTGGGTATTACAGGAATTAGGGGTATAGCTAACAAAGAAGCAAGTTTATGACTTTATAAAATGGAAATCTTTCTAACAATTACAGCTATCCAGAAATAGAATGGGCTGCCTTGTAAACTAGAGAGTTCCCCATCACTAGACATCGTGAATGATTGATTGATTGATTGATTGTCCATCTGTGGTTCTTTCTGCCTCTAAGCTGTGAAGCTTGGACAATAGCTACCCATCTCTCTCTCTCTCTCTAAAAGAACAATTTCCTTTACTATTGAAACATTACACAAGTCATTCAATATAAACGTATTTTACAAACATTCACTAATCTCCTTCTGTAAAGAACACTTTATTGGGTGTTGGGGGTGGGAAGAGGAGATGCAAAGTTTGGATATGATCCGGACCTTGCTTCATTTAGCCCACAGTCCAGTAAGTAATGAAATTCAAGAAATCTGGGGTTTGTGACACTCAATAGCAGCTTAGAGGATATTAGTTACTTATCCTCAAAGATGGCACAGACTTTCAGTCTGGGCATATATAATTCACATAACTTGTTGGATAATTCACATACAGAGAAAAGAGATATGACTTGCTATTAACTTTTGTTTAAATGCAAAGGGTTTGGGGAAAAGTGAGCATTAAGTGAAGGGAAGAGTTCTGTCAATACCCCCTGGAAACAGTTTGCAACTGACCATTATCCAACTAATACCTGAATCCTGAAGGTTAACTCTTCAGAAGGGATTAGCTCAAACAAAGTACAAAAGACAGAACAGGTGTCTTTGCAGCGCTTACGATAGGAAGAGGGAAAGGGATTCTAAGAGAAAATTTATTTCACAATCCAGACTCAGGCCCAAATCATCTCTCACATCATCTTTGGTGGGTGTGATAAGGGCTGGTTGACCCTGTCACAGCCCTGAAATGGAATGTGGTATGACTTGGTCATTTGGTGTGGATTACCCCATAGTTGTTTCAGCAGTAGCTGGTGTGAAAAATGATTTTTCTTAGTAGTCATTATCTTGGGAACTCAGACCTTCCCCATCCCCCTTTCTTTCTAAGTCTTTCTTCAGAAGGACATTAAGATGTAATCTAAATGGGTCTGTTCCTGCTCATTATGTTGCCTAGACAGGTCTGAGAGAATGTTGATTCCTCCCTATTGTTGAGTCAAGTGATATGGAAATTGATATCCCTTTAACCAGGATCTGGGTCTCATCCTGAAAGACCCTCATTTTAATATGACCCATCTCCCAAAGTTGATGGGCATCCCTCGGGAACACCTACTCTTTGAAGGGCATATAAGGCTGTACCCTCAAAACCCCAATTGGACCCAGTTTTGGGCTGAACTCCCATGCATGTCAAGCCAGCCTGAGAGAAATTAAATCATGAACACACTCACCCCAATTTCATTGTCTCTTTCTTAGAGCTGACTCTCAAAATTTGGGTTCATGGATTTTGGGGGGTTCACATTGGCCAGATGGGTTTTCATCTTTTGGGCCATAATATCCAAACTTTGGGCACCAAATTGGCACAGTGAATAGAGTGCAGTGCCTGTAGTCAGAAAGAAATCATCTTTGTGAGTTCAAATCCAGCCTCAGACACTTACTAGCTGGGTGACCCTGGGCAAGTCACTTAACCTTGTTTGCCCAGTTTCTCATCTATAAAATGAGCTGGAGAAGGAAATGGCAAACCACTCCAGTATCTTTACCAAGAAAACCACAAACAAGGTCACAGAGTTGGACACAACTGAACAACAACAAAATTCCAATTTTAGACTTCAAGGCTATGTATTTTGGGTAAAATTTCCTAGCGTCACACTTTTCCAATGAATCTCAGATAGACATGGCTTTCTTTTTTTCAACCTCTTTCTTGACTTCAGCATTCTTCTTCTGCTTCCTTCTTAAAAATAATAATGATAATTTACATTATAAATGTAATAACCATCAACAAAAATATTCAAATAAACAAAAAATAAAATAAAATCAATCATAAACTTCATAATTATTTATATTTTAAGAGGAAGACTCATAGTTCCTAGATTTGGAGTTGGGATGTATCTTAGAGGTCATCTAAGGGGCTGGTCAGAATCCAACCCTTTTAATTCAAATTAGGAAACTGAGTCTCAGAGAGATTCAATTGCTTAGCTGTGTGCATCACACAGGCACTAAATACTGGAGTTGTAATTTGAAACTGATTTTCTCAATCCAAGTACAGCACTTCACCCACTAATACCCACTAATAGTCTCTGTATCTAATTTGTTCCTGTGTTTCCTTTGTATCCTTCCAAACATTCTTTGCATATTTATCAAGTTTTGTTTATATTCAAAAAATAAAATGAAATTGGAATCAATATAAATTGTTGTTCTGGTTCTGTTTTCTTCATCTACATGATTTCATGTAAATATTTCCATATTCTTTGATCTTCATGTTTAACATTTTATGGTACAGTAATGTTCTACTATGTTAGTATACCATAATTTATTTAGCCATTTCCCAATTGCTTTATTTATAGGTTATTAAAATTTCTTTTCTCTTTCACTAATAAAATAGCTATGAAGTTTTTATGAAGATAGATCTTTCTTCTCTTTCAATAACCTCTTTAAGGAAAGCCCTAGTAGTAAGATCATTGGGTCAAAGAACAAAATCAGTTACATAATTTAATATTTATTGCTGGATTGCTTTCTAAAACAATTGGACTGCATGATAGCTCCACAATAATTTAATAATGTGCCTGTTTCTCCACAGCCCTACCAACAGTGAATTTTAGCATTTACTGTCTGCTCATTAGGTTTTGGGGTTTTTTTGCATGTCCACTATTGCTCCATTTTTCTCTGGTCTTACTTAATGTTAAAAGATTTTAAATACATTTTAATGAAGCATAAAAGCCATAGTGTGAGTTTGAAAGTATGTTATTGATTTTTCATGTAAAATATCACAGTAAATCTTCCCATAGTTATTGATGTACTTAGAATGCACAGCACATATTCTCTCTTTCTAGAGACTGGAGACTAGAGTCTGTTTCTCTTTTCTGAGGAAAAAAATGAAACTAGCTTTAATATTAATTTCAATAAAATTACATTAAATAGCCTTTCAAATGACTGTTTTTAATGTGTCTTTCACAAATGAAATAGCTTTCAAAGCATATATAGATACATGACATGTAGGTAGATAGACAGATGATATATTCTAAATTTTTCTCGGTTTTTATGAACATGCAGTCTGTCCCAAAGGCAGAACATGTCTCTTGTCTAAGGAATAGCCTGTCTCGGTATAAAAGCTCATCACCAGCAGGTTGGATACTAGGTAATTGATTTTTTTTTTTTTTTGCTACAGTGACTGGCAAAAGAGAGAAATACTGGGGAAAAAAAGTTGAAAAATACAGTTTGGGTTTAAGAAATAAGAAAGACCACATATTGATGGGCTATTTTGAAACGTTATGCTTTTACATTATGAATACCTTCTTCACAACTAAAGTTGGAAAATGCTAGACAGGGTAAGGACCAAACAATGTCACAAAAATGGAACTAACCATTATCTTAAAGGGAACAGTTAATGTGAGGCATTTTAGAATCAACTGTCTCTCTGCCATCGTATCATCAACTAGTTAAAGGTCAAAATTAACACCAATTTAAAAGAAAGGACAATGCTTAAGAAAACACCACATGCAGCTATGTAGCTGCCATATGACCTACTTAAAGAAGCTGGTTGGTTCTGAAAAACTGGAAAATTGATAAAAAGTGAAACCACTGACTTGGTGCACTTCACACAGCTCCAGGCACAGCATTTAACAAATACTTGTTGACCAGGAAGAAGATTGTGATTACTATCTTTTTCTTAGAGAAGCTTAAATGAAAAGGATAAGGGCAGGACCTGTGATTTCAGTAACAGGGGGAACCCTCAGATGAGGAAGTTCCGTCTAAGAAAGCAGATCTGCATCTTCTCTGAAATTTAAAGTGTTAGAGCTAGCATTAGCCTAGAGCAGACCTGCACAACTTGGCAGTAGGTAGGGGCCAAAATTAAAATAGGCTAAACTTCTCCAGGCTGCAGATAGGTTTTTAGTAGCTCACTTTCCAAGTAAAGGTATAATTAACTATTAAACTATTTTGCAAATAAACCATATTTTAAAAAGGAAATTAATATCAATTAATTACACTTATTGCTTGAGATTTTTATTTATCATGAAATTATATTAATGTTTTTAAAATTACTTTGTTTGGCGGTACAGTTTTAATATATTTTTCAGGTTTACATTTAGTATACATTTAGTTAATGGGATGTATTATACTTCTTGTCAGCAATCAGTTTATCATACTCTAGAATCAAATTTGAAATTGATTTCTTTAGAAATCTGAAAATTAACCTTAGTAGCCACTTCATTTTCTGAGTTTATTTTCTTGAAAAACCATTACTCCAGGGGCATCTAGGTGGTACAGTGGACAAAGCACCAGCCCTGAAGTCAGGAGGACCTGAGTTCAAGTTTGACCTCAGACCAAACGCTTGACACTTACTAGCTGTGCGACCCTGGGCAAGTCACTTAACCCCAATTGCCTAAAAAAAATAAATTGTTCCCCACTGAGATTTTTAAACAATCTGGACACTTTAATTTGTTTTTCATTGGTGTCCAATTTGCTTAAGTCAGAATGTTTTGATTCGAAATGGCGATGAAGATTGAATTCTTTTGAAATGGCTATTATTTCTCTGCAAACAAGGTGCAATATTTTGTCTCTTGTGTAAGTAAACAAATATTTATTTGTCCACTCCTGATTAAACACTCTATGTTCTGATTCAATCTTCTATTTCTTTTTATCATCCATTTTACAAAGTCACCCCAAAAACTTTAAGGTTAGAACCAAAAAATCTCCACAGCAACTGCTCACATACAAAGAAATACTGAGCTGAGTGTCTGGCCTTGGAGAGAGCACCAGACACTCATGTAACTTGGAGGGTGGCTGAGCAGCCAGGGAGGGGAAGCTACGAAGCCGGTGTCAGCTGCGTTGGCACATGGCTGCACTCACTTTGTCTCTGGTTGGTGTCTGCGGGTCAGGTGACAAACCGGAGAGAATGCGCAGCAGCAACCCACCTGCCAAGTTGCACGATGGGCACAATAGTGACTAATGGAAGATTACTTTCTTTTACATCCTCTACATTTTTTTTATAGGCTGCCCAAAATCCTTTGGTAGGCCTCAAGCAGCCTGCAGGCCATATGTTGTGTAGGCCTGGACTAGAGCTTTGAGAAGTTAAATGTCTTACCCAAGGTTTCACCATCAGTTCATGTCAGAGATGCAACTCTCAACCAGGTATTCCCAAATCTTAAGACAAGCTCTCTTATTACTGCACCATGTTGCTTCCCTAAGAGAAGTTTAAGTGATAGAAAACAGTTGTCATAGGGTTAAAGAGCTCGGAAACCACTTGTCAAATATTAGATTTTTCAAACTGGAGAGATTTTATAAACTGGACCTTCAAGGACAACATACATTTTGAATATGAAATTATAGAGGAAAATGGAAAATTATGAGCAGTATCATCTCATGATGCTGCAAAAAAAAAATAGTGGCAAGGAAATGAAATCTATTGAAACAAGTAGGATTTTGAACCAACTATCATAGCAGTGTCTTACTGGTGCATAAAGTCCAGAGAAAAGTGAGCTACAGAGTACATGTGATAAATGGGTAACTTGCGGCTCCTGGTAATACTTTTGTTAGAATTCCATAAGATTTTTCCCTTAGATGTAGTGTAGGTTTTCTGCTAGGCTCTTTATGGAGTCTTGAATCTGTCTCTCCTCATTGAATCTGTCTTTGGGCCCCATTGCAAGCATTGCCACCTGAGATTGCTATCCTAGGAACACAACTAGGACACTAATGAAAAAGTTTAAATCTTAGAGTGCTTTGAGATTTGTGAAGTCCTACCTGCCCTGGCCAAGGTGGTGGGGGAGAAGGCCAGGGTAAGCCCAAGGCACTCTCTTTCTCCTCATTCTTCCCCCACCCCAACTCCCACCTCTCTCTTGTGCCAGTTGCCTTCAGGGGCTTGGTTGTAGGTGTCTCTCCAATGCCAGATGCTCCAATCTGATTCCAAACTAGCCCACCGATTTTACATAAGCCCTAAAAGACCTGGCCAATTCTCTCAACTAATCAGAACAGACTTTCTGTCATACCTACGAAAGTGTGCACAGCTCTGCCTCATTAAATCCAATTCACACACAAATCAGGGCATCCCTTTTATGATGTCATTGGTCTTCAAAGCACAACAGAAACAACCACAACAAAGGCCTTGTTCACACCTAGTGAACAATAGAGATCTGTTCTTAATGAATAAGGTATGGGAGGATAGCATCTTGTCATTTACTTTAAATGGGGCAGGCGAAGTTGTCTAGGCTGAGCCCTCCTTCAAATATTACTTAAAAAGAAGGAAAGCTGCATATAACAGACTAATGATTTCATGTACAACCCTTTTCCCCCTGTTCTGTGTACATGGAAATGCCCATGTTTGTAGATGCTTGCCAAATTTAGAATTAACAAAATAAATTTTTAAAGAAAGACATCACTAAGTTGTCCTTAGGTTGATTTTTTTCAGCCACTCCTAATTCAAAAAGACTATCTAGTAAAGTGTAGGGGGCTTGCAGGCTGTGTCATTGGAAAAAGGACCCACAACTGATAAAGTCATGGATCCTTCAGGTATTTAAATGATGTAGCATACAGTATTAAGTTATCAAGCTACCAAGTCTTCACTGATTTCTGGTCAAAGTTAAGAAAATCTCTACTTTTTCCAGTTGCATAATAGGAAGATCTCTCAGGTAAAGTAGCTCTCTTCTCATCAAAATCAGGGAGAGAGGCCTGTATGAGGCCTTTCCTGGTCTGCTCAACTGCTGATGCCTTCCCCTCCAAGGTTACCTTGAATTTACTTTGGATATATCTTCTATGTTCTTGTTCAGTCGTTTCTCAGTCCTGTCCAACTCTTTGTGACCCTATTTGGGGTTGTCTTGGCAAAGATTCTGGAATGGTTTGCCATTTCCTTCTCCAGCTCATTTTACAGATGAAGAAACTGAGGCAAACAGGGTTTTGGCCAGGGACACACAGCTAGTAAGTGTCTGAGGCTTGATTTGAACTCAAGAAGATGATTCTTCCTGACTCCAAGCACTACACTCTAACCACTGTACAACCTAGCTGCCTATATATACCAATATATGTGCTTGTAATAAATGTAAGTTCATTGAGAACCAAGTGAAATCAACCAGCGTTTATTAAGTGCCGACTATGTACCAAGCAATGTGCAAAGTTCTACTGATACAAAGAAAGAGGAGGGAAAAAAAACCCTGAGACTTCTCTTTAAGAACTCATATACTCAATGGAGGAAACATTAGTATAAATAAGATATATACAAGATAAATTGGAAATAACCTAAGAGGGAAGACAGTAAGGTTAAGGAGAACTGAGACTTTTTGTAGAAGGTAGGATTTTTAACTGGGACCTGAGGAAAGCCAGGAAAGGTGGAAAAGGAAGGAAAGAATTCTAAATCTGGGAGACAATTAGTGAAAAATGACTGGAGTTGAGAAATGGGGTATTTTAAAAGGGATGGCAAGGAGGCCAGTGTCATTATATATCCCCAGCACCTAACTCAATGTCTGATCCATAGCAGGTGCTTAATACTGCTTTTTCATTAATTGAGTGCTTTATCTACCTTGCAGGATTATTATGAGGAAAAACTTTTTGTAAAATTTAAAACAGGATGCTACGTCAGTACTTCTATGTATTCATTGTTATGGATCATTTACCATGATAGAAGGGATTCTTTTATGAAATACTTTGCCAAAACCTGGGTGGCCTTTACACTATACTGTAAACTTTAAAAGCCACAGGTGCTATCAAAACCATGAAAAAAATGTATTTGATTTGATTTTTCAATTAAATAAGCATTTATTGCTAAAAAAAAAAGTGGTTGTAACAAATATGCATAGTTAAGGAAAACAAATTCCTACATTGGTCATATCATATAAATGTGTATATGTGTCTTATATATACATATATATATATACATATATATACATAGATATATACATACATATATACATAAATATATACATACATACATATACATATATATATATATATATATATATATATATATGTATGTATGTATATATTTATCTCGTTGTATCCTCTGAGTCCAGGGGGTGGGTAGCCTAAATCAGTGCTGTCAAAATCAAATAGAAACTGGACAACTAAACCATACATAAGGATTCCTGTAAGCACAGATTGACTTAAAACTACATGTTAACATTATCTATCTTTTATTGTATTTTTATTTTGTTAAATATTTCCGAATCATATTTTAATCTGGTTCAGGTCTCTCAGGCTGGAAACATGGGATCCACATCTCTGGCCTAAATCATTATTAATCCCCTGGAATAGTAGTTGGTATGTTAGCATGTTAGTATGCTTTGATCAGAATTCTTAAATTTAATAAGTTGTTTGTCTTTACAATGCTGTTACCATATAAATTGCACAAAAAACTAAATGAGTCTTTTCAAGGAGGAGGAGGAGAGACCTCTAACACATACTAGACATATGACTATGGGCATGTTAAACTCTCAATGCTCTAGGCAACTTCCTAAGACTATAGGTTATTAAAAAGTCACCATCTGAATTTTTGATGACATTTCCACACCAGTTCTTTATGCTTTTGAAATCATAGGTTAGAACTATTTTTTAAAAATCAAGGTTAAAAAAAAAGCAGTTGCCACAACCCAACTTGCTTGTCTATAGAGATCTAGCCAGAGTCAGATTTCATGCTCTGACTCTTGTGTTTCTTCTTTAACTAACTGATCTGACCCAAAGTCATGTCATCACATATTAGTTGCTCAGTAAATACTTGCTGATGAATTGACCTGCAGAGAAAGAATTCACTGAGTAGGCTGAGTGCCGCCAGCCAATATTAGTCCTAATAGTTGATGGACATATTTGATAAAGAGTGTCGATAAGATTCTAAAACAGCTCTTGGAACAGGGCTTGAAGCTCAAAAGACACTGATATTTTCCATTAGCCTGCATCTGAAGAGGATAATTTCAGCTAAATCATTAAAATTTAATGACTATCTGCAAATGTCTTTTTATATGACATTTACTCTGTGAGTGGTTGTGGTGGTGGTTGGGATGGGTGGGCATGGAAGCATAGCTTCACTGAGAATCTGAATGAAATATTAGGCAAGCACAGACAGTAAAATATTCAGTCCTTCAGGTTGATAGCAAAATTTAGGAATGGGAATCTTAAGAGAGAGGACTAATGGGTGAGAGCTATCCCTAAAACTATCCCTTAGGGGCCAGAAGTAGGAGAGGAGAGCAGGCTTTAGGGCCAAAATAAACCCAAGTAAGCTAAGAAAATAAAGACTCAACATTTATTTTTGTTACCTGTAAGCTCACATAGCAAGAGAAATCAACTGACTCCATTGTTTTGGTCTGAAGAGTTGGGTAGCCTCTAAGGTTCTTTCCATCCCTCATTCTAAATTCCTATAATCCCATGATCTAACAAGAGTATCGTTTGTCTGTCCATCCTGCTGTTCTCTATGTAGGCTGACCTTCTAGTCTCACCTCACGGTGCCCCTTCCATCTCTAGTTAACAAGGCGCATTTCCAGATAGAAGTTTCAGCAGGTAGAGATTATGTTTCAGGGTAGGGTAAGAAGAGAATATGCGCAACCTTGGGCAAGATACTTCTTGAGTCAAATGAGGAGCTTGGATTAGATGATAGCTAAGGATCCGCTAGACATTGATTTTAGGACTCATTTTTAAAAATCATCAAAAAATCCACTAAATGATTTTTAACATTGTAAAGCTCAGAACTCCTTCCTTGCATTGCTTGGCACACTACATCTTCAAACGAAAGGAGAGCTTGTGTTCAGTGGAGTATGTTCCTTTGCTTTCTTTTTCCCCCTCACTTTGCTGTTTTTCTTTGCCTATTTGTCATACGTGGCCACTGAGCAAACTGGCTGTGGATCAAATTCACCACTCAGGGAACAAAGTCCAAAAAACAGTTTCAATTCCCACCAACTTCTGCACCTTATCATGTGAAAAATGACCTTGGAGTTCAAGGGAAAAGATCATTCTCTGTATGAATAAGTGGAAGGGAATTTCCAATATGTGGAGAGGCATAAACCTGAAAGTCACAGGTATGCAGGACTGAAAATATTTTCTTTTCTCTTCTAACTGGAGCTAATATTTGCCTACTGTGTTTATTTTGATATGGTCTCCCTAGATAATCCAGATGGTATTTTCTTCTCTTTCCCAGGATCTAGCTCCAACCAGATTCTTAAAAGTTATCCTCCCTAGAAACAAAAAAGGTTAGTTACATAGTTTAGGGTGCCAAGAATTTCTCTACCTATCTCCCTTACAGGATGTCTTCAGATATCATTAGCCATTGATCCTAATTATGATCCCAGAATGGCAGATCGTATAAAATGCAATGAACTTGGAATCAAAAGACTTGGTTTGGGAACAATCCAGGCTATTTTTTACTAGCTGTGTGAGCTTAGTCAAGCCATTCAATTTCTTCAAGCCTCATTTTCCTCATCTATAAAATGACTATAATATTTATATTGCCTAACTCTTACAGTTGTTATGAGAATAAAAGAGAATGTATATAAAGGATTTTATAGGTATAAGCCATTATGCAAATGGCATTGACAGACTATGTCTAAGAGATATAAACTGTGTAGACCAATATTGTCACCTTTTTTATGCTCCTATTTTACCCGTACTTCCCCTTCTTTGTGATTCCATTTGGGAAAGAGACTTTCACCAAGCAAATTGTTCACTTCCTTTTTTTTTTTTCTGGTTTCTGTATTTTTATTTAGCACAACTGGAATCTCTGAAAATAGTATTTGGGGAAAGCGTCCCAGATTCTCTCAGTGGTAGCAGAAGAAAGTTACCCATTCAACAGCAAAATTTATGATAAACTTTTCCATGTGAGGACTGCCCTGGGTCCTATCTTGTTAGAGAACTCTGCTTAGTCCTTCCTTTTCCATAACTCCCCTGAAAGTCCAGACTCTCACTTAGAGAACTAGTTCTAAACTCTATCATCTTTTTAACTCTATCCCAAAAAGGATTTGGGATGATGTGAATTATTCCACTCGTTTTTCTTCCTTGTGCACAGGGACAATCTTACCAATACACAGAATTGGTCTTTGACTATATAGAAAAAGCTTAAAAATATGCCCCATGCTTAAGTGCCATGGTATTTGAAATTTCATGATGATAGACTTCTTTCTTCTGGTTAGCTCTAGACTTCTTCTTGTGGTCCGTTTCTTATTGTATAAAGATTCCCAGAAAGAAGAATAAATTAAGTCCTCAATACTTTCACCTATCTGTGCCCCAGTTTACTCACTTATAAAATGAAGAGTTTGAACACAGTAAGATCGTATGACCTAGTGGGAAACTACTCACTACCAGGAGTAGAAGGGACATTAAAAAAGGAGGAAAGGGGTTACAAAGGGAAGGTGAGTGGCGAACTTTATAGTCTTTCTGCTACTTTACAACTATATACTTAGAACAGAGGAGGCAGCTGGATAGTGTGGTGGATAGAGCATCAGGCCTGGCATCAGGAAGACCTGAGTTCAGATCTAACTTTAGACTCTAGCTCTGTGACCCTGGGCAAGTCACTACCCCCTGTTTGCTTCAGTTTCCTCATCTGTAAAATGAACTGGAGAAGGAAATGGCAAATTACACCACTGTCTTTGCCAAGAAAACTCCAAATGAGGTGATAAAGAGTCAGAATGACTGAACAGCAAATTCTTAGAATTTACTTTAAGTTGGCCCTATCTGTTCGCTTGATTTGCAGTATCTAAGAAAATAATAGTGAATAGGTGAGAAGGAAAATAAAGAGAAAAACCAAGACATAGATAATGAAACATTAACTTTGTCTAAGACCAATACTAATGATAGCACAGCATGTATGTATTCAGTTGCCTTTTTTCCTATATTTGGAAGTGGTCTTCAGGAGAAATAGAAGAGCAAATGTTTCATTCAGCCTTGCACTCCAGTAATATGTAAACATATTTACTCTTATAGCAACAAATGGCTTACAAATGCAATCTTAGAGTATTTATTTTGGGATTCTCTGCTTAGTTTCCTGTCTGCAGAACCATAACAAGAATAGAATAATTAGAGCAATGCCCAGAGCAGAAATTTAATTTAATACATACTTATACAGCTTGAAGTGACTGTATTGACTAAATCTCTCCCCACCACCTCTCCTCTTTAACCAAATTTGTCTTGACAATTTATTGTACTATTTTCACATAATGAATTACAAATTTGATTTGAAGAGCATTTTGTGCTGCTTGCCCCAGGAATTAGAATTGCTGGTTATATCTTTGCCTGGCCAGTCTCTATGACATTTTGGGTGTGCCATTTTCAGCTTTGGGACTATGGTGACTTAGGCAATAGATTGTAATGGGCAAAGGACATAGCACAACTATACATCATTACAAAATTGTAAAAAATTAAGGACCAGGTAACATTTTATGGATTCTATAAAATTCTATTCTACTATAGATTCTATAAGGGGATGGAGGGGGCAAGTAGGCTATAATACCTTGCATATGTATAGTAAAAGTTAACACTGTTGATAAGTGATTTTGATGCCAATTCTTATAGTCAGTTTTAAATTACAGAGGGGGCTAATTGCTTAATTTAGGTGCTTTTACATTGCTTCTCTTCCTTTTGTCTTTTATTTCATCTGCACACAGAAACAGAAAAAAAGGGAAGGACATGAATGGCCAATATTCCTCATCAAGAGCTGTAGAAATGGATTAGTTGATGCAGAAGTTAAAATTATTGATTGAGCTGAGTTTTATAGATTTTCTGTGGATTTTACTTACCAGGTTATTCCTTTCCCTCATTAATGTGACTTGAGTCTTAGATGTAATCAGTATCATTCCTATGTAAAATTGTGTAGTTCATATTTCTATTTACCTTTCTCTCCCTCTTTCCCATGGAGAAGGGGGGACACCCCCTCTTCTTACCTCATAAGTCCCATGCCCTCACATGAAAACTATTCTAATCTTAACACCTTCCAGCTCTGAGATTCCATTATTCTTCAATGCCATGCTTCCATTAAGAGCTCTTCACTGAAGATCTTTCCTAGTAAATAAAGATAAAAGACATGATTGAATCCATGACTCATAAATTCTACTGGGTACAATAACTGCCTATTAGAAGGTTTGCTTATAAGTGCAAGATACATTGTTCTTTCTTCCCTCCTTCCCTGGGTCTGAGCATTATTTCAGTGCAACATATATTCTACCACTTCTGCTCTCAGAGTTAGCTGAGATAATCCCCTTCCAATCTCATTCAACAAACATTTATTAAGCACTACTATGTGCTGTTGATACATAAACAAAAAATGAAGCAGCCCATTACCTCAATGAGTTTACATTCCACTTGTAGATGTAGATGTAGTTTATATCCCTACTTGTAATCCCATATAGAGATAAGCAAATACAAGATAATGAGCAGAAAGTCTAAATTAATATCTAGGAAAAATACAAGAGGGGAAAAAAAGAAAATTAGGGGGAAGAAAGGAAGTGAGACTAAGCTGAGCCTGGGAGGAAGATAAGAATAGTGAATAAACTTGATATGAGGAAGTTCCTTCTACCAACTCAGATTGACACTTTCTCTGCAATTTATAGCCTTAGAGAATTGCTTAGAGCACTAAAGTTGAGTGAGTTGCCCAGTATCATATACCCAGTATGTGTTAGAAGACTTGAACCCAGACCTTCCTAGCTTCAAGGCCAGCTCTCTAGATACCATGTCATACTGAATAGTATCTAGAGAGTTGGCCCTCCAGAGGGGCTCTCACAGGGCTCTAGGGGGTAATTCTGTGGACAGTTATCCTCTTAAACACTAGCATAGGAGCCCCTACCAATGTTTTCTCCCTTAACAATCATTAAGTCAATACTTTAGCAGAGACATTTACTCAAATTGTATAGCAAAAACCAGTTGCAAAACATTTTCTCCAACATCAGTGGCATAATTTGCCAAAATATGTACGGAGCCCAAAAGGGGAAAGGGTGGACACAATCAATCAGTCAACAAACATTTATCAAGTGTCTACTATGTGCTAAGCACTGGGGATACAAATAAAGGTAAGAGATGGCTCAAATTCTAATAGGGGAGAAAACATGCAAATAACCATGTACAAACAAAATATGTACTGGGTAAATGAGAGATAATCAACAGAAAGAAGGTACTAAGATTAATAAGTACTGGGAAAGACATTGTAGAAGGTGGGATTTTAGCTGGAACTTGAGGGAAGTCGGTGAATCCAGAACTAGAGATGAGTCAAGAAAGCATTCCAGGACAGCCAGCAAAAATGCTTGGAGTCAGGAGATGGAAAATATTGTTTGAGGAAGAGAAAAGCCAATGTGACTGGATCAAAGAGTATGTGGACAGGGTATATAAAGTGTAAGAAGACAGGAAATACAGGAGACCAGTTTATGAAAGGGAGCTGGAAGAAGCTGGATCATCTGGTATGGCCAGCCCCATGAGGTAGATGTCCCCTGTACCACTGGAGATCCCACACCTGAGGGTCTGGCTCTGGGCTACTGGCCCCTCAATTCCTCCAGCCAAAGCTCTCCATGATTCCTCATTTCAGTGCTTTGACCTTGACTGGCAACCCCACTCCAGACCCAGGAACCTTAGCTCCTGTGAGCAAACTGCCACATATACTCTAAAATCTGCCCATTCCAGACCAATCCAGGTTTCCCCATTGGCCTCTATCTCCCATTCCTTTCACTGATGGCCTAAAATGGAGTCAGAAGTCAACAGGAGGTAGAAACCTTGGACACCTTCTTCCCCATGTGAGTGGAAAAGTGGGGGAGGAGTCAAATGGAAGTAGCAAACCATCAGCCTTATTGGTGGATCTCAGGATGATTAAGGTTCAAAAGCAACAGGTAATACAGAACTGTGGACCCCTTATTCAGCTTCTCCCCTCTGTGAATGAAGGGACATATTTTTGTACTAGAAAAAAATGGTATATTGTTCCATAGATTACCAGTGGGGGAAGAATGTACACCCAGATAATACATTTGACCAGGGAACATGCATGGAGGGAACCTAGATAGGAAACACATGGTCTGGGAACATATTGCAGGGGCACATGCCAGGCCATGTAGCTAGAGCAGATACTTGGCCAAGGCAGCTCACATTTCAGAGGCTGCTGAGCTACCAATGTCAACCAATCAACAAGCTTTTATTAAGTCCCTACAATGTGTTAAGTACTGTGTTATGCATTCATGGAAATGCAAAGATAAAAGTGATATAGTCTTTAAACTCAAGAAGCTTACATTTTCTCAGAGGAAATAACATGTTTACACATAAGTAAATATGAAATGTTTGCAGTAAAAATAAAAGTAATTCAGTGGCAATTATGGGGATCCAGAAAGATTGGTTTCATGCAGGCACTGACACTTGAGCTGAACTTTGAAGGCAGTTAGGGATTCTATGAGACAGAGGTGAGGAGAGAGCACATTCCAACCAAGGAAACTGTTTGTACAAAGGTGTGGAAGGGGATATTGTGTATAAGAAACAGTAAGTAGCCCAGTTTGGCCAGAAGGTAGAGTGCATGGAAGAGAAGTAATGGCTAACAATCCTGGAAAAGTAGGATGGAAAAACATTGTGAAAGGCTTTAAAAGCCAAACAGGGGAATTTACCTTCCATCTTATAGGTCTTAAGGAATTTCTTCTTCATTCCTACTGATTAGGTGCTGAAAAAAGCTGGAGGTCTCACAATTGTGCCAACCAGCTATGCCGCAAATTCACATTATCCAACCTCAACTGGACCCTCCTGGAACTAAGGTAGTCCTTTGATTCCTCTCTAATGAATTCCCTCTCTCATTCCCCACAGAAGCTATTACGAACTTTCTCTGCCCTTCTCAAACCACCGTTTCACAGCTCCCCCTCCCTATTTCTTCTCAGCCTATGACCTTACCTCTTATTTTAATGAAAAAGAGATGAGGCTGCTCAACATAAGCTACATCTTCTTCCATTTTCTTCATCTCAAAACCCTTTGACATCCTTTCTCTCTTTCTCATTCTTTCTCCTAATCTCTAACAAAGAGATGGCCATTGTTGCCAAGGCCAAATTGTCTATGTGTGCAATTGATCTCATTCTCCTATTTTCTCCAGATATTGCATCTTCATTCATTCCTCCTCTCATGAATGTTCACCTTCCTTCTATCAGTTGGTTGCTTCCCCATTGCCTTTGACATGCCCAGGTTTCTCCTACCCCTAGCAAATCCTCACTATACCCTACCATCCCTTCAAACTCTCATCCTACCTTTTTTCAGCTAAACTCCTTTAAAGAGCTATCTACACCTACTGTGTCCACTTCCTCTTCTCTTATTCCATTCCTCGATCCTTTGCAATCTGGCTTTCATCCTCATCTCTCAACTGAAACTATGTTCTCCAAAGTTGCCAATGTTCTCTTGCCAAATCTGATAGTATTTTCTCAGTCATAATCCTTCTCAACTAATCTAATATAAAACTATTATTTTTGACACCATCAACTGCTTTCTCATCCTAGATGTTCTCTTTTCTCTGTGTTTTCATGACATTTTTTCTTGGTTCATCTCCCACTTATCTGACTGCTTCTTCTCAATCTCCTTTGCTGGACTGTCATCCACATTATACCCCTTAAATGTAGTTGTGACCCAAGGTTCTCTTGGGCCTTCTTTTCTCCCTCACTCCTTTGGTAAACATGTCAGCTCCCATGCATTTAATTATTATTTCTATGAAGACAACTCTCAGATCTATATATTCGCCCCATTCTTTCCCCTAAGCTTCAGTCTCACATCACCACTTACCTATTGCATATTTGAAATTGCATGTCCAACATCGTCTTTCAAGAAATTATCAAGGAAAACTGCCCTGATATTTTAGAACCAGAGGGCAAAATAGAAATTGAAAGAATACACAGATCTCCTCCTGAAAGATCAGCAGAATCCACAAGACAGAGTGAAACAAATTTCCAGCCCAAGATAACCTGGATGGTTGAGTTGAAAGGACTATTGCACCAGGGCTGGGAGAGGAACACAGTTCAGCATGGACATACAGGCAAAGACCATGCCTCAGTGAACCTGGAGCAGGCCTCAGGGGACTGAATCACAGGGAGATGTGGAAGTTTCCAGACTTCTCAACCTACAAATGCCAAAGACATCTTAGAAGGTCAGTAGAAAATGTCTGTGACCACAGTGAGAGAGAAGTTTGGTCCCAGCCCCAATCCCAGTGCAGCCCCAGAGCAGTGGCTACTTCTTGAGCTCTTGGCCCATAGACTGAGGGGGTATTGAGTGGCTGATCAGAGGGGAATTGCAGGGATCTCTTTGCTGGTGCTGAGGCAGGAATCTCTTGCTTTGCTTGTGCTTGGATCTGGGTCACAGTTCTGAGTGGCAATCCTGGGGAAAGGAGGAGTGCTGGTATGGTGGAGCTTGTGGTAAAGGTGAAAAGTGAATCCTCCTCACAGTTCCAAAGCAGAAAAGAGTGCTTGTGGTCACTCTTAGACCAGAGCACTGGCCAGGAAAAGAGTAAATACCTCACCCCTTATCATACCACCTTGGAAGAATGGAAAATTTCTCCCTAGAAGTATCTCTGAAAACAGCTGCATAAAACCCTTGAAGCTTGGGACAGTACATTCTCCACAATGGAAGCAGACTCCTACCTTAACAAAGAATTTAAAAGTTAAGTAATTGGCTGGGAACGTGAGCAAACTATGCAAAAAAAGTCAGACCATAGAATCTTTCTTTGGTGACAAAGAAGATCTAAACATACAACCAGAAGAAGACAACAAAGTCAAAGCTCCTACATCCACAGCCTCAAGAAAAATATCAATCAGTCTCAGGCCATGGATTTTGAGAAGCAAGTAAGAGAAGCAGAGGAAAAACTGGGAAGAGAAATGAGACTGATGCAAGAAAATCATGAAAAACAAGTCAAGACTTGCTAAAAGAGACCCAAAAAAATACTGAAGAAAATAACACCTTAAAAAATAGACTAACCTAAATGGCAAAAGAAGCCCAAAAAGTCAATGAGGAGAAGACTACCTTAAAAAGCAGAATTGGCTAGATGGAAAAGGAAGTCTAAAAGCTCATGGAAGAAAATAGTTCCTTAAAAATTAGAATGGAGCAATTGGAAGCTAGTGACTTTATGAAAAATCAAGACATTGTAAAACAAAACCAAAAGAATGAAAAAAATAGAAGACAATGTGAAATATCTCACTGGGAAAAACAACTAACCTGGAAAATAGATCCAGGAGAGATAATTTAAAAATTATTGGACTATATGAAAGCTATGATCAAAAAAAGAGCCTAGACATCATCTTTCAAGATATTATTGAGGAAAACTACCCTGATATTCTAGAACCAGAGGGTAATAAGAAATTGAAAGAATCTACCAATCACTTCCTTAAAGAGATCCACAAGGAAAACTCCTAGGAACATTGTAGCCAAATTCCAGAGCTCCCAGGTCAAGGAGAAAATATTGCAAGCAGCCAGAAAGAAACAATTCAAGTATTGTGGAAACACAATCAGATAACACAAGATTTAACAGCTTCTACATTAAGGGACTGCAGGGCTTGGAATATGATATTTCAGAGGTCAAAGGAGATAGGATTGCAGCCAAGAATCACCTACCCAGCAAAACTGAGTATAATCCTTCAGGAGAAAAAAATGATATTCAGTGAAATAGAGGACTTCCAAGCATTCTTTATGAAAAGACCAGAGCTGAATAGAAAATTCAACTTTCAAATACAAGACTCAAGAGAAGCATGAAGAAGTAAACAGGAAAGAGAAATCATAGGAACTTATTATGATTGAACTGTTTACATTCCTACACAGAAAGATGATATTTGTAACTTATGAGACCTTTGTCAGTATTAGGGTAGTTGGAGGGAAAAAAATATGTAGATAGATAGATACATAGAAGAAAGAAAGAAAGAAAGAAAGAAAGAAAGAAAGAAAAAAGAAAGAAGCTAAGAAAGATAAGATAGACAGATAGATAGATAGATAGATAGATAGATAGATAGATAGATAGATAGATAGATAGATGGGCACAGGGTGAATTGAATATGAAGGGATGATATCTAAAATAATAAATTAAGGGGTGAGAGAGGATTATACTGGGAGGAGAAAGGGAGAGGTAGAATGGGGTAAATTATCTCACATAAAACAGACAAGAAAAAGCTTTTACAGTGGAAGGGAAGTAGGGAAGGTGAGAGGGAATGAGTGAATCTCATTCTCATTGGATTTGGCTTAAGGAGGGAATAACATACACACTCAATTAAGTATGGAAAGGGGATGAGAGAACAGGGGCATGATAGAAGGAAGGGCAGATTCAGGGAGGGGGTAATCAGAAGTAAACACTTCTGAGGAGGGACAGGGTCAAAGGGGAGAATAGAATAAAGGAGGGAGGGATAGGATGAAGGGAAATATAGTTAGTTTTTCACAACATGATTACTATGAAAGTGTTTTATGTGACTACACATGTACAACCTGTATGGAGTTTCTTGCCTTCTCAATGAGGGTGGGTGGGGAGGGAAGAACAGAGGAAATTTGGAACCCAAAGTTTTAAAAACAAATGTTAAAAAATTGTTTTCACATGGAACTGTGCAATAAGATATACAGGGGAAATAGAAGAGGAAGAGGGTAAGAGAAGGGGGGGTTACAGAAGGGAAGGCAGATCAGGGGAAGGAGTATTCAGAATGCACACCATCTTGGGGTGGGGGAAGGGGAGAAATGGGGAGAAAATTTGGAACTCAAAATCTTGTGGAAGTGAATGTTGAAAATTAAAAATAAATTAATTAATTAAAAAAAGAAATGATGAAGGGGATGGTTCAGAAAAACCTAGGAAGACTTATATGAACTGACACAAATTGAGATGAGCAGAACCAGAAGACCAATATACACAGCAACAGTAATATTGTAATGATAATCGACAGTGAAAGACCTAGTAACTCTAATTAATATAATGATCCACAACAATTCCAAAGGACAAAGTCTGAAGCATATTTTTTTCTTTTTTTCTTGCTTTCCCCCCTCAGAACATGGCTAATGCAGAAGCATTTTGCATGATATGTACAATGTGTATGATATATCTTGCCTTCTCAATGAGTGGGTAAGTGGCTAGAAGAAGAAAGAGAATTTGAAACTGAAGATAAAAAAAAATTTTAAAGCAGAATAAGAAAATAAGAATCCTCCCCATCCCTGCTTCATCTAGACTTAATACATTTGATGAACTTGCTGGAATAATTATAAGTATACCAGAATATTACATGTATTTTACACTAAGTTCCAAAGAATATATAACCTAAATATAGAAGGCCACATCCTAAAGAAATTAGAGGAAAGTGAATGATAATGCCTTTCATAACCATGGCTCAGAGGAAAACTCTTAACCAGAGGAGAGTATAAAAGAACAATTAGACAAATGTGATTACATTAAATCAGAGGGCTTTTGCAAGACAAAATCAGTGCATGTAGCAAAAGAAGGGAAATTGTAATTTGGGGGGGGGGATAAGCATAAGTATATAAAACCAAGAGCCATTCTCCTAGAAAAAAATTGTTCAAAGGCTATGAATAGTTTTTAAAAGAATTTCTGTCAATAGGAATTTAAAAGATTCCTCCAAGTCCCTCATAAGAAAAAATATAAATTAAAACAACTCTTAGATTTTACCTCACATTCAATAAAGAGGTAAAGATGAAAAAGACAAAAATAGTGTTGGAGGAGTTGTGGAAAAACAGGTTAACTAATACATGGCTTACAGAATTCTGAGTTGATCCAGAATTCTGGAAAATTTGGAATTACATGAGAACATCACCAAGTTGTTGATACCCTTAGAGTTCAGAGATGCTACTACCATTCGTATACCCCAAGGAGGTGCACATAAAGTCCCCATGTAAACTAAAATATTCAGTGTTACTTTCTGTGGTGGCAAAAATACTGGAAACAAAAAGGGTGACCGACTATCAGCTGGGAAGCTGACGCACAAATAGTGCATGGAAGTAACAAAATATTTTGTAGTAAGAAATTTTGTCATACAGTGCATATATCGTATGGAAATGTTATTTTATAGTGAGAATGTTCCTTAGGGTTCAGAGAAATATAGGAAGACATGTATGAAGCAATGCAGAGTGAAGTAAGCAAAACCAGGAGAACAGCATACACAATGACTACATTAATATAAACAAAAGGAACACTAAAGCAAACATAACAAATAAAACGTGCAATGGCCAGTTTTTGGTCTAGACCAAGATGAGGAAGTAACTCCCTCCTTTCACTAGAGGGGTAGAAGAATGTCTCATACGCTGTCAGGTACAGTCACTATGTTGGTTGGATTTGTTGATCTATATTCCTTTGTTAGGGCAGCTAGGTGGCACAGTGGAGATAGTGCCAGTCCTGGAGTCAGGAAGACTCACCTTCCTGAGTTCAGATCTGACCTCAGACACTTACTAGCTGTGTGACCTGGGTAAGTCACTTAACCCTGTTTGCCTCAATTTCCTCACCTACAAAATGAGGTAGAGAAGGAAATGGCAAACCACTCCACTATCTTTACCAACAAAACCCCAAATGAGGTCATGGAGAGTTAGACGCCACTGAACAACAACGGATTCCTTTGTTATGAAGGAATTCTTATTTGGGGTGTGTGTGTGTGTGTGTGTGTGTGTGTGTGTGTGTGTGTATTCAGATATAACAACTATGGCATAGAAACAAAACAAAAAGCAAAAGGTCTCAATAAAATTAATTTTTAAAATTAAATTTTAATTAGTTAATTAACTTAAATTAATTAAAAATTAAAAATACTTCTTCCTAACACCCTTAGTCACTGTTTAGAAATTAAATTATATAGGTATATATTTAGTTATTTTTACATTTAAATTTAAAAAATATTTAAAGTCTTTCACAATCTGGCTCCAGCCTGTCTTTCCAATCTGATTCTCCCCTCTCTTTTTCTTCCTCTCTCCCTTTCTTTCTCTCCCTCTCCCCATTCCTAACTGGCCTATCTGCTGATCCTCACACACAACATTCTATCTTCCACATTTGTGTTTTCTGCATAAACTGACCTAGAAAATTCTATACCTAGAATGCTCTTCCTCCTTACCTCCACCTCTTGGAACCTCTAGAACTCTTGAAGGTTCAGCTCAAATGCTACTTTCCTTTAAGAGTCTTTTCCAAGATATAAATTCCATAAGTTTTAAATATATATATATATGTATATATATATATATATATATATGTTTAATTATATATATGTTACAAATATAATTAGTAACCTAATAAGAGCATTGCTGCTTAAAGTACAGATTGGCATTATCCCTCTCGTGATTTGGAGGATTTCTTTGATGACATGATACTAAATGACATTATTTGGAGAGTTCATTGTGAATCCCTCCAAAAGTGTCAATTCAATTTAATCCATTGATGAATTCTGATTTTTCTACTTAAAATAGCTCAAGAAAAGCTCTCTAGCCAGTAAAACTGCATCATTGGATGTCATAGTAATATAAGACAGCTGATAATATTGATGTAACCCAAGGCTCTTACTAATAGTGTCTGCAGAATGCAGGAAGTGGACATGTCACAATATCTGCAGCTCAGTTTAGTCACCTCAATTGCAAGACTCACTTGGGTTTTGAAAATTACATCAGCACTGTGCAGATTAAGAATGCAAAATAGAAAAAGAGAGCCCAATGTCTAAGAGATGCTTAATAATATTTGCTTAACCTTAAGGTAATATGGTCTTTAAAATCCAGCAGAATGACAATACACAGCAGTGCCATCACCTGGCATCAGGTGATCATCATAATTCATGGCAGTATAATCATTAACCCAGTTTGCCCTTTTCTTCTTATTCAATTCCAGTCCCAGATCATCATCTATCTGTAGCACCTGTCAAATACAGGTAAGTTGGTGGACTAGCTATATACCATGTCTTGGCAATAGGCATTCTTCTTCCATTTTTTCCCCATATCTTCTATGAGGATTCAAGATTTCACTGAAGAGATCTTTTTTTAATACTCTGGGGCTTGATGGCATCAGTACATTATCAGGTACAAATAGGCACAGCTGTAGAACATCAACATCCACAGGGAATCCCTGGATCCTTTCAATCATCATAGTGAACACCTTTGTTGAGCATTTATCTCTCTGTTTTGTGTCTCATCTCATGACTGTGATTAGAAGATGATTGAATAAATGCTGGGAACAGAAGGACAAAAGTGAGACAGTCCCAAGGAACTTACAATTCTCCTTAGGGGAGGGAGGAAGAAGGCTAGGAGATACATGTTCATATGTAAACAAATGCAGAATATAATAAAAACAAATACAAAGCGGTTATGACATGGCTCTTACAACTGAGAGTAATCTGGAAAACACTTTAAAAAGATAGCATTTGAGCTGAACCTTGAAGGGTTCTAGAGGTTCCAAGAGGTGGAGGTGAGAAGGAAGAGCATTCTATGTATAAAATTTTCTGGGTCGGTTTATGCAAAAACACAAATGTGGGAGATGGAATGTTGTGTATGGGGATCAGCAGACAGGCCAGTTAGGGGTGGGGAGAGGGAGAGAAAAAAAAGGGAGAGAGGAAGAAAAAGAGAGGGGGGAATCAACCTGTAAAGACAGGCTGGAGCCAGATTTTGAAGGACTTTAAATACAAAACTGAAGAATGTGTATGTTATTTTACAGGAGCTTTTTGAGGGCAGGGATGACATGGTCAGACCCTGGAATTAGGAATATGCATTAGGAATATCAATTTGGCACATGTGAGGAAGATGACTGGAGAGAGAAAAGACTGGAGGGAGGGGAACCAATTGTATAATTTAAGAAAGAGGTGACTGGTTCTGATCTAGGGAGGTTGCAGTGTGAGTGGAGAGACAGGGACAGATGCCAGAAATGTTGAGCAGTAAAATCTCCAGAAATTTATATCTGATTTGTTAAGCGTGATGGGGAGGGAGATTGAAGAGTTAGGAACATCTCCTTGACAGGTCAAATACCTTTGGTGAAGATAAAGCTCCTTATTTTATGTTTTGCTTGACATTGATAATCAAAGGATCGTGTTTGCCTTGTCTCCCAAGCAAGCAACAATTGAAGGATTGTCTAGGCATCCTCTTTTGTATCTCTTTCCCCTTCCTCCTCTCTCCTCACACATCAGGGTCAGGGAGGAAGAACAGAATTAATTTCCTCTCCCTCTACCACACAACCAACCTCCATTCAGTTAAAAAAAAAAGAATATTAAATTACATTTTGAATTGTTTAATCTTGAACGCTCCCACCCATAATTCTGGGAGAGTGTTGTCATGCCTAAGAGAACAGCTATGCTTCATTCTCCTTCTGCTACCCTCAGTAAAATGGCAACAGAAACTCTTCCCCACTTTGTAGCCCAAGGACTTTGTGACCGTAAAACACCATGGGCCTTGGCGTCAAGTTGTTTCCACCTGCAGTTTAGCAATCTGGGCACAGACCAGTCTTACAAAGCAATTAGTTTGATGGGCTCCAACTCTGGATCCTCTTCCCAGAAGTCACCACCAATGTAAAAAAAAAAATAGCCACTGAGGTTCAGAGACAATTCATGCTTAGCAAAGGAAACCTGCTTAAAGCTAAATAGTGAGAGCTCTTTGATCTGAGAGCAGCCCCTCTCACTCTTTAGGAAAGTTAGGCTCTTTGGGGCAGCTAGGTGGTGCAGTGGATAGAGAACCATCCCTGAAGTCAGGAGGACCTGAGTTCAAATCCGGCCTCAGACCAAACACTTGACACTTACTAGCTGTGTGACCCTGGGCAAGTCACTTAACCCCAACTGCCTAAAAAAAGAAACTTAGGCTTTTTTAAAATTGTTCAGCAGAAGTACTAGTTGAGAAGCTTTCTCTGAATGTAAATGGAATCCAATTTCAACATCTCCGCTGCAGCTCAAAGCTGCTTCCAAAGCTAATTAAAGGAACTTTTCAAAGTTTTACCTTTCGATTTGACACTAAAACCATCTAAATGAGAGGATCATCTAATGTTGTGAGGAGAGTCTCTGTAATTTCTCTTGCTCTCTTTCAAAAGAAACAAACTGATTTTAAAGCAGGGAAATCATTTAAAATACAGAATGGCTCAATTAGAGATTTTTTCAATTGTGTCTTTTGCCCTGATGGTCCCTGATGGACCTGCAAAGTTTTCACTTAACATTGATTACACTGTCATCATCCTTTGTTGTACACAAAAGTGCTGGAGGTAGGTCAGAAGGCTTTATTGCCCTTCTCTTTTCTTCTCCAGTACTTCTTTCTTCTTTTCCCTCTTACTCCCCTCCAGCCACACTTTACAGCAGGAAGAGAGTCTGGCTCCATGCCCAGGCTACAAAGCTATTAAGAGAGGGGATTTTTTTAAAGGAGCTGTAAACTACAGTAAATGCACTTATATTGAACTTCCTCCCACCCCCAAGGACCTCCAAGTACTTACTTTTCAAGTGTGCAAACATTCTTCACATAAATCCAGATCTAACCTCTAACCAATCAGAGGTTAGATGGAGAATTGGCCTACCTTGAATCAGGACTAAGTCCCTTCTTTTACAGCAAGGAAATGCCCAGACTACTCACTCACATGTTGGTATCCCTGAAGAGGCAACTCTCAGATGTTAGGGTTTATTTTAAATTTTTTAAAAAATCAGTATTACTGATGATTGCCTTTCACAGTCATTTCTTCCGTATTTTCTATATGTATCTCATATATGCCTATATACCTCTGTTAGAATGTAAGCTTCTTCAGAACAGATGTTTTTACCTCTTTTTTGTATCCCCAACACTAAACACAATGCCTGGAACATAGTAGGACTCCATAAATGTTTATTGGTTGATTTCTGGATATCAACCCTTCCTCACTTGAACCCTTCCTTGTGACAGAGGAAGACAGTTAAGTAAAAATAGTTGATATGGTGACAAGATCTAAAAATGTCTGCTACGTGCTGGCCTTCTCTCCCAAGAGGAAGGAGGTTTGTTTTCTTATCTATTTGTTAAGATCGTTATTGTTTTTTTCAATTATTCAGTTTCAATTCCTTTTAGTGATCTTTTCATTTACCTTATTGTAGCCATTGTGCATAATGCTCTGGGTCTGCTTTTTTTTGCTCTATAGCAGTTTATGCTAATCTTCTTACATTCCTCTGAATTCCTCATATTCATCATTTCTTATGAAACAATAGCATTCCATTATATTCATATAACAAAGTTTGTTCAGCTGTTGAACACCCACTTTGTTTCCAGTTATTTGCCTCCACAAAAAGTGTTGCTATGAATATTTTTGGTAATATATTAGACCTCTCTGTTTTCAACCTCTTGGAGGCATATGCCTAATGTTGGGATCTCTGGTCAAATGATGATATGCAGATGATATGCTGGTAAATATTTAACAAACAGCTCTCCAAGGAAAAAATTTATGCATGGCATGGTTTTAAGTATAATCTCCATCATCACCATTTTCTCCATCACTTTCTAATGCTAGACAATCAACAAAATAATAGACCATGATTTGTACCATTTGCTGATTTCTGGGCTGTAAATGTTCACACTGAAAATTTAACAGTCAACTCTCTTGAGCCAGTATGAGCTGGCTCCAGCACACCACCTTTGATGCTGTGGTCCCTCAACTCAATAGTCTGTACTCCAACCAAGTTTGTGACCAAAATATGGGAGAATTCTGGAACATCTACAGTCATCTCCATATTCCCAGATAAGTTTTCTTTGAAGGAACCAATTGAAATGTAGCAGAGTAGAGGGATGTCACAGTTATGTTTTGATGGGTTTCACTCAGTATGCTCAAAGTCTATGGATGAACTAGCTCTAAGTGTCATAAGTGTAGCCCTGATGTCAGTGTTCTTCCTGACAAGAGGACTCAAGTATACATATACATACATACATATACATACATACATACAAACAAACATACATACATACATATAGGCATAGAGACCTATGACAAAATTTCTCTGGCTTATATTTAACCTCCAATCAGGGAAACTTTGGAAATTTTCCAATCCATCTTATTTTGCTTCCCTAAATAGGCTCCTCATACTAATAAAACATCAAACACAGAACAAGTTTTATTTAATAGAATTTAAAAATATAGACAGACTCACACCCCAATCCAGACAGAGTAAAAAAAAAATCCCTTCTCTTTTCTTGTCCCCTGTCCCCACCATCACCACTTCCTACAAGGACCTATATCTATGTTTCTGACATTGTGTTAGCCTGAGATTAATCCTCTCTATGTACAGAAAAAAGTCAGGGTCACTATAGCATTAACTTCTCTCCCAGGACCTATATAGTCCACATGATTCATGGTAGCAGTCAAAGATAAGGTTCATGTTTTCTTCTCTATATGGTTCTATGTCTCATTGTTCCTTCATTCCAGTCTCTTCTCCAATTCTCACTTCTATGGTTCTCTGCCATGCCAATTTCTGGCACTCTATTTCTTTGTTGCCTACATTTCTATGTGCTCTGTCTCTGTCTGTCTCTCTGTCTCTGTCTCTTCTATTATTTTCTGAGTCTCTCATTCCTATTGATACTTCTTAATACTCTTAATACTTAATATTCATTACCACTACTACTCCTTTAATGTCATTGCTGCCATTGGCTTCCTATCATTTGCTCTCTTCCTCTAGGAATTGTTATAATTTTTTTAGGATGAGGTAGCCAGGTGAGAATTTGTTTTACTTGACTACATATATTTTGTTATAAGAGTTTTCTTTTTCTTTCCCAGTGAGTGGGAAGGAAGAGAAAAAATATATGCTTGATGATTAAAAAAAAACATTTAATTTTAAAAAAGGGTGGCCAGTATGAGTATACATTTGGACTATGTGACGCCATACTGGTTCTTTAAGGACCAGGTTGGAACATTTTCAAGGTATTTAACCTATTTCCACTATTTTCACTCAAGCTCCATAACCCTAACCTCTACAGAGAGTGATTTGGGTGATTAGGTGATTGTAGCTTTTTCTTTTTCTTTTCTTTTTTTTTTTCCTCTCAATTCAGGCTTGTTGACCCTGTGTGAGTTGGGGAAACCTGGTTCTAATTCCCCTTCCCTACTAGTGGGGGGAAACAGCAAAACTCATGGCTGATGGGGCAACCTTGCCACAGTGGCAACGATTCATGATCTTCTTACATGAATAAATTAACTTACAGTCTGTGAGGCAGTGTGCAGTTTTTTGTTTTTTAAAAAGGGGGTTCAACTGCTTTTAGAGATTCCAACAAGTAGTATGGCATCATGGGAAATTTCCCGGTTTATTACATTTGAGTGACAGTCAAATATTGGAGATATGCCTTAATCCCTGTCTGAAAGTAATATAATTTTGTTTTCTTGAGTAAAAAATAGTATTTAATGCTTGTAATGAATTTTTTACCTACCTCCTAGGCTTTCTGTAACTTCTGTTTGAATTTTCTAAAACATCTTGAACATTCTGAAAGAAAAGTACCCTGTGTGACCCTGTGCAAGCCACTTAAACCCAATTGCCTAAAAAAAATGAAAGAAAAGTTCCATGTGTATCTTTATGTCTGTGTGCATATGTACACATATTTATCCTACTATTTCAAGGATCTATGAATTCATAAATATAGATACTTCCTCTACAACACAGATCCATTAGAATATAAGCCCCTCGAGGGAAGGGCCCATTTATTTTGTGTCTTTGTATCCTAAGAACCCAATCAAAGGTGTTCACCATACATCCCAGCTGTTGCCAAGGCCTGATGATTTCATCTTTGCAACGTCTCTCAAATATGCCCCCTTTTCTTCTCTAATGGTAACACCACTCTAGCTGGGCCCTCATCACCTTATACCTTGATTATTGCAATAGCTGGTAGTGGGTCTATCTGCCCCTCATCTCTCCCCACTCCAGTTCATCTTCCACTCAGCCACGATTTTCATAAAGCTCAGGTCCAATCATGTCACTCCCCTACTCAATAACCTCCAGTGGCTTTCTATTGCCTCCAGGATTGAATAGAAAATGCTCTGGCTAGTATTTAAAAGCCTTCATAATATAGTCCCCCTCCTACCTTTCCAGTCTTCTTGTATTTTATTCCCCAATACCTACTCTTCAATCTAATGACACTGGCTGCTTGGTTCTTTCATGAAAAACTCTGGTTGTCCCTCATGCTTGGGACTCTCTCCTCTTCTCTGACTCCTGACTTCCTTGGCTTCCTTTAACTCCCAATTACAATCCCACCTTCTACAGGAAGTCCTCCCTAACTTCTCTCAATTTCAGTGCTTTCCCTCTTTTAATTATTTCCTATTTATTCAGCATATAGCTTGCTTTCTGTACATTTATTTGCATGTTGTTTCCCCCATTAGATTGGGAGCTCCTTGAGGGCAAAAACTATCTTTTGCCTCCTTCTGTAGCCCCTGAACTTAGCCCAGTGCCTGACACATAACAGCCACTTAATCCATGTTTATTAATTGATTGCTGGATGGAGATGCAGCATAGAGTCCAAGCTGAAGAAGGATTTCCCATGGATTATAATATTCTCCCAATGAGTGTTTATGGTGTAGGTTATATCAAGACCTAGAACCTTGAAGAACCTTGGGGAAAAGATTCAGAGGTAATGGACTAAAGGCACAGACATATTTTTTTGGACATGACCAATATGTCTGAATTTGTTTTGCATGACTGTGCTTATTTCTTTCAAAGGAATTTTTTTAATTGAGAAAGGAAAACTAATGATGGTGATATCCTTCCTCCCCAAATGAAAAAAAAGAAAAAAAATGTCATTGAAGCATTCTTTACCTTGTCCAAGTCATTTCATTTATTTATTTAAGGTTTATTATTATTATTTACTTTTTTTAGCATTCCTTTCCTTTTAAATTTTGAGTTCCAAATTCTTTCATTCCCTTTCACTCTTCCCTCACCCACTGAGAAGGCAAGCAATATGATATCAATTATGCATGTGAAATTATGCAAAACATATTTCCATGTTAGTCATATTTTTAAAAGCAAGAAAAATAAAGGAAGTAAGAGAACTATACTTCAATTTGTACTGAGAGTCCATCAGTTCTCCCTCTGGAGTTGGATAACATTTTTTCATCATTATTTCTTTGGAATTGTCTTGGATCATTATATTGGTCAGAGTAACCAAGTCTTTCAAAGTTAATCATCATTCCAACACTGCCATTACTGTGCACAATGATGTTCTGGTTCTTCTTACTTTACTTTGCATCAGCTCATATTCAGGGGTGGGGAACCTGTGGCCACGAGGCCTCATGTGGCCTTCTAGGTCCTTGGGTGCAGCCTTCTGACTGAGTCTAAGTTTACAGAACAAATCCTTTTATTAAGGGGATTTGTTCTGTGAAGTTTATATTCAGTCAAGGGGCTGAACTTGGAGACCTACAGGGCCACATGTGGCCTCCAGGCTGCAGGCTCCCCATCCTTGATAGAGGTCTTGCCATGTTTTCCTGAAACCACCCCCCTAATCATTTCCATCACAATCATAGAAGTATTTTTTTTAATGTGCAGAAGATAACAGAAGAAAGTTCAGAGGGAGGCAGACAAGCAGGACAGCTCTGAAACTAACATGTTGTATTTATCAAATACTAAAAATTTGAGCTTCACACAAGAGAGGTGCATGGTTTCCTTCACAATCTTATTTTATTGTTCTTTATGTATGGAAATATTTATGTTTGTTGGTGTTCTGGTCTGACTCAGGCCAGTCAGTCCCCTCATAGATTACATTTGATACTGGAACAAAATGAGACACTCATAGATCATTCAACAGCAAATTAAGGGAGATTTCCTTAGCCACAGAAGGAGAAGAATATTCAGCAAAGAGAGGCAGTGGGGATAGCCTGGACAAACCCAGTTTCAAGGGTGAGGTCTAATACCACTTCAGGAAAAACTAGCTTAGCTTGCATGGGGCAGTGTTTAGGGTTTTGCTGCTACCACAGGTGGTCTTTGTTAAGAATAACAAAAAAATTTAAAATTTAAAAAAGAATGTTTGTTCCCTCTCAATCCACAACCCTCCACCACCCCCAAAACAATAACAACAACAACAACAACAGCATCTCCTGGGGGCTACTTTTGGGTTGATGAGCATCTTCAAACTTGCCTAGTCTGGTCCTCAGATAATAAGTACTCACTCTGTCACTGAATTCATACATAAAAGTCTTTGTTTATACACTTAAAAAGCTTTATTTATGGCCTCTGACACTTGACACTTAACTAGCTGTGCGGCCCTGGGCAAGTCACTTAACCCCATTGCCTCACCAAAAAGGAAAAAAAAGCTTTATTCAGACATAAACATTTTGTCCTGTCCAAAGTTCTTTCCATTGCATCCACAAACATACCTCTGACAGATAACAAACAAGCTGTTATTTTCCTCGGTCTGGGATTCACGATCAAAAATACAATTCATAAGTGATTAACCAGTTTTTCAAAGGTCTGAGGACTGCTATGTACAACTATCCGCTATTTTAAATGGCATTTCCTTCTTTAGTCATAAAGCAAAGACACTGTGATCTGCTATCGATAACCTGAATGTCCTTCCACTCAAGTCTCTGCCTTTACAACATTCTAAATAAGCACCAAGAAGCCAACTGCATGCTCTAATGGTCTCTGTTTCAAAGATAGGTACTATTGGTTACCCATATAAAGGTCACACATATGACAAACCATCATTCTATTGGGCACTTCAGTGGAATATTTTATAGGAGGCCAAAAATTTTGTCTGTAAGATTTTATATCTTATTCTCAAATTATTGAATTTTCCCTCCTTAACCTCTCTTTTCTTCTTTTTCTTCTTGAGCCAAAGATGTTTATTCTAAAGGAATCTGTGATTTTCACATGCTGGCACTCCTTTTGCTGATGCAAATTAAAATCCTTCCCAAAGACAGACTTTGTTAATTGCTGAGGCTGAAAAAATTCATCATCCAGTTGTCATTCTCCCAGCGAATAGCTTCTCTGAACAAGCTAGGTTGGTCCTCCCATAACAGACAAATGGATACGGCTCATCCTTGAAACTTTTCCAGCATAGTTGGACCAGACAGAGCCCATATTGTGCTATCATAGACTCTGGGAGCCTGGGATCCCCTCATAAGAATACATTGAAGTATTATTTTATTGGAGGAAGTGAAAAATATAAAAATTGTTGAGAATGTTTCCCATGTCCAGGATGTTGTGAGGCTGGGGGGGGGGGGGGGGGGAAGTAGGAACATCTTTGTGCTCAGGGCTTTAGAACATGCAGACTATTCCTTGGGCCTGCTAAGCATATTAGGAAGTAGATTCTTTGCTTTGTTAGTTGTTTTAGAGGTGGGAAACTGACCTGAGAGTACTGAAGAAAGGAGAAGGAATGAAGAATTAGTGTTGGATTCAGTGCTTAGGAGATTATAAGCTAAAAGGCAATGGTTATAGAGGAAAAGCCTGTCAGTGTCACAAGGAAATTTTATTGTGGATGCTTGTAATCAATAAGTAGAGAATGAAGGAGAAGAAGATTTAGTAAGAGTATATGAAAGAGTGAATGAGTCAGTAAGACTGAGTGTGAGAGCAGGTGCAGAGCTGTAAGCCCTGGTCATCAAGCCCTGATCTAAGAGAAATTATGTGCTTTGAGAACAGGAGTATGGATGCTAGGGAAGGAGCATTATTGTTGTTGTTTATCCTTCATTCTAGAATAGGACCATGATGACATTAGGAAGGTGATGCCATGACTTGCAAGTGGATTGGATTTAAGTGAGGGAGGGCTGTGCAAGGTCACCAGCTCGAAGCCATCTGGAGATGGCCTCGAATAGGAACATATAATTATATGAGTAGGAGGAAGGAAAGAGGAGAAGCCATTAATCATATTATCTGCATCCAGTACACGGTTCTTTGAGGGCAACTGACAGTGACAGGACCATGAAAGAGAGGTGTCAGCAGAGTGTGAGAGGAGATTACAATATTTTTCTATGGACAAAATGTACCTCACAGAAGGGACCTTGAAAGGAAGCTTCTGAGAGGAGTACAAGACATAATCTGTGTCTTTTAGAGAGGGTGCCTGAGGCTGGTAAATCTTGAGCAGCGAATGGTATCTTAAGAACAGAGACGTGTGGCTTTTCCTTGAGAGAGTGTGTCACACTTCAATTCCAAGTCAATTCGGTTGTTGATCATTAAGCTGGTCATCATGTCTAACTGGGGTTTTCTTGGCAAAAATACTGGAGTAGTTGCCATTTCCTTTTCCAGCTCATTTTACAGATGAGGAAACTGAGGCAAACAGGGTTAAGTAACTTGCCCAGGGTCACTTTGTACAGTTCTGCCTCACTTAAATCCAATTCACAGGTAATTCAAGACATCACCCTCATGATGTCATCGGTTCTCTTTTAGAGCAAAGGACAAACAAAATAGATATAGACTTATCTATATCTATCTATATCTATATCTGTGTACACACACACACATACACACACACACACACACACACACACACACACACACACACACACACATACACACATAGCTATAAGTGTCTGAGGCCAGATCTGAACTCATGAAGAATTCAACCTATCTACTATGCCACTGAGCTGCCAATTCAGCTAGTCACTTGTATGTTTTGCTTACATTGCTCTAAGGGATAGATTTGCTTGAATGAATACTTGTTTTTCTCAGTTGAATGCTTTATTGAATTGATCCAGATGTTTTGGCATGAATCATCTTACATGCCTGGAGTTGTGTGATTGGTCTGAGATATATTTTAATACATCAGCCTGGGGAGGATTTTTAAAGATAAGGTGATGTTCAGGAGTTGGGGGTTTTCTCAGGGTCAAAGGTCTCTTGGAATGTATTGTCAACCCTGAAAACAAGTGATCAAAGAGTCACAGAGGTCACATACAGGTTATCAAGACCACAGTTAACTCTAAAAATAAAGTAAAACAAAACAAAATAAAACCAAAGAGATAACAGTGGTCATAAGCAAAAAGCTTTCTTTATTCCATTGGAGGAGGGAAACTAGACACATGTACCAGGGTCCCCTCTAGTAAGAGACCTGCTTTTGGGTGGGCAAATCTTAATACATATACTAGTGGTTACACAGCAATCTATAGCCCTTACAATGAGGAGTAATAGTAATAATGTGGCAAGTTTGATTCATAGCAGAACTTTATGACTAGAACATGGGTACTACAGGTGCTCGTTCAAGCTCAGAGACCACCTGGTGCTGATGTGAAACAATTCTGGGATTTTGCTGCCATCGAGTTCATCCAGAGGGTGTGTGCAAAGGATTGTTGTTATGCCAAGTTTAGGGCACAGCTTGCTTATTGGACTTTAGCTCTGGAAAACAGGGTGTCTACTAATAGTAAAAAGAGACAGGAATAAAAAGAGAGGGGTGGTCTTGGCATGGAGATCCTGACAGTATATATGTACGTGTTTCCTAGAAGAGTTAAGAGATTTTTATTTAGGGCCAGGGAGCATGTGTCCTACCAAAGGGACATCAGTGCCCTAGTGAAGAGGAAAGGAGTATTCTTGAAGATTCATTCGGTTTCCTCACTCCTTTTCTGTGTTCTTTTTCACTCAGTGGCACAATTGAATATAATGTCATTGTTGTCATTTTAAGAGGATAACCAGATCTCCTCTGCTCCTTATTAGAAAAGTATTTCCCATTCTTTTCTCCAATTCAATCTCAAACAGGAATAGGATTTGAAATTCTATGAGCTCATTGATTTAAACAGTAAAAAGAAAATCTAGAGACATTAGTATACTATTATTCGAAGAGGTATAAGAAAAATAGATGTAAGATCCCTGCCTAAATTTCTCTATCTATGGAGAGAAAATGGAAAAAAACCTTTTTTATATTTTTAACTTCAATCACATTGAAAAAGCTTTTGCTAATTGAGTTTCCATAATGGAGCATTGGTTCCTAATGCTTACCTAATGATCTAATATCTCCAGGTTCTCTCTTTCTCCTTTAGAAGGGTTAGCAGTTGGATTGATAATTCTAATCAGACATGGAAGAAAATCATTGCTTCTCAGGCTATAAACAACAGTGACATGTGGGTACAATAATGTAATATTGAGAGAGAGAAATTGATTTCACTCTGTCTTCCCACTCTCCCTTTTTCCTTTCCCTTAGGAAATTACCTTATACAGGCAGAGACCAGTAATTTCACCAGCCTTCTCTTTAAACTATAAATCTCAAAGGGGTAAATTGAATGGAAACTCATAGTATTTCAGATCTGTTGGCTTTTCCCTCCATTCTTTAAGCTGAATTAAATTTATCCATTGAACAGTGTTCCAATCATTCCACATTTTTTTAGCAAAGATTATGTTCAGAGTGCTGGGCAAGGCACTGAAGCTTAATTAATTTTTCTTTTGCCAAAAATAAGGGCATGGCTTTTTACTACACCAACAATCCAAAATCAAACCTTTCCCAAAGCAATAAACTTCCATAAAGATGGTTTTTAAGGATTAAAGGAAATGAAAATTAAATCAATGTTACAACTTCTCAGTAGTCCTAGTTTTTTTAAATGTCTAGAGAGAAAATTAAACCATTAGCCAAAATGAGATTTGAAGAATATTGACATATTTCATGTTTGCAAGTCATCTCTGGAATGTATAATGGGGTTAGTTTTAAAATCATAACCACAGATGGCATTTTATAGCACTTTACATTTAGCACTTAAGATTTATTACCTCGTCTAAGCTTCATTAAAATCTGGGAAATAGGTACTACCATTATTATTATATTTATTTTGCAGATTAAGAAAAAGACTTAGAAAAGGTTAAGTGACTTACCCATAGTCACACAGCTAGTAAGTGTTGGAGAGAGTATTTGAACCCAAGTCTCTTCTGACTTGACCAATGTTTTTCTACATCATCACATTGCCTTTTCCATGACAAAAAAAATAGTAAGTCCCAAATTTTTTGTGAGCATTTCATGCTTTATTAGTCTAGGACTAGAAAATTATTCTCTATTATGGTGTTTAGTTTATTTTCCATATTATTTAATTTAATTTTAAACTTTTATTGTTGCCTTTTTTCATTTTTTCTATATTATAGCAACCTCCCCTCAAAGAAAATAGTTAAACAAAAGCAACCAATAGTGACATGGTCTGACAGGGGAGGAAGGGGAAGATATAAAAATCCAACCCTGTAGTTACCCATCCCTCTACTGAGGATCTGTTCAATTGTCTGTTCAAGAATGATCAATCAATTAACCAGAGTTTGACTGCTTTTTAATTTTACTTTTATTTACATTATTATAGCTATTGTGTATTCTACTTTCTTCATTCTGTATCAGTGTATATAAGATTTCCCATGTTTCTCTGAATTCCTCATTGTTATTATTTCTTACAGCACAGCTCAGAATTCTTTAAAAAGTCACATTCTGCATTTGGATTTGAAGAAGTGAAATTTGTCTTGTATTTTGCATCTATTATTTCTAGGTTTGCCTTCCAGGGCTAAGCATTACAAATCCAATCTGTCTTCCATATAGGCTAATACTTCTTCCTGCTTCTGCTAGGCTTCTCCGATGCCAGTCCTCCATTGGTGTCACTTGCCACAGGACCACCCTGATAAAGTCCAGATACGTGGAGGATCAGTATCCTATTGCCTCCTGCTGAGAACTCTTCTGACCCAATGATTTGTGTCTAAGTCCCAGGCATCCCTGGTTGGGATGATTCCAGTGCTGAACAATCCTCAGGCTGGCACCTCTTGACAAGGGAGAATAATTTCTTTGGCAGCTAGAGCATCTGTTCTCTGCAATCAGTGGGGTTGTTTTGCCTACCTTGAAAAGAGAGTAGCTGTGCCCCTGAACCATGTTGCCTGATACCTTTTCAGCCATGTGGTTGCGCTGTGCCTCAGGGGAGAATCAGACTGGATAAGTTGATGCCATCCTGATTTGTGTCTCTATCCATAAAACTCTATGATCTCATCTCAGTGTTTATTCTCACAGATCCAAAGAGCATCTTTTATTTTGTGTTTGTTGTTATTTTTAAAATATCCTCATAGAATGTATAACTTTGAAATGGCTAAAAAAGATTAAATAAAATTTTTCACATTAAGTTCAAGGAAAATTAGCATAAAATCATCCCCTCTTTATTACCAGCATGATTTCAAACACATACTCATTCAATCCAACAAGCATTTATTTAGCACCTACTATGTGCAAAACAGAAAGGCAATGTGATGTAGTAAAAGAATGTTGGACTTGGAGTCAGGAAAATCTGCGTTCAAATCTGACGCTGACTAGTGGAGTAACCATACGACTCAAATGCTCCTAGGCCTTGATGTTGTTCAGTCGTTTCAGTCATGTCTGACTCTTCATGACCTCCTTTGGGGTTTTCTTTGCAGATACCAAGTGGTTGGCTTTTGCCTTCTCCAGCTCATTTTACAGATGAAGAAATGGAGGCAAACAAGATTAAACGACTTGCCCAGGGTCACACAGCTAGTAAATGTCTTTGATTTGAACCTGGGTCTTCCTGACTCTAGTCCTAGAGCTCTATACACTGTGCCACTTAGCTGCCCAGAAATGCTAGAATATTTTAAATTGATTGTGAAATGATTTTTTTTAATTTAAGGAGTTAGCAAATGTGGTATAATGGGAAGAGTTAGGATACCTGGGTTCCAGTCCTGACTCTGATACTCACTACCTATTTTAGCCTTGAGCAGGCCATTTTTACCCCTCTAACTCTATTTCTTAATCCGTAAAATGGGATAACAATAGTTATACTACTTACTTCATAGGATTGTTTTGAGGAAAGCAATTTAAAAACTTTAAAATACTGTGGGAATGTAAACTATCAATGATAATGTTGATTATGAAAATAATTTATAAAATAATAAGCTATATTAGCATAATATACGGTATTTTGTGAGGGGAATGCTAACATATACAGTAAAAACTTATTTTGCAGTAAACCATGATTTTGGATTTTAAAATGTCTGTGAGTTAGTAGTTTTGACATTTACTTTCCCCTTAATGCTGTCTTGCTTTATGATTGAATTACTTAATTCTAGAAGCAAAGAATCTTTGAGTTGGAATGGGCCTGAGGGGTCATCTGATCCAGTTTTCCACCCATTGCAGGAATTCCCTCTGTAACATCTCTGATACATAGTTATCTACTATATCATCTACTCAAATATTTCCATTGTTGGGGAGCCCACTGCTTTGCAAATTATCCACCATACTCCATTTATAAACTGCTTTAATTGCTAGGAACTTATTAGATTGAACTAAAATCTGCCTTCCTATAGCTTTCCCCCATCAATCCTAGCTATGCCTTCTGGAGTTTCCTTTTCCACATCATAGTGCAATGTAAAGAGGATTTGGAGTCAGAGAAGCTGGGTTTGAATCCTGATTCTGCTATTCACTATCTATGGAACCTTAGGCAATCCATTATTATAATCTCTCTGGGTCTCAGTTTTCATACCTAGAAAATGAAGCAGTTGAACTAGATAATCTTTGTATTAAAGTTAAAGAAGTTGGAGAGAGTTAGACTAAAGAAGGAAAGAGATGTGTCTTCTGATGCGTTTTCTTTTCTTTAGGCTAATTATCCCCACCTACTTCAACTATTCTTCATATAACAATCTCTGGATCCTTTGCCATCCTGTTCAGCGTCCTCTGTACTTGCTCTAGTTTTCAATAACATTTTAAAAAATATCACACCCATAACTGAAAACAAACATGATCTGATCATATCAGAGTGCAATAGAATTATTACAGCCTTTTATCCAGATACTATACTAATGTTAATGTAGCCTCAACTTGCACTAGCCTTTTTAGAAGCTGCATCATTTTTATGGTTCATACTTACCTTGTAACTAGTTCATCAAACCCTTCAGGTATTTTTGACAGAAACTTTTCCCCCTTCCTATATTTGTAAATTTAATTTTTTAAATGTAAAAGCAAAAATTACAATATAGCATACATATATACATATGTACTCATGTGCATAAATATATGTACATGTGCGTATACACATGCATAATCATGGTCTTATAACTGTTGAGAAAAATTCAAGAAAGGGAGAATGAGGCATGATTTTCCAAGCAAGATAATAGTTTATTAGCAAGGCATAGATTTATTAATAAAATTGGCCTAATGCCTGCCTCAGTGAGTCAAAGACCCCAAAATAAAGATGTAAGTTCTTTTTATAAGCATATAACAAAGAACAGAACAGGGTAGGTGAGGAATTAATATAATTGGTTATAGGGTTGGCAGCATCATGGGGGTGAGGGATCATGACTGGTTACATTAAGGAAAGTGAGCTTACACACATGTGGGACCAAGACCACCCATCTCTGTCTTAAAGGAATGTTTTATGGATTTATGGGACCCAGCTGCATTTCAGGGCTATTAATAGTGGACCAGAGGTAGTAGACTCACTGGTGCCTTTGAATGAGATAAGACCCATTTTTAATTGGCAAGGATGGGGCTAAGATGGAACAAAGTCCTCCTTTCTGCTCTCAAGGATAGCAAACAGATGTCACGGAATTTTTCAGAAGGTGAAATTATGAGGGATAACAATTTTCCATGGCACAAAGTGATTTGCAAGTGGTGCTGAGATAACAATTCCCTTAGCATCAGAGTGTTTTGTGAGAGTATTGGACCTCTAAACTTAGCTCAGAGTTTTTCTTTAATTAAAAGTGATTGATAGGGAAAATAAACTTTGGCATTTAACTCTAAGAGGGTAAGACAACTTTTGAACTCATATATTTCACTCAGACAAAGAAAAGGCTTAGGCTTGTTATACAATACAGAATAAGATTACATAATGAATCAATTACGAGTGAAATAAAAATATAAAATACGAGATCAATATTTAATTTTAAGAAATGCACAACTGTGCAATATATGACTTGCATATTTACATATATTTATACATATACTATTTACACATACATGAAGCATAATACATATATATGTAGATAGAAAGATAGATTAAACTTAACTGTGATTTCATTTATTTAAAGAATTCTCACTGTGTAAATACCTTTCATTGATGCAGACTGAAAACTTGTCTACACCTTAAAGTCTTGGAAAGGTGTCTGAAACACTGAAAAAATGAAATCCCTTGCCCATGGTCATATAATCAGTATGTAGTATAGGCAAGACTTGAACATAGGTATTCATTACTTCAAGGCTAGTCTTTTATCCAACATGTCACCTAAGTTCTAATCATGGTTCTTTTATCATGTGATCATACTTGTGTCACCTTAGACAAGTCATTCGACCTCTATGGCTCTCCCTCCCCATTTCTTTATCCATAAAATGAGGGGGTTGGATTTAAATAGTTTCTATCTATTCACTTTAAATCTATGACCCTATGATTCTACCTCTATTCCTATTAAATTTGACCTTGTTTAGGTTCATAGATTTAGAGATGCAAGAAACCTTATGGATTATCTAGTCCAACTATTTAATTTCATGAATGAGGAATCTGAGACCCAGAAGGTTTAAGTGACTTTCCCAAGATCACATTCCTAAAATTATCAGGACTAGGACTCAAAGTCTCTGACTCTAAGTCCAATGGTCTCTTCCACTATATTTTATATCCTTCTGGCCTCCTGAGATCTTTCTAAATTTTTATTCTATCATCCAGTGTAAATGATTCCTCCTAGCTTTGCACCATCTTCTGATCTGATAAACATGCTTCATTTGACTTTATGTAAACTCTTGTTAAAATTTGATTTAACAATGATAGGTCCAAGGAAAAGCCCTGTGGTAGTATGCTACTGGAAACATTTCTCTAGGTTGGCATTACTCAATCTTCTTTGATTGTGCTTTAAAGAGTATTAGTGGGCCAGGCCTGATGCAGGCTAGTCTAGTACCTCTTTCAACATTAGAATAAAACAAGACCTTTGTAGATCATTTGACAGTGAATTGTAACATTTAATTGTGATGTGACCTAGTTTGGATCCCTACATTTACTCCACAGTCTCGGTCACTCAGCTCAACCTGTCCTCTCACTGGCAGGTCTAAGTTCCCAGAGGAGGATCGCTACTACTCTACCAAACTCTAACTCTCTTATGGTACTAAGGGTAACTCCATTATGTAGGAGGGAAGGGAATAAACATTTATATGGTGCCCTCAAGCCCTTGACAATGTGATTACCATTTACACCAAACCACCCACTCACAATGATGACACAATTAGATCTTGAATATAAATATTTACTTAACAATGTGGCAAAATCAAGAATAATCAATACATCACAAGTAGTCAATATAAATTAAATTCAGGAATAATCAATACTTCATCATAGACTTAAACCTAGATCATACTCTCCTGTCACTACACTCAGTATATATGGGGAAGAGTTGGCACATGTTTAGAGAAATTTGGCAGGGAGGCACATGAGATAGGAATATCCCTCTTGTGCTCTGGGCAACCCACAACTCTGGACTGCAGACTTTGAGGTCAATGGTCCATTACATCACACAAAGTAGCTTTTCTACTAGCTGTTCTTTTTCTGGTCTTCACTATTCTGCTATACAAATCCTCTTCTACTCTTGAACTGATGAAATAGGGACAAGGTCTTTTAACTAACAATCACACTTAAAATCATGTGCTGAGAAAGTCTTATACTGTATTGGCTAGTGGTTCCCTTAAGCCAGAAAACTGCAAAACTCATCAGATTGGCTCTCTCTGCACAATGTAGAGAAGCCCTGATCATTCTTCACTCACCAAGTCAGCCAACTGAACAAGTCAACTGCGATGCCCCTATTTGCTTTCCTTTCTCAAAGTTGGGGGGAGGGGGGAGAGAGAACAGCAGAGAGTAATAGTCACCTATAATAGGCTTCAGCTCCCTTATAGAGGAGACTGAAGAATAATAGCTAAAACTATTGCAGAGTTCAGCTCTCCTCCCATGAGAATTGGCCTTTACCCAACTGATCAGGACCTAGCAGCTGAAGTCTTCTCTTTTGTGGGTTTCTTTTCTCTTAAATAAAAAAAAACTATTTTATTTTATATTCAAATTCTGAATTCTCCCCCTCCAACCTTCCCCTCATCCCCTTATTGAGAAAGCAAGAAAAATAAAATCATTACAAATTGTATAGTCAAGTGAAACAAATTCCTGCATTGAAGGAAGGAAGGAAGAAGAAGAGAGAAAGGGAGGGAAGGGAATGGGAGGGGAAGGGAGAGGAGAGGAAGAGAAAAGAGGAGAGAGGAGGAGAGAAGGGGAGGAGGAGAAGGGAGGGGAGAAGAGAAAGGAGGAGAGAGGAGGAGAGAAGGGGAGGGGGAGAAGGGAGGGGAGAGGAGAGGGGAGGAGAAGAGAGGGGAGGCAAAAGAAAATATCTGGAGGTGAATAGTTTGTTTCATCATGAATCCTTTGTAATTGTTGGTCATTGTGTTGATCAGAGTTCCTAAGGTTTTCAGAGTTGTTTACCTTTACCATATTACTGTTATTGTATAAATCGAAGAACTCATTATCTTTCCCCACAAACACTCTCTTCTACCTAGCTTCTTCTTCTGGTTTTTTCACACAGTTCCATCTAAGCTGGCTTTTCCACCCCATTCTGGGTTCTTGTTCTGTTCTGTCCTTTGTGTCTGGTTTTCACCATTTGCCTAGTTCCTTACTACTCTCAGTGGCTCAAATCAGAGCCTCCTGGTACTCAGCGAATCACCTTTCCTTAATGAAGTAAAGACTCATGAACTCCCCTTTCTGTTTATTATAACACCAAGAGTCCTTATCTCATCATCCTAGAGTGTCCAAACAGTTACTTGATTAATCATTTTTGTGATAAGCCTTAGAAATAATTACATTTACATGAGGTGAGGGACCAAAATGCCCTAAGGTTGGAGCCATTTCTCTATCTTCAAACTGGTCCTCTTACTAATGTGTCTCTGAAAACTATTTTTTCACACTCAATTTTATACATTTTTAGTACATTAAAATTCTTTTCCTGGCCTATTCATTTATGAAAGAGGCATCTCATTATGTCCTTTACAAAATGATTTAAGCTTTTTCATTTGTTCAGAGTTTATTTTTCTTGCCCTTTTGTCAACCAAACTGCTTATATTTTATCTGACAACTATCTGTCTTTTCACATGGATTTTAGCTAGGTTTTTTTTATTATTATTATTAAGCAAGATTTTTTTTGGCCCCTTTAAACTACCAAACTATTTATTAAGTAAACATAATTCTTAATTCTTCTCAAGTTGATTTATTCTTTTTTATTGAAAAATTGCCCCTTTTAGCAACTGAAATGCTCACATATTAAGGGATCAGTATGTTACATCACAAAAGGAGGTTTACTTAGCCATATCAGGGGAAGAACATGAAGGGCAAGAAAAGGATATTCATAGAGGATTCACTTAAGTACAGCTTCCTTCTGGGAGTGGCACCCATAGTGATCTTCTGGTAAGACAGGGGAGCAGTTGACCTCATGTCCTGATGTTCTCAGGTAACCAGGAAGTTTTAGTCCTCTAAGCTTATTAAATCTCAAGGAAGGCTTTAGCATCTTTTCAGGAAAAGAACTAGCCATGTAAGGGGAAACTTGGCAGAAATATTCCTACTTCCCTAAACATGAATTCAGCTGATTGTGCTACCATCCATGGCATGTCTTGCCAGTGGCTGGATGAAGGTAAAAGATAAGTAACTGGATCCTGGAATGCGATTGGACTGGCATATGTGTTACCTTCATTTTCAGGCAATCCAGTGACAAGGAAAGAGAACCAGAATGCCCAAGGTGAAAAGAGAAACAAAAAATGAACACTCGGCAACTGTGGCAAACTAGATTGAATGGTTAAGTAGAGCAGATAGAAATGTAGATGGAGCAAGGTGTATACATAATACAAATTAGCAGTTTTACATTGAATTTTTTTCAATTAACAAGTGTTTGTTTTCTCTCACATGCACTTATCTCCAAATTGATTTTTTTTTTAAAAAAAAAACAACAATCTTTGCAATAAATATGCTAGTCAAACAAAACAAATTCCTGGATTGGTCTCATGCAAAGATGTGTATATATGTATGTGTGTGTATATATATATATGTATATATATATATATATATATATATATATATATGTGTGTGTGTGTGTGTGTGTGTGTGTGTGTGTGTGTGTGTGTGTGTGTATATCTTATATCTTGAGCCCATTTTGGTCGGCAGGTGAGTAACATGCTACATCACTGGTCCTCTTGAATTGTGGTTCACGCCACCCATTTCCCAACACAGAGTCACAGAAAATGGACAGTCATGAACGGGTTTTGTTCTGTATCAAGGCAAGGAAAATCACACTGGGATCACAGATCCATCAGAGTATTGGAGGTGGAGACTCTTCCAAACCTTCAGGTATTAAAGATTTTGAGTCCTCTTGTGTTTACTCCCCATGCTACCTTTCTGCACAGCACTGTACACTACAGAATGAGAAAGCGGTGTTAGGGCCTTGCTTGTTAGATAAACACCAGAGCTCTATTCCTTAGGGAATATTGATTATTGTCACATGTTCCTTCCATTTATACCAGAAGTGCCAGCACCTGTAATTCTCTCCTTCCTCACCTTCACCTTCTGGTTTTTATTTTTGGTTTCCTCAAGACTCAGTTCAAATCCAACCTTTTTCAAGAGATCTTTCTCAAGTTCTCACCCCTTTCCTCCCCTCCCCACACACAGTGAGATTACTCTCATTTACTCTATATATTTCTTATATGTGGATCATTGTTCAGGACTTCTGGGTCAGATGATAAACAAGGTAGAGGATTAAAAGCTTTCTCTGATCCCATTTACCTCTCAAACCTCTTCAAAACACAAATTATGCACCAAAGATAAAGAAACTTCAATTATATCCATGATTTAGGGACCCAGAATCCATAAGAAGATTAAAAATAAATAAACAAAAAACCCAACATGAATTGATGTCTACATATGAATCGATTCCTCCACCCCATGGTACTGGTAGCAAGGCAGCACTAGCCAACCCACAAGGGCTAGCAACAATACCCAACCCCACATCCCAGTCTTCCCTCCCTCTTTCCAGTGCTATGGAGATCCTGGCCCCAGAATGCAGAAATCTGCTCAGATCAAGACATATATAGTCCATGTACCTCTGCAGCCCTTCAGACTACAGAAGTTCACTGGGGCCACACAGTCTTCACCTAGGGGGAAGCATTCTGTACTGTAAGAGATCTCTTCAGGAGAGCCAGGAATAGAGGGGAAGGGACAGGGTGTGCGTCTAGGCTTGAAACAGAATTCAATACCACATTCCCTCTTCCCTCCTCCCACAGCCTCAGAGACCTAAACTACAAAAACCAACATCATAGCATTGGCAGCACAGCTCTTTAAACTGTCAGTGCTGGTTGGTGAAGTTGTATAATAATTCAACCATTCTGTGGAGCAACTTGGAACTATTCCCAAAGGTCTGTTAAATCACGAATACCTTTTGATCAAGCAATACCACTACTATGTCAGTATCCCAAAGAGATAAAAAGCAAAAAGGAAAAAGACCTTTGTGCACAAAAATATTTATAGCAGCTTTTTCATGGCAGCAAAGAATTGGAAATTGAGGGGATGTCCATTAATTGGGGAATGGCTGAACAAGTTGTTGTATGTGATTGTGATGGAATATTATTGTCCTATAAGAAATGACTAGCAGGATGCTCTCAGAAAAACCTGGAAAGACTTAAATGAATTGATACAAGGTGAAATGAGCAGAACCAGGAGAACATGGTACACAGTAACAGAAATATTGTATGGTAACCAACTGTGAATGACTTAGCTATTCTCAGCAATACAATGATCCAAGACAGTTCTGAAAAACTTACAATGAAAAATGCTATCCATCTCCAAAGATAGAATTGATGGAGTTTGAATGTTGATCGAAGTATATTTTTCTTTATTTTTCTTGGGTTTTTTGGTCTGTATTTTCTTTCCCAACGTGAATAACACAGAAATATGACAATACATGTATAGCCTATGTCTAATTGCTAGCGTTCTTAATGGGAGGGTGGGAAGAGAAGGGAGAGAACTTGGAACTCAAAAAAATTTTTAAATGAAAAAATTTTTTTCATGTAATTGAGAAAAACAAAATATTAAAATTTTTAAAAATTAACTGTTAGTGCTGGACTAGAGAGCTGAGGAACAGAAGGAATGAGACAAGACACCAAGACAGGACACAATATGTGTGGAATGCCAATTCACTAAGTCTGAGGGAAAGTTTGCAGCACCCAGTTGTCCTTCCAAAAGTCATTTGGGGCAGAGTCCTAGGCTGGTGTACCACAAATTTGTCCCATGTGGGAGGAGGCTAAGATGCTTTGAGATTCAGCCCCTAAGAAAGCCAGCATCAGAGGGGAACAAGTCAAGGAGTCAGAAAGTGAGAAATAAAGGAAAATAAGGAGGAAAGACTGAAACTACCAAAGATCTCAGAAAAAAGGAAACTCACTAACTTTGAACATAAGATGATAAATCAATAAGATAAACATTAACAACAGAAGGAAATCCATATGGCCTCTAGATCTAGTTATTGAATACAGACATCTATGAATAAATACTTCAAAGCAAAGGAAAATGATTCAACACTTGTTCAAACAAATGACCCTATAGAATATGAAAAGAACATGGAACCATAATATACTACTCCCAAGGGGTTCAAAAGAGAAATGAGAATCATGAAAGCAGAGTATATGACCTACAGAGCAAAAATAACTGGTGGAATAGAAAAGCTGGAAAATACAATGTCAAGTCTCACCAAAGAAACAAAAGAGAGAACAATAATAGGTTGAGAATGCAAACATACAGAAGTGAAAAAAAATCTAGAAGAAGAGAAGCAAAAAGAATTAAAAAAAAATATTCTCACTGTGTAAGCAAAAGATCATCGGTCTCTCAGAAGAAGACAACAGAACTATGTCCAAAGTGCTATAAAACTGTATACACTTTGCCCAAGCAACACCACTTCTAGGTCTGTATCCCAAAGAGACCACCAAAAATGGGAAAAGGACCCACATGTACAAAAATATTTATTGCAGCTCTTTTTGTGGTGGTAAAGAATTGGAAATTGAGGGGATGCCCATCAATTGGAGAGTGGCTGAGCAAGCTGTAGTATATGAATGTAATAGAATACTATTGTTCCATAAGAAATGATGAGCACACAGACGTCAGAAAAACCTGGAAAGACTTACATGAACTGATGCTGAGTGAAGCGAGCAGAACCAGGAGAACATCTTACACAGTAACAGCAACATTGTGTGATGACTAACTTTGATAGACTTACCTCTTCTTAGCAATGCAAAGATCTAAGACAACTCCAAAAGACTCATGATGGAACATACCATCCACGTCCAGAAAAAGAATTATGGAGTCTGAATGCAAATCAAAGCATAGTATTTGATCTCTTTTTTTTGTTTGTTTGTTTCTTCTTTCTCATGGTTCCTTCCATTGGTTCTAATTCTTCTTTACAACATGACTAATGTGAAAGTATGTTTAATATGAATGTATATGTAGAGCCTATAACAGGTTGCACACTGTCTTGGGGTAAGTGGAGGGAGGGAGAAGGAGAAAATTTAGAACTCAAAATTTTATAGAAGTGAATGTTGAAAACTAAATTAATATTTTAAAAAAGAAGACAAAAAAAACCCCTTAACACCAAATGCAGGAAATAATAAAAGAGAACTGCACAGAACTTCTGAATACAGAAAATGAAATACCAATCGAAAGTATTCATAGATGGCCTTCAGAAAAAAAAAATCCCAGGGTATGAACTCCAAGGCACGCAATGATTACATTTAACAATACAATTCAGAAACAAGTTTTATAAGGCATCAGGAGAAATACCTTCAACTACAAAGGGAAGGAAATTCAAATGACACAAGACTATTCTGCACCCACCAGAAAAAGTAGAAGGGAATGGAATAAAATATTCCAAAGAGCAATGGAGCTTGGGATGCAGCCCAGGTAGATGTAGCCTGAAAATCTGAGCTTAACCACAAATGAAAAAATATGGATATTAAATAATAAAGAAGCATTTAAAATATTCTTAGAAAGAAAATGCCTTAAGAGATTATTTGCTTCTAGAACATCCCAAACGACAGAAGTGCAGAAGGAATGAATAAATGCAGTAGCCAAGGACAGTGACTACAACAGTGACAACAGAGAAACCAGGAAGAGATTTCTTTCTAGATATGCACAAGGAGATGGGTGAAAGCAAAGGTCTGGTAGAGGTAACACTAAAGAAGAAGCCTGGGAAATTATGGACAGAATCTGATGACACACTAACTACAGGTAAATCATTGTTTTTGTGCGACTACATTACAAGATGAGAGGGTGTGTGAAAGAGGAGTGGGAACAGGGAGATAGAGAGGAACGTGTGATGTGCCCTGGTCAAATTGAGGGCTAGCAACAAAGGGATGGTGACTCCTGAGGTCTCAGTGAAGGAAAAGCCTTCAGGGAAGTAGTAAGGGGGAGGAAGGGATGTTTGAAGAAGAAGGGAAGGAAGTAGGCCTTGTTTTGGTGGTGGGAGGAGATTCCACTGGTGAATAGTCCGATGGGTGAAGAGAAATGGTCTGTGAAAGGAGATGGGGATCTTGCAATGAATGTGGTCTGAGGGATTTGGTGCTTGAAAAGTCTGCTCTTCTTACTTCAAGAGGGGGGAGTTGAAGTTCCTGGGGTCAAATGACTCATAGAGGAGTGGAAAAGCATGGACCCAAGGAAAGATTTTGAAGTAAATAGGGAGAAAAAAAAACATGTGAGGGAGAGAGTATTGATTAGTGGTGGGTTGCATAATCAGGAACATGGTGGGGTAGGGACAGTACCACGAGGAAAAGAATCTGTAGAGCAAGCTCTTCAAGGTAGTGTCAGAGAGAGCTTAGAATAGTACCTAGAATAGCTACTTGGTAGTACTGATTGCATGAAGAATATAGAAAATAGAGAGAGACTAGATAGTTATATGTATCTTGAATCAAAGAATGAGGGTCTAGAGTAGACAGAAATAGAGGATGAATAATGAAAAGCATGAGAAAAATCCTTTTTTGAAAAGGGACACAAAAATGAATTTAAAATCTACTGAACAGGACTAGTTGAAGGGGAGGAGAATGGGAATCTACTTGACTAACTGAGAGGGGCAAATGGAGAAAGAATTATACAATGAGATAAAAGCAGGAGAGAAAAAATAATAAGCAAAATTCCAAAGGAAAAGAGGTAACAAGGGAAAGGATGGGATCGGGGTGAGGAGAAGAGAGCTAGTAGGAACAGGGCCACCTTAAAAAAAGATTAAGATAAAGCAACCGAAGGAAACAGAAGAAAAAAAATGTGATATTAGACAGAGGAAAAATATAAACCTAACTCTCATAAAGTTAAATGTTTGCAGATAATGTTTGCATGTCGTCTCCATCCTTAGAATGTGAGTTTCTTTAGGGAAGGAGCTATTTTTGTCTTTCTTCGTATTCACAGTGCTTAGTATTGCTTTGCACATAGTCAGTGCTTGATAAAATATTAGTTTTTGACTGACTTAAAAAAAAAAACTATACCCTATCACAATCCCTCATCTCCTGTTACCCCCATTAGGAAAAAAAAAAGGCCCTTGTAAGAAATATTCACTGTCAAGCAAAACAAATGACCACATTAGCTGTGCCTGAAAATATATTTCTTATTCTTCATCTTGAGTAGTCCATCACATCTCTGTCAGGAGGTGGGGAGCTTCATCATTGGTCCTCTGGAATTATGGTTGGTTTATGCATTGATCAGGATTCTTAAGCCTTTCAAAGTTGTCTTTGCAATGTTGTTACTATATAAATTGTTCTCCTGATTCATATTTCATTCTCCTTTAATTCATATAAATCAGTTCCTCTGAAATCACCCCTTTCATAATTTTTTTATGGCTCAATAATATTCCATTACATTAGATTTTGAACTCCTGGAAGGCAGAGACTATCTTCTGCTTCTTTTTTGTATCTGTAGTACTTTGTAGAATTCGTAACATATACCAGGTGCTTAATAAATACGTACTTAACTTGGGAAATACATTAAACCTGAACCACGTTAGTTAAGTACCTGGCACCACCACTGCATCTTCAATAAAGGTAATGGTAGCTTTGGGGGTGTCAGAGAAAGGGAACCCAAACAGACCCCACTGCACTGTCACCTTCCACCTCCATATACCTCTCCCCAGCATTACCTGAAGTTAACCAGTCTTCCCATTCCCCTCCAAGAATCCTCCTTTCCCTACTTCTGCCAGCTAGTCAGCAGGAAGGCTGAGGGAGAGAGGTAGGTGAGAGGATGTGCCTGCCCATTCCTATTTCCATTCTTAATTTCAACCACATTGATTTTGTTTGTGCAAAAAATTTAAAGCTTTATGTAAAGTTGTCCATCTTATCTTCTGTAATCTATATTTTTTGTTTAGTCATAAATTCTTCCCTTATTCATTGATCTGAAAGGTAATTTTTTTTCCTACTCTTTTCTATAATGTGACCCTTTCTATTTAAGTTATTAGAGTATCTATTCAGAACTTATCTTGTTATATGATATAATACACAGTTCCATTGCTTTCCAGTTTTCCCAATATTTTTTTAAATAGTGGGTCCAGGACCATTCTGAGTTAGGAATTGATAAACCAGAGAAAGAATGGAAGCTAGGTGCTACAATGGATTGCCATTGGGCTGGAGTCAGGAAGACCTGAGCTCAAATCCATCTCAGACACTTAGTAATTGGGTGACCTTGGGCAAGTCACTTAACTTTTTTTGCCTCAGTTTCCTCAACTACAAAATGGGGCTAATAACAGTGCCTACCTTGTACTTAGCACAGTATCTGGCACACAGTAGGCACTACATACATGCTTATTCCTTTCTCTCTACCCCTTCATTTGGACAAAGGATAATAAAACAAATAGCCATGCATTAGCGCTCCCCTTTGTACAGACCAGCCACATATTCTCTAGGTTCATAAAGGGATCATCCTGACATTCATGAACTAGATAATTTGGTCCTCCTCTTAAAGATATGGGAGACTTTGTGTAATGGCTTCCTGAAATAAAAAAACATACTTTGAGACCCCATTAGAATGTCTTTGAAAGTAGAAGGTCTTTGAAAGTAGGGACTATTTTTGCCTTTCCTTGAATTTCTATTGCTTAATGCAGTACCTGGTGATAAATGTTTGTTGGCTGATTGATTAACTAGTCTGGTAGTTCTGTGGGAAAAAGAAATTAGGACAATTTTAATGACTTTGCAATTGTTTTTATTTTGTATAACAATTTTCAAGTATCAGAACATTTTCAAATCCATTTTCTCATTTGAACTTCATAATGACCTTGTGAGGTGGGCATTCTTCCAGTTTTAGAAGTGAGAAATGTGAGACTTAGAAAGATTGAAATTTGCTCTAGGTTGCAACTAGGAAGTAACAGAGCTGAGATTAAACAAGAATTATTCTGTCTCCTAAATCAATATGGCTCCTGCTCAACCCAACCTCAATTTCCCTCACCCCTTATGAGGTTTTCAAGTGAAAAGACTATTTTCAAAGTCTAAAAATTATTATTAATGCCTTTTATGTTTTTAATTAGCCATTTTTACATTGTAACTTCCTTCCTATCCCCCATTCCCCTTAAATGTTTCACTGTGACACAGAAAAATCCATGCTTAATAACGAATCAAGACAGCAATGGTGCCTGACCTATAGTCTCCCACCTCTATATTGAGAAGAGAAAATGTGTCTTAACATCTCCTCTCTAGGATCATGATTTAACATCACAATTAATCAGAGTTTGGTTACTTTTACTGTTTCCATTTGCTTTGTAAATCATTGTGTATATTGTTTTCTTACTTTTGTTATCTTCACTCTGCACTAATTCATATAAGGTCTTCATATGTTTCTTTGAAGTCTCCATGTTCTTCTCAATGTCAATTCATATATCATAATTAGTTTATTCATTCCACAATTAAGGGGTTCTTATTTATTTCCAGTTTTTTGTTACCTCAAAGAATGATGCTATGAATATTTTGTGTGTGATGCCTTCCCCTGCCCCCCACCCCCACCCCTGTAATTGACCTTCTAGGGAGTATGTGCCCAGTTATGAGGATTGCTGGGTCAAAAGAAAAAAATAGTTCAAAAGTGACTTTTCTCAAATAATTTCATTTTTTTTCCCCAGAGCAGTTGACCAATTCATAGTTTTTTTGTAAACATATTAATGCATGTCTTTCCACAGCCCCTCCAACATTAATTATATCCAGTTTTTATCTTTGCCAATTTGTAGGGTGTTAGAGAAAACCCCAGGTTGTTTTAATTTACAGTTCTCTTACTATTAGCTATTTGGAGCACTTTTTCATATGATTACTGATTATTTGCATTCATCCTTTTGAAAACTGTTCATATTCTTTGTAGTTTAATGGCTTTTGTAGTCTAATGTAGTCTAATTGTAATCTAATGGCTTTTAGTTATATATTTGTTTCTATATATAATAAATATATCTTGCTCTGGACAACCAACAGAGCAATTGTGTCTGACAACATTTACAACTTTCTGCCTTCAAAGTACATCTCCCTTGGAACCCCCCTTGCTGAGAAATGTATAGGATCATAGATTTAGAGCTGAAAAAGATCAGAAGTCTTCTAGTCTAAAGGTTAATTTTACAAACAAAGAATCTGAAGCCCAGGGAGTTTCAATGATTTCGTCCAATGTCACACAGGCGGTAAAGGGGGAACTATGTTTCATTTTCTCTTCTTTGGGACCATAATAGGATTTTTCAATTACTCCAAGTTGGACTTCCTTTTAGTGATTTTTTAAAAAATTTATGTTATTGGGGCAGCTAGGTGGCACAGTGGATAGAGCACCAGCCCTGAAGCCAGGAGGGCCTGAGTTCAAATCTGGCCTCAGACACATAACACTTACTAGCTGTGTGATCCTGGGCAAGTCACTTAACCCCACTGCCTAACCAAAAAAACAAACAAACAAAATAAATATATAATGACACTGATTTAGTTTGTCTTTCTTATTGATATTATCATTGACATTTGCTACAATTTCATCCAGTACCTCATAATTTTCCCTACCATTTTACCTCCAATGGACAATGTAATTGAAAGATAAAAAGTCTCTTTTCAACATCTCCCTCAGTAAAGAAGGATCAACGAATTAATTTTGTGTTTGCTATTTTCTTATTATCCTTGATGACTCTACTCTCTTTTCTCCCCTCCTCCCCATTCTCTGGTTAGCTTTCTTGACTTCAAAAATTTAAGGAATCTTTTGTTATTTGGCTTTAGTTCCTTGTAAGGTACTCCTGGAATTTGTTTTTGTCACCTATTTTTTTTCTTACATTTGCCCAGCCCATTAAACTGTATGGACTTTCCTTTTAAAAAAAATGTTCCTATTTAGGCAGTCTTTCCATCTGTTTGTGAGAGACCTCCTTCTCTTCTACAATACCTCTTACTTTGCTAGTTCATTATTTAAGGTTCTCTTTGAGTATCTGACCTCATTCTTGGCACATCATTTTGCAATAAGATATTTTCAACTATTTTTCCAGGAACTTTTTATGGTTGGTTTTCTTTAATTGCTTCTAAACTTAAGCAAGGCAGCATTGTCCACTAGCATCCTTGAAATAATCAGGTGAAAATGAGGAAAGTCTCCAGTATGCTGGTAGACGCCACCTCCACCCCAACCTCTGCATTAAACTCAGAGGAAAACAGGGACAGAGGCATATCTCCAACTGCCTATTAGACATCTCAAACTGGATATCCCCTAACATTTTAAACTCAACACGTGCTAAATTTAATCTATTATCTTTCCCTCCAAACTCCCCCCTCTTCTTAATTTCCTTATTACTGTAGAGGATGCCACTCCATCTTTCCAGTCACCAAGGCTCAAAACAAAGGCTCCTTTCTCTCACCCTGCCCCCCATATTCAATCATTTGTTGAGTCCTGGCATTTCTACTTTTACATCTCTAGTATATACCCTTCCCTCTTCTGATACTGCTGCCACTTTGGGGGAGGAGCAAGGTTCTCATCACTTCACACCTGGACTATTTCAATAGGCTGTTGTTTGGTTTTCCTACCCAAGTTTTCCCCTATCCCAATCCATCTTCCATTTAGCTGTCAAATTTATCTTCTTAAAATTCAGGACTGACCATGCCACTTTTCCCTCCATTCAATAAATCCAGTGGCTCCCTATTGCCTCCAGAATAAAATATAAACATAATATGAAATATACATAATACAATAATAGATAATAAATATATAAAATATAAAAATAATAAAATCCTCTGTTTGACTTTTAAAGCCCTTCATAACCTGGCCATTTTCTACCTTTCTAATCTTCTTATGTCTTACTCCCATTCATGTACTCTTAATCCATTCTCCTCCTTACTGTTCCTTGAATAATACACTCCATCTGCTAACTTTCAGTTTTTCATTATCCCCCATGCCTGAAACACTTTCCTTTTTCATCTCTGCTTTCCAGCTTCCCTGGCTTCCTTCAAGGCTCAGCTAGTCTCACCTTCTGCAGGAATCCTTTCCCACTCCTCTTTAATCTTAGCGCTTTCCCTCTGAAACTACTCCCAACTTACTCTTATTTTTTTTTAAAGCAATCAAGGTTAAGTGACTTGCCCAGCATCACACAGCTAGTAAGCGTTTGAGGTCGGATTTGAACTCATGGTCCTCCTAACTCCAGGGCTGGTGGTCTATCCATTGAGCCCACCTAGTTGCTCCCAATTTATTCTTTACATTTCTTGTTTTTACATAGATATTTGTATGTTGTCTCTTTTATTAGAAGGTGAGCTTCTTGAGACCAGAGACTGTTTTGTTTTCATTTTCTGCCTTTATTTGTACCCCCAGTGCTTAAAAAAGTGCCTGGTACATAGTAGGCACTTAATAAATGCTAATTGACTGACTTTAAGATCCTTGGTCATGGATAGGCTCCATCATTGGAAGGAACATCTAAATTGGTGTGATCCATTCTAGAAAAATTTATGAAGCATTTTTGATGCATAAGACACTCTGGTGTTGGGGGTTGCAAAGATGAAAAATGATAGTCTATGCCCTCAGGAAAGTTCGAACCGAATAAGGAAGATGAAACATTTACATGTAACACATTTTGGTGTACTGCCTCCCCACTGTGTGTTCAAAGAAAGGTGGGATGGGGCTTTGAGCTTGGGGAAGAACAGATAATCATAGGAAATGACCCAGCTGCCTCGGAGAATACCATGATCAAGATAAACAATACCTGGGAAATAGTCCCTAACTGTTGACTTTCTATTTTTTTCACCCTGCTCAGTGACAGGCTAGCCAAAGATAAAGGTGGTCAGAGCTCCAAGCTGAGACCAGACAGCTGAGACTGGAGAAAGAAAAAAATGTCTCATGCATTCCAGTGTACACTGGATCCCAAGTTCATCCTCTTCCTGAATTGAGGGTGTGAGTCCAGTGATTCTACTTTTTCATCTGATCTGCCCAGTTGCTTTTGAAATCAAACTTCCTATTGTTTACACTCTTGCTCAAGGGAGGGTTCAAAATGTATATTTCCCAAAATACTTGAGTTCAGCTTGATCCCAAGAATTGTTAGTCAGCTCGCTGGAGTAGATGGAGTGCTAAAAGACGAAGAAGGGGTGTCTTTCCCCAGAAACCATATCCTACCTTTCCCTGAACAACAGCCATTTCAGCAAAACCTCATTTTATTGGAGTACTTTATTCAAATTGAGTACATATATCAGAAAGAGGGCCTTACAATTATCCTAGGTTACCCCTAAAACATTAGATTGAATCGTTATGGTCATTATTACATAATAGTGCATCCACTGGGAACTCCCTCCTAGAAAAGTATTGTCTATAACTCAGAAGTAAATTCAGCATATTGCCCTTCCTTTTGGGTCCTAAAGTGATATTTTAATCACTCATCGGTCTCCTCTAAAACCCTTATATTACTTCAACATCTCCTCATGCTACCATAGAGAGAGGTGGAACAGGGGATAAATGATAAAAGACTCACTGAGAACCACAGAGAACCTCATACTTACTTAGCATTTCTACCTGTTGGGGGAAAGTTCAAATTGCCAGGGTAAGCGTAGCCCTCCTAGATACCAGCTCCTTTTTCCTCTACAGAATAAGATGATTAGCTATCAACAAACCCTAGTTGTGAAACACACAGCTTTGGGGGGTATATCACCCAAAAAAAGAATTACTATAAAGGCAAAGGAAAGTTGCAGACAGAGTGCTTTAAGAAATGAGAAGTGATTACTTTCATTTGAGGTAGGGAGGGTAGGTAGGAAAATGAGGAAAGAATTTCTTTAAGAGGTTATCATTTGAGCTGAGACTTGAAGGAAGACAAATTCAATTGGCCTGGAGAGGTAAGAAGAAAGGTGTTTCAGATATATAGGATGGGCTGCCCAAATATATGAAGTCAGAAGGCAAGTTATGATCAAGTAACAGCTACTAATCCAGCTAGGCTGAAGCAAAAAGAATATGAAAGATATGGTAAAAGAAGGCTATATAGGTTGTAGCCAGATCATGGAGGGTTTAATAGGCCTTTTTTCTTTGCTGTCTTCTCAGTGAAATCCTTTGTTGTGGGACTGCCTATGGCATAAAAACATATTATGTTTTCAGTAATTTTTCTCTTTACCTGACTTAAGCCCCTACTCAGAAACCTAACCTGAACTTTTTTTTTCTGGACAATCTAGGACCCTGGCACCACCTCCTCCACTTAAATTCAAGAAATATCTATACGTCAGGTTTTGCGAGCCCTGGGGATACAACTACAACAACACAGCAGTTCCTGCCCTCAAAATGCTTACATTCTTATGGGAAGGGGTGTAATGACATGTCCACAAAGTAATATTCAAAAAGTATGCTGGCTTACATATGAAAATATTTTATTAGCATAACAACTTAGTTGCAGGCTATAAAATAAACCCACATAAATCACCCTCATTTCTATATATTACCAACAAAGCCCAACAGCAAGAGATAGAAAGAGAAATTCTATTTAAACTTACTGTGGACATTATAAAATATTTAGGAGTCTACCTACCAAAATAAACCCAGGAACTCTAATGACACAATTACAAAACACTTTTCACACAAATAAAATCAGATCTAAATAACTGGAAAAACATCAGCTGTTCATGGGTAGGCCGAGCTAATAAAATAAAAATCACAATCCTACCTAAGCTAATTTACTTATTCAGTGCCATACCAATCAAACTACCAAAGAATTATTTTATAGAGTTAGAAAAAATAATAACAAGATTCATTTGGAAGAACAAAAGGTCCAGAATATCAAAGGAACTAATGAAAAGAAATTCAGGGGAACGTGGCTTAGCAATTCCAGATCTTAAATTGTATTATAAAGCAGCAATCATCAAAACTGCTTGGTACTGGCTAAGAAATAGAGTGGTGGATCAGTGGAATAGGTTAAATATGCAGGACACAGTAGTCAATGACTATAGTAATCTATTATTTGATAAGACCCCAGCTTCTGGGACAAGAACCCACTCTTTGAAAAAAACTGCTCGGAAAACAGGAAATGAGTATGGCAGAAACTAGGCATAGACCCAAATCTCACACCATATACCAAAATAAAGTCAAAATGGGTTCAGGACTTAGATATAAAGGCTGATACTATAAGCAAACTGGGAGAACAAGGAATAGTTTACCTATCAGATCCATGGAGAACAGAATTCATGACCAAACAGGAGATAGAGAACATTATGAAAAGCAAAATGGATAATTCTGATTACATTAAATTGAAAAGTTTTTGCACAAACAAAGCCAGTGCAACTAAGATTAGAAGGAAGGTAGAAAATTGGGAAAGAAACTTTATAATCAGTCTCTCTGATAAGGGCCTCATTTCTAAAATATATAGAGAATTAAGGCAAGTTTATAAGAATACAAGCCATTCCCCAACTGATAAATGCTTGAAGGATACGAACAGACAGTTCTCAGATGAAGAAATTAAAGCCATCTATAGTCATATGAAAAAATGCTCTAAGTCATTATTGATTAGAGAAATGCAAATCAAAACAACTCTGAGGTACCACATCACACCTATCAGATTGGTCAACATGACAAAACAGGAAAATGACAAATGTTGGAGAAGACATGGGAAAATTGGAACGCTAATGTATTGTTGGTAGAGTTGTGAAATGATCCAACCATTTTGGAGAACAATTTGGAGCTATGCCCTAAGGGCTATAAAAATGTGCATACCCTTTGATCCAGCAATAGCACTTCTAGGGCTATATCCCAAAGAGATCATACAAATGGGACAAGGACCCACATGTACAAAAATATTCATAGCAGCTCTCTTTGTGGTGACAAAGAATTGGAAATTGAGACGATGCCCATCAATTGGGGAATGGCTGAGCAAGTTGTGGTATATGAATGTAACGGAATACTATTGTGCTATAAGAAATGATGAACAGACTGACTTCAGAAAAACCTGGAAAGACTCATATAGTCTGATGCTGAGTGAAGTGAGAAGAACCAAGAGAACGTTGTTCACAATAACAGCCATGTTGTGCGATGACTAATATTGATAAACTTAATCCTTCTCAGCATTACAAGGATCTAAGACATCTCCAGAGGCCTCATGATGGAAAATGCTATCCACATCCAAAGAAAGAACTATGGAAGTTGAATTGCTATCATTTTTTTTTCTTCTGTTGAGTTTTGTTTCCTGTTTCTGATGGTTCCTCCTATGGGTTTTAATTTTTACTTACAACTTCACTAATGTGAAAATATGTTTAATAGGAATGTAAATGTATAGCCTATATCAGATTGTGCGCCATCTTGGGGAGGGTGGTGGGGAGGAAGGGAGAGAAAAATTTTAAACTCAAAAGCATATGTAAGTGATTGTTGATAAATCAAAATAAATTAATAAAATTTAAAAATACATATTTTATTAGGTACTACTACAGAGAATAAAATCCTCAAACATCTTATCATATCCCCAAATTCACACATATTTTTGCTCTATGTCCTCTAGAATCACAGTCTCAGAACTTGAAAGCTTTAGTGTAGTTGATCCCTCTCATTCCAATAAATAGGCTGGAATCACCAGGGTATTTTATACCTTAGTATCAGCTAGGTGTGGAGGTGGCTAGACCCGGCCTGGCCTGGAGTCAGGAAGATATCTTCCAGCGACCAAATTCAGCTTCAGACACTTACTAGCTGTGTGACCCTGGGCAAGTAACTTCACCCTGTTTGCCTCTGTTTCCTCATCTGTAAAATGAGCTGGAAAAAAAAATGGCAAACCACTCTAATATCTTTGCTAAGAAAACCCCAAATGAAATCATAGTCAGACAAGAATGAAAAATGATTAAACAACAACAACAAATCATGATTATACTGGTTTTATCTCATGCTTCTTAGTTTCAGATAAAGATTTACCCACAAAGTGATACCTCCACCCATCTCCTCAGGTTTTGTTTTTTGTTTTTTGAGGGCTTTCTTCCAAAGTGGTCCAGCAATGATGGATGGGAAGATGGACAGAAAAGTGGAAGGGGAAAAAAGTCCGATGAAGATTCTTTTTCCTTTATATGTACTTTGTTTTATAACTCTCGAATTCATTTATGATTCAGTATTCCGTCTTTGTGATGTCATTTTCCCCCAATCAGACTGCCACTCCTTAAGGGCAGAGACCCTGTCTTCTCTAAACTTTCTCTCTCCTAGTTCTTGAAACAGTACTTTTCATCTAGTAGGCCCTTAATAACTGTGCTCCTGATGATAACATATTCAGTTAGTGTTACCTATACTTCATATCTAACTGATAGTCTTTTTTTGTTACCATGTAGAAGATGAGGAAGGGGTGCCTCTCCCCAGAAATCATATCCTACCTCTCCATGAGCAACAGAGCCATTTCAGCAAAGCCTCATTTTATTGGAGTACTTTATTCAAACTGAGTGCATATATCACAAAGAGGGCTTGACAATTATCCTAGGTTACCCCTAAAATGTCGGATTGAATTGTTATGGTTATTATTACATAGTAATACATCCACTGGGAACTCCCTCCTACAAAAGTATTGTCTACGACTCAGAAATAAGTTCAGCATATTGCCCTTCCTTATGGGCTCTAAAGCGATTTTTAAAAATCACTCATTTGTCTTCTCGAAAACCCTTATATTACTTCAACATCTCCTCTGGATAATTAAATTTCCGAAGTATTACTACTTAGACTAATTCTGTTAAGGACTTCCCATCTCCTTGCACAATTCCAGCTGCGTTTCATTTTCCAGATCTGCTGGTCTATAGTTGGGCCCCATTACCCCCAGTATTTTGTATGGAACTTAACACCCACAGAGATTTCACATTACTTTGCTTGGCCGTAAGATTTTCATCCTGTTGTTTACGTTGTTGCTCTCCTAAACCGTTCCTTCGACTCTCTTTCTTAAATCAGTCTGGTAACTTAACTGGTAACTGGAAGGAAGCCCAGAAAAAAGGTTCCCCAAGTGCCCCCCCAATCTGAAAACAGTTCCATGGTTTTACATCTTTTCTAAATGTCACGTCTGTCCTTTAACCTCTATATAAGGATTTAGTTGGGGTTTCTAGTGATAAGCATTTTTTTTAACCTCCCCATACAAAGACCCCAGGTTGGAAAATCCTTGCAACAGGGGGGAAAAGAAAGCAATTCTTCAGCATCTGTCCCCGCGAAGACTTAGGGATGTTGGGGAAGGATATTTCAGTTGGTCCAGGCTGGCTGGTCCACCCTGTGAGTGGAGGGTCTCCCTGAAGTCTGCATCCCACCCCTCACCCCGGCCGCGGGAAGGCTCTGGGAACGCGGAGGGAGGGAGGGATGGGAAGAAGGCGGAGGGACTTGGGAGCTGGGACTGGACTTCCTCTCCCGATTCCGGAACTGTGCGCTAGGGAGAGGCAGAAACACGGAAACCCAACCTGCTCCTACGGTGAAAGCAGCCTTCGGCTGGCGACGCCTCCAAGCCGCCAGCTGGGAGGAGCTCGGGCTTGGGAGCGCAGCCCGGGGAAGCGCGCGGGGCTCCAGGCTGCAGCTGCCGGTGCCTCTGCTTCTTGGGCGCTGTTGCGCCCCTTTCTCTTTCCCTGCTCCCAGCCCGAGCCCCAGCCTCAGCCCAGTTGCGCTCCCTTCTCCCTAGTGAGCGGAGCCCGACGCGGGACTGCAGTCCCAGAGCGAAGCGACACCCCGCCTTCTCCCGGAGCCCACTGCAGTAGACGGGACGAAGGGGGTGGGAGTGAGGGCTGGAGGGGGCGGGCCAGGGCCAGGCCCGGTGGGGGGACGATGTGACCAGCGGAGCCGCTGGTGGGCGGGCAGGGGGCGGAGCCGTAAGGAGCCGCGGGATTCCGGGGCGAAGGGGCAGGGGCAGCAGCCCCGACGGGACAGAGGGGACGGCGGCAGCGGCGGCTGCGGGCGCAGCGAGAGGCGCGGAAGATGTGGCTGAAGCCGGAGGAGGTGCTGCTGAAGAACGCCCTGAAGCTCTGGGTCACCCAGAAGAGCAGCTGCTACTTCATCTTGCAGCGCCGGAGGGGCCACGGGGAAGGCAGCGGCCGCTTCACGGGTAAGCGGCGCGAGCCCAGGTGCTCTCGGGGCTCCGCAGGGAGAAGGTCGGACAGCCGGGCAAGGCCACTGCTGGGGTCGAGGGAGGGGGGAGCCCGACGGCCGGGCTGAGCAGCGGGTTGGGGACAAAAGAACGAGGGGGTAGCTTTGGAGGTCAGGAGAGGGAGCTTGGATACTGGGCAGACGGCGGAGCCCAGAGCGTTCCTAGCTAAATGGGACGACCCCCTGGAGGTTTCCCCCTCCTTGGGCTGCTGGGCACAGCTGGAGAAGGGGCATGTCGAACCTCTTCAGCTGGCACTGGTCAGCTACCACCTAGTTGCGAGTTATCGAGTTGGAGGTGAAGGAGTCACTGGGTGGTTCTTGGGATTGGGGATTTTCTTTCTAATTGCACTTGCAAAAACCGTTCTAGGCTGTGGTGTGAGAGGTCTGGCGGGTGGAAGGCTACGGGGGAAGCTAGGCGGCCCAACTTCATTAGAGAACTGCAGGAGGAAAACTGCCTTTGAGTAAACAAGAGTTTGATTGAGGGCCTGAGTTAGAGAGATAGGCTTTGTGTAGAAAGAAGCAGGAAATTCTGTTTCCACCTGTGCAGGTGCTTGGCGATAACCCTCGGGGATGGAGTGTGTGCAGTCTGCCCTAGGGCCATCCTTTGAGGAAGCCTGGGTTAGCGTCTGGGAAAGGGTAGCAGGGTTCCAGGTGGATACTTAACGGGGTAGGATCGTATCTGGTTCAGCCCAGCTAAGAAAACTGAGGAATTAGGTTCACCTACGAGGATTGCTAAACTTTTTTTGTGGGGGTGGCTCTTCGGGGAATGGGTAGCTCCAGACTCTCAGCTCTGTATGCCTCGATACAAGAGGTACTTGTGGGGTTATCACAATAGCGAGGGAGGGGAAGCTGGAGGAGTTACTGTACTGTCATTTCTAAATCCAGTCTTCCTGATTGCAAAATGAAACGGTTTAACTTTTTTTTTTTTGGCTTTAGTTTCCTCTAAGGGATGATCTCAGACAAAAAAATCTGGATTGTTAAAGTAGGAAAGAAATCCTAAATTAATACAATAGAAAGTAAACTCTTTGAGGACAGAGCACGATCGGTTGTTGGTTATTTTTTTTTAATCTGTCTCCAGCATCTAGCACAAAACCTTGAATTTAGAAGGTGATTACTAAACGTTTGCTGAAGAGACAAAGGTGTGTTAAGAAATGCCATATAAAAACCAAGGGAATTGGTCAACAAGTTTCATCAACTGGGATAACTGTAGGCACAGCTGTGTACTAGGTGCAGTAGGGAATGCAGGAGTAGTTTGAGTACTATAAAATATGTGAGAAAATGAGATAAAAAACTGTATGATTGGAAAGTTTTGTGATACAGGTATTCAGAGAAAGGAGTTAGCATTGTGGGTCAGAGTACTTTGCTTGTAGGGATGTGACTTAAACTGAGCCTCTAAAAATGAGTAGGAGTTGGATAGGTGGAGAAGATCAAGGATAGCATTCTAAATGGAGGAAAGGGATACTTTGGGTGTCATTGCTCTTGCCATGTGAGTGGGAGGTGTCAATGGGAAGAATGCTCTCTCTGAAGGAAGAGGATCAGGTTATTTGTATTGGAACATAAAGTTAGATGCTAGCTAGACACAGGAATTTAGATTTGATCAAAAAGAGTCATGGGCAGCTAGGTGGAGAAGTGGATAGAGTGCTTGGCCTAAAGTCAGAAAGACTCATCTTCCTGAGTTCAAATCTGGCCTCAGCCACTTACTAACTGTATGACCCTGGGCAAGTCTCTTAACCTAGTTTGCTTCAGTTTCCTCATTTGTAAAATGAGCTGGAGAAGGAAATGGAGGAGAAGTCTCTTTGCTAAGAAAACCCCAAATGAAATTACAAGTAGTCAGACATGACCAAAAAATGACTGAATAACAATAAAAATAAACTATTAGAGGGTCTTAAAGAGAAGAGTTCTTATCATTATTCAGAATGAATTTAAGGAGACAGGAAAGATTCGATTTGGGGAGACGTACTTTTTAGGATATATACTTGAATATCAGCTTGGAGTTAAGCATGATAGATCTTCAAGATTGGCAGGACACTCTGGATTTGAGTGAAATGGAAAGTTGAAAGTATCTGTTGAAACAAGAACTATTTGGGGAGGAGGGGTATGGGAGGGAGTCTATAAGACTTCCTGTTGGCTTATCAAGCTGTATATCATTGGGCACATTATAGGTTGTCCAGTAATTAATGATAGATTCAAAGCAGTTTTGATACATTAAGACCTCGTTCCATTTGATGTCATTGAATCCATTAGTGTTTCCCCAGGCCTGGGTTCTAATTGTTTCTTGATTATAACTGTGAGAACAGTCTAGTGAACCTAACAAGTGTAAGTGGTAATATTCTCTTAGGATCATAGATTTAGGGCTGGAAGGGACTGAGAAGACATCTAGTTCAATCTTCTCATTTTACAAATGAGAAAACTGGGGCCCAGAGAGATTGAGTGACTTTCCAAGGGTCATACAGCTAGTATGTATCAGAGAAAGGATTTGAACACAGGTCTTCCTGATTCCAAGTGCAGCACTCTATCCACCACACCTCACTTGTCCAACACACACACACACACACACACACACACACACACACACACACACACACACACACACACAATCCTAAAGAACAAAATAAAAAAAAACCCAGAGGCAGAGGGTGTTCAGGGTGTTGGCCCTAGGAATTGAAAGAACTCAGGTTTCCTGAGTTTAATTTCCTAGGGACACAGTGTACCTTGTTGACCTTAGTGGTGGCACAGAGCTTTTCAGTTTTATGCCATTCACTTGTAGATGTGAGACCATGAAACAAGTTGCATTTGTTTTGTAATTGGAAAGACCCTGAGTTATCAGGTCAGATTGTCCTTAAAGGGAACCTTATGCTCTAACACAGAGTAAGAGAAACATCACTGTTATGAAGGTTTGGGAAATCATAGGAGTTTAATCTGGTAACATTAGAGATCTCAGAAAGGAAAGAATACTCTGAATAAATTTTGAGAGAAATTCATTCTTTTAAACCCTAAAAATTTGGAGTAAGATGTTTGGAAAAATGAAATTTGAGAAATTCCTTGACTTTTGCAGAAAGTCAAGAGAGAAAGACACAGTTCAAGTAATACTATGGATAAAATATAGTAGACAATTGTGAAAAAAAACAAACCTGTACTATGGGCCTAGGAGCAGCTAGGTGGCCTGGAGTCAGGAAGACATGAGTTCACATCTGGCCACAGACACTTACCAGCTGTGTGACCCTGGATCATTTAACTCAGTTTGCCTCAGTTTCCTCATCTGTAAAATGAGCTAGAGAAGGAAATGGCAAACCACTCCAGTATCTTTGCCAAGAAAATCCGAATAGGGTCATGAAGAGTCGACCATGACTGAAAGAACTGAACAACATAGTCAGAAGACCTGGGTTTTAGTACTGATTCTGCCACTAGCTTCCTGTGACCTTGGACAAAGCGAGCTTCTATAAGCTTTAATTTCTCACCTGTAAAATGAGAGGGGTGGATGAAATAGTCTCTTAGGTCCCTTTTAGCTCCAGTCCTATAAGTCTTAATTTTTATATGGTGCTGAACTTTACTAAGGGATTATGGTAGGAAAGAGAGGAGAGTGTAGCCAGAGCAGGAGTGCTGGCCTGGAACAGAAATGGTGGGTTTGGAGATCAAGTAATAAATGAAGAATGGGTTTAGGAAAAGTAAGGCCTAGGGAGAAATAGAGAGATAAACGATTAGAGCTCTTGAACACAGAAGCAGAACACTTGAGGGGGATGATCATCCCATTCTTTTATAACCTTTACTTTTTCAAAAAAGGAAAAAATAGCAAGGGCTGGGGTAGGTGAAGAGGTAATAAACCTAATTCTTGTACTACTGGTACAGGCAACAGAATAAGTAAACTCATCTTTACCCTCCAGGGTTTAAGCTGCCTTGTTCCTAAATTTGAGGAATTCAAAGAGGTCAGTGACAGTCTTCATTTGTTTTTCCAGGTTCACACTCACCTTTGGGGCCAGGAGTGCTGCCAACTCCCTAGGTGTCAGTGAAAGTGTAGAAACACTTCTCCCTCACCTCATCAAGTATAAAACAAGTAGGTTTAGCATAAAAGAGGCAGTTAATCTCTAGGTCAATGTAAGTCAGTCCAGATAGACTCAATGATTCTCACTTGGACTGACCATACCAGTTATGGGTCAGACTTTTACCTTTGCTAAGCATGCCACTGTTCGAGGTTTTCAGAGTGCCAACATTAATGATGTGGGTGCATCCAAAGAGAAATAAACAACTATGCAATATTAAGTTGGCCATGGTACCAAGCCTAGTTGGACCCTTAAATAATTTTAAAGTTCAGGCTGCCCTGGGATTATAGGATGTGCTAAGAATGAGCATTTTGGAGAAAATAGAGAAATTAGTAGGTCATAATTTTCTTCTACCCCATCCATCTGGTTTACCACAACTATTTAAAATGTTTTATAAAAATGAAAGAGTTCGGGCTTCCACTTCCAGGAGCCAAGATGGCAGAGTAAAGAGGTAGTCAGTCTCACCCTCCCCTATCAATCTCTGAAAACATCACCCCCCAAAAAAAACCAAACGAACCCTGGAACAGCTGAACTAGAAGAAAGACAGGGAACAGTAGTGCAGCAGCCTAGCAAACAGGTCTCCCAGTGCCTCAGCAAAAATAAGGGAAGCAGCACTACAAAGGGCCCCAGGAGTATAAGCACCCTGCAGCATCCATCTGAAAGGAGCTGAAGAAAGCAACCTAAAGTCTTCATAAAGCCCCAGCCTTGCTGATTCCAACCCAACACCAGGTAAGCTGTCAGAACCCCAGGAAGAGATCCTGAAGCCCAGGTGGTAAGGCAGGCAAACACCAACACCTGGACCTCCAAGTGCCTCAGTGAGGGCGGGGGAGCTGGTGGAAACCAGCTCAGAAAACCACCAAGTGCCTCAGCACTCTACCTCAAAGGAATCTCCCAGGGCATTAGCAGAAAGAGGGAGGCAGCATTACAAGGGGCCCCAGGCAGATAAACACCCTGCAGCACCCATCTAAAAGGAGCTGAAGAAAGCTAAAGGAAAGGAAAAGCAGGCAACCTAGAATTGCCTGAAAGTTCCAGCCTTGCTGATTCCAGCCCAACTGAGGTAAGCTACCAGAACCCTACAGCTTCCAATTGCCAACATAAGAGGCCCCAGCACACAAAACCAGTGACCAAGACCTAGGCTCCCAACACAAGAAGCTTGGGTCAGTGCCCTCTGTTCCCCAGCAGGAGAGCTCAATCTCTTTAAAGGCCAGGGAATAAAAAAAACACCATGAGTAAAAAGAAACGTACCATAGATTCATATTATGAGAAGAGTGAAGATCAAGACAGAAATTCTGAAGAGGACAACATTGTCAACAAACCCACATCTGCAACATCAAAAGGGAATATGAACTGGTCTGAAGCCCAAAAAGCCTTCTTAGAAGAGCTCAAGAAGGATTTTAAAAGTCTAATGAGAGAGGTAGAAGAGTCCTTAAAAAATACAATTGGCCAATTGGAAAAAAAGTACACTGAAGAAAACAAGTCCCTAAAAAACACAATTGGCAAACTGGAAAAAAGTACACTGAAGAAAACAAATCCCTTAAAAATACAATTGGCCAATTGAAGAAGGAAGTACAAAAACTAACAGAAGAAAACAATCTGTTAAAAATTAGAATTGGACAAATGGAAACTAATGACTCTATGAGAGAGCAAGAATCAGTCAAACAGAAACAAAAAAATGAAAAAATAGATGAAAACTTAAAATACCTCATCAGTAAAACAACCAACCTGGAAAATCGATCCAGGAGAGACAATTTAAAAATTATTGGACTACCTGAAAATCATGATGAAAAAAAGAGCCTGGACAGTATCTTTCAGGAAATCATAAAGGAAAACTGCCCAGAAGTCCTAGAACCAGAAGGTAAAATAACCATAGAAAGAATACCACTCACCACCTGAAAGAGATCCCAAATTGACAAGCCAAGGAATATAATAGCAAAATTCCAAAATTACCAGATGAAAGAGAAGGTGCTGCAAGCAGCCAGAAAGAAACAATTTAAATATCATGGAACCACAGTCAGGATTACACAGGACCTTGCAGCTTCTACATTAAAAGACTGCAGGGCGTGGAACATGATATTCCTTAAGGCAAAGGAGCTTGGACTGCAGCCAAGGATCAACTACCCTGCAAAAATGAGCTTGATTTTTCAAGGGAGGAGATGGATGTTCAATGAAATAGGGGACTTCCAAACCTTCCTGATAAAAAGACCAGAGCTCAACAAAAAATTTAATCTTCAAGTACAAGATTCAAGAAAGACATAAAAAGGTAAATGGGACAGAAAGATACAAAATGTTGTTAATAAAGGTGGACTGTTTACATCCCTACAAGGGAAGATGACACTTGTAACTCTTGAGAATTGTATTGTTATTCCACCATGTTAAAGGAGTATACATAAAGGGGTGATATTAGTTGACTTTGATGTAATGATAAAAAAAAATCTAATCAAGTGGGTTAAATGAATCCAAGTAAGTGGATTAGTCTGATCTTAGAAAATGTACTGAGAAAGGAGGAGGCAGACAAGTAAATTATATTACAGGAAAAGACACAAAATCCTATTACAGCAGAGGGAAAGAAGGGAGGGGGGTGGGCATTGTTTGAACCTTACTCTCATCAGATTTGGCTCAATAAGGAAATAACATAATCAGTTAGGTATAGAAATCTAACTTGCCCTATAGGCAGTAGGAAGGAAAAGGGGAAAGAAAAGGGAGGAGGGATAGAAGGGAGGGAAGAATCTGTAAGGCTAAAAGGCGAGAAAAGGGAAAGGGAGGGGGAGGGACTGAGGGAGGCGGTGGTCAAAAGCAAAGCACTTGGGGCACCTAGGTGGCACAGTGAATAGAGCACCGGCCCTGAAGTCAGGAGGACCTGAGTTCAAATCTGGCCTCAGACCAAATGCTTGACACTTACTAGCTGTGTGACCCTGGGCAAGTCACTTAACCCCAATTGCCGAAAAAAAAAAACACTAGTGAGTAATTTTTACTTACAACTTCACTAATGTGAAAATACGTTTAGTAGGAATGTAAATGTATAGCCTGTGTAAGATTGTGTGCCGTCTTGGGGAGAGTGGTGGGGAGGAAGGGGGAGAAAAATTTTAAACTCAAAAGCATATGAAAGTGATTGTTGATAAATCAAAATAAATTAATAAAATTTAAAAAAAATGAAAGAGTTCTGTGCTCATCTATCAGAGACCAGGTCTGCCCTTTTGAGGACTTTCTTGCTTTTATCCTCTGGTGTTTTCAATATCTTCATTTCTGTGCCCTCTTATGGCTTGATGATATGAATTGATCTTTGGGCTATTTTCATAGCTGGAGATATTCTCTCCAGCAGTATAGATCATAACCCAACTCTGCTTGTCCATCCTTGTGAATCTTGCCATGTCTTCTGATAAATTTTCCATATGGTGTCCAGTCGATATTTTGTGTGCTGTCCTCAACTTGTTTTGATTTTGTAAGGATACCAGTGAAGCACAATTGGTTGTACATTGGCTCTGCATGACCACCTTATCTGATCTGGGTATTATACTTTTCTTTGACATCCGTTATACTTCTCCTTTATAATTTCTTGTTTTGAACATGTCATGGTCATCTTCACCATGCTTAACTCAATTCTTTCATTATTTTAGTATTCCAGGCAACTTCATTGGCAAAAAAAATATTTTTATTAAGAAGATGGGCCCTCAGTGTGTGGACTTATTTTGGTTGACTATGCTTATTTATTGATAATAGAGAACTTAAATTTTTTGTGGGGAGAGTTGTGTTGATATTGATATTGATAGAAACAAGAGGGGCTTTCTCGAAAGAATAAGAGCATCAGTTATGTTTTTTTAAAGATGCAGAAGAGCACAGAAAGAGATTCTGAAGGAAACAGAGACAAGTGCAACAGCTTTGAAACAAACTTGCTGAATTTATATCTGTTTTAAAGAAAAAAGGGGCAAGCTTTGTGTGGTAGAGATTTGTGGTATCACCTGTAAGCCTGTTTCTATTCTTCTTTTTATGTGGAAATGCTATTGTTTGCAGGTGTTTGTCAAGTTCAGAATATAAAAAAAATTAAAATTAAAATAGAAAAAACATGGGCCTTGGATTAAAAAAAAAAAAGCTTGAGCTCCTTGAAGGAACTTGCAACTTCCCAAAGGCAATAAAGCTCTCTTTTTCTCTTGTTCAATTCTGGAATCACTTCCTTTGATTAATATGATTTCCAATAAATTATGACCAAGTTTGTTGTAATTTAGATCAGTGATATCAAACTCAAATAGGAGTGAGGGTCACTAAATTGTACATAAGGATCCCTGTGGGGTACAGATTGATTTAGTTTTAAAATGTAATATTATCTGTGTTTTATTGTATTTGTTTATTTTGTTAAGTCCATATTACATTTTAATCTGGTTCACCACCACCCCCTCCACACCTCCAAGTGTTGTGGACTGCATGTTTGACCCCTCTGATTTGGATGATTTCTTAAACATTTAAAAAAAAATGTGGCAAAGTAACATGAAGTGGCATAGTGATAAGGAAAGAAGCAACATGGGGACTGAGTCCTAACCTTCTGTACACACTGGCTTCATTGTGTTACCCTGGGCAAGTCACCCATACTCAGTGTCCCAGATTACTCTCTCAGATTATAGATTGCAAATGGAGTAGAAACAAGTGCAAAAAAATTCTCTCCATTGATTATTTAAATCACAGGTCTTTCTGAACTAAACAATTCATCCCTGGGCCCTATAATAGTGCTTTCTTACATATGACATATTGCATTTCATTTGAATGTAGTAAGAGTAATGTACTCATGATTATCTAATAAAAATGATCTAATAAAACTCACTGATTTTCTCAGTTAATCAGTCTTCTTGTAGCATTTAACAGGGTTGACCCTACTTTCACAGCTCTTGGGGTTTTCCTGATGTTGCTTTCTCTTGGTTCTCCTCCTGTTCCTCAGTGTCTTTTGTCTTTTACTCCTGTAACTGGAGGTGGATCCTCAGTTTCTATCCTGGACTCTCGTCTATACATAAATCTAACCTTCGTCTTTCTCGGTGGTATTTTGAATTATATGTCCCATTGGTATCAGTAGGATAACAATAGGTATCAATACATCCAAAACAGAACTCTATCTCCTCTCCCATCCTCCAATCTACCCTGTTTCATACCTCTCCATTTCTGTTGAAGGCAATGCCATCCTTCCAGGCACTCACTCTTCTTTTTTCCTTATAGCCCCATGTCCAATCAGTCATCAAGTCTTGTTTATTCTATCTCCACAACATTTTCTCACATCTGTTCCCTTTCCTCCACTTACATGACAACCACCCTTGTTTTGGTCCTTATTACATCTCTCCTGGACTGTTAAAATAGCTTTCTTAATTGGTCTCCCATTCTCCAGACTCTCTTGTCTTCAATCCATCTCTCCCCACAGTTGCCAAATATTCCTAAAGCACTGGCCTGAGTCACTTCCCTGCTTCAATAAGTTCTAATGGTTCCCTGTTGTCTCCAGGGTAAAATGCAAACTCCTCCTTTGGCCATTAAAAGTCTTTAATCTGACTCCAGCCTACCTTTCCAGATTTCTTACACAGTATTTCCCTTTACACACTCATAACTTCCAGCCAAACTGGACAGTTTGCTGTTGCTCACGCATGACATTCCAACTTCTCTCACTGTATCTTTGCATTGCCTGGAATGCATTCCCTCCCCATTTCTGCCTTTTAACAATACCTTGTTGTTCTTTTTCTCAAAGCTCAGCTTTTTTTTTTTTTGCTTATTCTTTTCCCACACCCCAGATGCTAGTCCCTACCTCTTAATATTACTTTGTATTTACTTTCTTACTAATCTTAAGAATTTGTGAACATAGTATCCCCTTCACTCCAGCAGAATGTAACCTCTTTGAGGGCAGGGGCTGTTTTGATTTTGTCTTTGTTTTCCCACCCTAGCATAATACCTATGATACAGGTTGTTGTTGTATGTCCTTTGTTTTCAAAGAGGACCAATGACACCTGACTATTCGTCTTTACACCATATGGGTACATATTAAATAGGCATTTAAAAACTTCTTGTTTGATTAATTTATGCCATGATAATAATCCAGTTGAGGTGGAAAGAATCTTAGAGGTTATCTAGCCAGACCTCTCATTTCCTTGATGATGAAACTGAGACCAGAGATATTGAAGTGACTTCTCCAAGCAACGTGTGTGTGTGTGTGTGTGTGTGTGTGTGTGTGTGTATATGTATATATATATATATATATATACACACACACACACACACACATACATATATATGTGTAAATAGATACAGAAATATACATACATATATACACACACACACACATATATAAATAGATACAGAAATATACATACATATATAGATATAGATATATTGAAGTAGGGATTGGTCCTCTGATTCCTCATTCAACACTCTTTCCACTGTACCACATTCTGAGTAGGTGATATAGATTTCATCGTATGCCCTAAGGCACGTAACATTTCCAAAGAGAAATGTTTTATTGTAGGCTTGGGTCATCAGGTTTATTTGCTATGCTTGTGATAATCATAAGCTAACAGACCACAATGAAGCTAATTCTAGCATGATAATTGTCTTTTTTTGAACTATCTGTTGCAAAGGATGAAGAAGTAGAGAAATTGAATGAAAACTAGCTTGGAAGACCTTTTCAGGTATACCTTACTTTGATGGATCTGTGATCCTAATGATAAGAGTACTCCTATAGTGTGAGGAATGGAATCCTCTTCATCCTGTGGGGCTTTTGCCCATGTTTCCTCCATAGAGGCTTCCTCCAATGTGTTTGGGGAGGGGGCAGGCCTTCTACATCTCTTAACATTGTAAATCCACCAGAGGAGCACACAGACTTTGCATTACTTATCCTTTAGTCTGGCAGGGAAACCAGAAGAGTTCAGGTAAGTTCCTGCATCTACTCTTTTGTCTCAGCTCCATCCTTCACGCTTATTCCTTAGTCTTGCTATATGCTTTCATCTCACCACCTTTTGCATTTATGTATCACTCTGGTAGAGTTTTCACTAATTTTTCTGTATTTTTCTTCAATACTTATGTGTGTCAGCCTGCTCATGCCCATTATGTGCCTCTCCAAGGACTTTTGGGAGACCCACAACTCTAAATCTTTGGTGACTATGGTATTCCATTACTCACTGCCACCTAGCATCACCAGAAGAATATTGATGTTAAAAGGGTGGACTTTTCTACTATACAATTTCCCAAAGGCAATCCACCCTTCTTTCTTCCTCTTATTCAACTCTGGGTCCACTGTCTGTGCAAGACAGATATATTGATATATCCACTCTATGGTTTGCTTGTCCAATTGCAATAACATAGTCTGAGCAAGTAGGTACTCTTCATTCACTTGGATATTTTCTCTGTAGATAATTAAGGTGAAATCTTTATGTGATTATGGCTCTCTGTGTTCCAGGGCTAGATTTAATCAGTATAATATCATCTGCAAAAAGAAGCATCTGGAGTGCCTCAGTATCTATAGGGAATTCTTTTTTCATCTGGACTGTTCTGGACAGCTTCCATGACAGTGGCAAATACCTTTTGACAAATGTGTCTTCCTTGTTTTATACCTAGATTGATGTTAAAAATCAGAGAATTGTTGAATAAACTTATCTCTTATGTCTTTCAGGGAATGTTGTATGGTTGTAATATGTGCATGAGTGATGAGTAGGGTTGGAAATATGTAGGTGGCAAAAGATTTTTAAAGATATATAGGGGTGTCCAAGAGCAGCTAAGTATTTGAAGACCTGTAGTCTTTTAAATTCTAAAGCCTAATAGGGAGCAATGGATGAACATAGAAATCTTCGTTTAGCATTGCTAATCTAGAGGTACTGCTATTTTTGTATTCTGGTGGACAAAGGAACACTTTAAAAAAAATGAAACTGATGACTCTTTCACTCCTGGTACAAACATTTTCTATAATCATTTTTGTATGTTAACAAAAAAAAACCAAATAGCATTCTGCATATTTGAGCAACTCCTCAAATTAGGAGAGACCTATAATTGCAGAATAAGATTTGTTACGATATAGCTCATGTTTCTACTACACTTAAAGGGGTGATTGACATAGATTATTTCATTTTATCCTTACAGCAACCCTGTAAGGTAAGGTACCACAAATTCTACTAACCCCATTTTATACATGAGAAAACTAAGGAAGTTGAGTGACCTGCACAAGTGACAAACTTGTAAGTGGTAGACCTAGGTATGAACCAAGGTCCTCTGACTCTGATTCCAGTTTTCTCATTTCTTTATTCTTCCTGTAATAGGGAAAATTCACAATCTTAGAATTGAGAAAGATTTTTCCCCTAGTGTTGAAGTTGGAAGTTTTGTTTTTAATGTATGGAATTAAGATAGCAGAAGGCATGCAGGAACCAGTTGTATCTTTTATTTGGAGATGCCCCACTCTAGTTCTGCTTGATTCTATTTAGCATCACGGTGGTAATAATAATTCTTATTAATAACAGTAGAAATTTACATAGTAGTTTAAGGTTTGTGAAGCAAAAATGTACATTATTTCATTTGAATTCTCCAAAACCTCATGAGATTAGCTACCAAAGGTACAAGTAGTATCATTCCCACTTTACAGCTAAGGAAACTGAGGCTCAAAGAAATTAAGTAATCTGCCCATGGTTACACAGCTTATAAATGTGTGAGGAAAAATTCCTAGCTCTAGGTTTAGCTTTCTATCCCTTATGCTGACTGTTCCTCGTAGAGTAATTTGTGCTCTGTGCCAACAGACACACATTCTTGTAGCTAACTGGTGATAAAGTAAGGCCAGTAATTTCTAAGAAAACCAGAATCATTTCCCCAATAGAATTAACAGCCATAAGTTTTGTTTATTACCCATCACCACTTCAATCTGAAATTTATCTATTTTTGTTCTTCACCTCTTGTCCTATGGGAGGTATGCAGTGCATGAAAACAAAACAAATACACTTTAAAAATATAATCTCCTCCAGGGTCTATTCTGGCTGTTCTAGACAAAGAATGACTAATACATTGTGGGCACTCAATAAATATTGATGAAAAAAACCTTAAGCCTAGGCTTGTTTTGTTTTTAAAATCAAATTCCTCAGTATTTCTTCACCTTTTTGTTTCTCTTATTTAAAAAGTTTCTTGTCACTAAGAAAATTACTTGTGGATAGATTGAACTGAAAAATAATAGAAACTGTGCTAGCCATTCAAAGTATATGGAAAGTATATAGGCACCTTAGAAAATTGTGACATTCAACTGTATTTTTTTTTTTCGTACAAAGCACTCATTTTCCATTGATCTGCCTGGTGGTGAAAAAAAAAAATTGGATTTGGAGTCAGACCTGGCTGTGTTACTACTGTGTGATGTTGTGTAAAAGTCACAAGCTCTCTGAGCCAATTTCTTATCTATCAAATAAAAGGATTTAGACTAGTTTTTCTCTCTGAGTTCCCTTATAGTGCTAATTCCTATGATTTAAGTTTCTCTATCATTACCCTTCCCTTAATATAGTTAGTTGAACTGTTTCTTCCAAGTTCGGCTTAGCTTTAGGAGTAGGAAGATATTTTAGTTGAAAACATGAGACAAAGGAGTCTAGTAAGCTTGTTTGACACAATTAAAGACACCAAATTAGAGAATATGATTTAAGAGGAGATAGTTGAGTCCATGAGGGCCTCAGTTTACAAATTACTCTTCAAAAGATTTGGTTTTCTTTTCATCAGAAGATGAATTTATATTCTTCACTCTATTGTTACACTACTGGGGTTTTTTTTGGGGTGTGCCAAGATATTTTTCCTTTTTGTACCTATTTAATATTCAATAAGATAAACATATTATGTGGAAGACAAGGGCACATTATAATTATTTAGAGGATTTTGTCCTGCTTCTGTGGAAAATGTTCTTCAAAAAAGATAAAATATCTTTTAAAAAACTTTTAATATGCAGTATGTCCTCCCTCTGCCACATCACATTTTATGCAATTTGGCATTGAGTTCACAAGATTTTTGGCACATATTCTTTAGTTTTTCTCATGAAACTACACTTTTATTTTTGACAAAATCCATTTTCCCAAGACTAACCTTAATTATAGCCTGTTGACTCTTGAAATTTTAATTATTTTTAAAGAAACAAGTATTTATTTTCTCTCCAACACCCCCTCGGAAAAAAATAGAAAAAGAAACTCTTACAAAAATATATGTAGTAAGACAAAACAGATTCCTTCATTGGCCATGTCCAAAAATATATGTCTCCCTCTGCTTCTTGAATCCGTCATCACTCTGTCAAGAGGTGCATAACATTCTTTATCATCAGTCCTCTGGAACTGTGTTTCACACCACCCATTTCCCAACATTAGAATCCTCTGTGGTGCATTTCTGTGAGGACATGGATGAGAGTCACACAGGATGGGCAGGCATGAATGGGTTTTGATCTATATCACTGGAACACCCACATTGAAATGACAGATTGTAGTTGGAGCCTCTTCTAAGCCTCCAGGTACTGAAGGCTTTTTCTGAATCCATTTGTGATTCCTTTTCATGCTGCCTGTTTGTACCACACTGCTTGCTATGGAATGGGGAAGGGCATTAGGGACTTGATTGTTAGATGACAGTTGAAGCTCCAATGCCTAGAGAACTCTGATTATCACCACATGATTCCTCTATTTATACCAGGAATGAAAAGCATTCCTCTCTTCCCCTCATTTCCTCTCCTCTACCCTTTCTTTCCCCTCCACTCCTTTCCCTTCCCATTCCCTCCCCTCCTTCCCTTTCCCATTCCCTCCCCTTCTTCCCTTTCCCCTTCCCTCCCCTCCTTTTCCTTCCCATCCCCTCCCTTTCCCTTATCTCCCTTCCCCTCTCTTTTCCTTTTTAGCCCTTATCATTTACTATTAGGAAATCTGTTCCTTGTTCTTTTTAAACTTTCTGTGCTTGGAATACTTATCACCCAGTGTCTGCTAACTTCTTCATGATATATAATGATACAAGCTTCTGGGGGTTATAATTCCCAAATAGAACATGCTCCTTTTATGTCTATTTTTAGAAATTGGATTGTAACACTTTTGGGCATATTTTTCTGATACATTTATAGTCACTTTTATTAATATTAGTAGTTATTTAGATATAACCTATGCACCATCCCTCATTACAAAACAGGCAACAACTTTTTTTTTTCATTATTCTGAGTTTGGGACTATTTAAGATGGTTGAGATTGCAAGGAGTTTGAGGGATAGAAGGGTAGCTACAAATGTGTATTAGACAAAACCAAAGATGATCTGGATAGATCCTATCAGATGGTAGTGCTAGCTCACTGGAGTTGGAGTTGGCTTGCCTGCCAGAGACCACGCATAGGCTCATTATCATTGCTTGCTGACAGGTTTTCTGCATGATCATTTTTGAGTTACCGGCTATGGGAGTTAGTGGCATGCTCCTCTTCCTTGAGTCACTTTATTTCTCTTCACTGCACTCCCCCACCCCACTACATACATGATATACCAGAAGAAAAGGTGTTGGAATCCTCACAACTTACATGTAAGATAGTTACCACTGTTTTTAGAAATAATTTTGTTGTTTTAAATTATTCTCTTTACACGAATCTTGTCACACAAAGTGTACAATACTACTATTATTTGGGACAGTCTCTCCCAAGACATGGGAGAAAACATGATACATGAACTAAGAGGTTAGGTGAGAATTTCAATGCTAACAATTTTTTTCCCTTGGAAAATATCAAGTATAAAATAGTGTGGATATAAAAATACTAGTTTAGTATTTGAATTAATGTGAAAATAACTTTAGTTTTCTCTTTTGCTCTAAAACTTCTCTGACTTTCCCCTTTATCCCAGGAGCAGGCTGCTTGGAGGAAGGATTATTTCATTGTTGTGTTGGCATCCCCAGCACCAAATACAGTGCATTACACATAATACACACTTAAGAAGTGCTAGTTGATTAATAAAATATCGCTGGGCCAGTATTTATTGATTCCATCAGTGTATTTCGAGTCTAAAAGTGTGTGGCTGAACTAGAGTAAGTGTACTAATTGAAAAAGGGAAGCATGTTATGTGTTTGTGTGTGCAAAATACAAATGTGCATATGTACATGCGGGGCAGCTAGGTGGCTCAGTGGATAGAGTGCTAAGCCTGGGGTTCCCAACTCATTTCCTGAGTTCAAATCTGACCTCAGCCATTTACTTGCTCTGTGATTCTCTAAACCACTTCAATGTCTTTGGCAAGAAAACCCAAATGGCATTGGGGGTAGCTGGGTGGCATAGTGAATAGAGCTCCAGCCCTGGAGTCAGGAAGTCCTGAGTTCAAATCCAGCCTCAGGTACTTACTAGCTGTGTGACCTTGGGCAAGTCACTTAACCCATTGCCTAGCCAAAAACAACAACAACAACAACAACAAAAACCCAAATGGCATCACGAAGAGTGGACATGACTGAAAACAACTGAACACATTTGTATGTATATATTATATGTGTATGTACTCAATTTTAAGAAAATCTAATATGCTAAAGACCCAAATGAATCTAAAAACAATGTTAGAATTTTTGCTTTATAAAAAGTTCTGTGCAAAGTTCCTTTAAAAGGTGAGCTTTTCTAGTGCTTATGAAGTTATTTATTTACAAAAATTTGATGGCCTGATTTGGGTTGACTGAGGTACTATTGTATTGTTTAGGTTCATGGAGGGGGGTGGGAAAGGTGGGGCATGGAGATGAGTAGCCAGAAAATAAGGTGTAGGGATCATTGTTCTTTACTCCGGGAGTGCACAGGCTGAGAAAATAAATTTGTGATTCTGTGAAGTTTTCAAGATTAACAGAAAGGAGGCAGGTAGGTGGTGCTATGGATAGAGCTGGATCCAGCCTTGGAGTCAGGAGGACTTGAGTTCAAATTTGGTCTCAGATACTTGACACTTACTAGCTGTGTGACCCTGGGCAAGTCAGTTAACCCTGATTGCCTGATGAAACAAACAAACAAAAAAGTTAACAGAAAGGACTGAACTATCCTGGGTGTGAATTAGCAACAGTTAGAATGGTATGTCTCTGTTGCTTCACATACTGTTTAGGCTTCGTATCTATTTAGCCTATAATGCCTAGCACACATAGGGTGCATCTTCACAGAGGCTTCAAATCTATTTCCAGAAATGCCTCTGTTACATATTTTTATTTACTTATAATTCCAGTTCATCTTTATTGAGAACGTTATACCTTTAGTCTGCTGGGAAAGGAGCCTTTTTTTTCTCTGATAGGGGAGCTAATTTTAGAGATGTGGTAATAATTTTTTTGTCCTTTTTCCTCCCTAGTAAATGCTTAATAAGTATTTGCTTACTTCTTGTTGATTCCCACCTCCATTTCTGGCTTATTTTCACAGATTGTTGTAATAAAAAACATTTAACCTGTTCTTCAAAAAAAATAGGGAGTCCTCAGTACTATGGCATTTTTAACCTTCACTCTGAAAACTTTTTTTTTCAAATAAATGTAACCATTAAAAGTGCTTTGCCCCTTTTAACTTTGGACTTTTAGCAATTTGGAATTATGCCCCCAAACTCACTAAATTGTGCATACCCTTTGACCCAATGATAGCACTACTGGGCTTATATTCTAAGGAGATCAAAGATTAAGGAAAAGTACTCATATGTACAAATATGTTTATAGCAGTTCCTTTTGTTATAGCCAAGAGCTAGAAACAAAGGTGCCCATCATTTTGGGAATGGCCGAAAAAATTGGTATACAAATATAATGGAATATTATCATGCTGTAAGAAATCATTAAAGGGGTTAGTTTCCAAGAAGCCTGGGAACATTTATATGAATTGTTTAAGAGTGAAGTGACAGAACCAGGTGAAAACATATAAAATAACATCATAAAGAAAAGCAACTTTGAAAGATTTAGGAATTCTGTCAGTGGAAAGACCAACCATAATTTCAGAGTACTCAAGATGAAGCATGCTATGTACATCCTGGCAGGTGAGGGACTCAAGATGCAGAATAAGACATAATTTTTTTTCAGGCACAGCTAATGTGGGAATTTATTTGCTTGTGTATGTACATTCATCACTAGGATTTTTTTTCTTCCAATGGTTGAGTTGGGAGTGAAAAGGGAGGATAGGGATAGGATAGCAAAAAAAGTCAGTCAAAAACAAACATTTATTAAGTTCTTACTATGTGTGCATGAAGCTCTGTGCTAAGCACTGGGAGCAGAAAGGAAAAATCAAAACTAGCCCCCTGCCCTCAAGGAGCTCACATTCTAATAGAAGAGACAACATGCAAACAACTAGTTACATATTCTCTTCCTCTCCCTCCCTCCCTTTCCCTCTCCCTCTCCCGCTCTCTCTCTCTCTCTCTCTTTCTCATCTTTCTATAAAACAGCTATGTACATTCTGTCATATATTATTTATATTATGCCATATATACACCGTGCTGTGTATGTGGAAATGCCCATTTTATTTGGTATTTAAGCTCAGAATAAAAATAAAATTTAAAAAAATTGTAAATAAATATCCCACACAAATCTTAGACTTTTAACTTCACAATTTCTGACACTTCTTTCTTTTATCTAAGAACATAAATAATGTAATTTTTATGGAAGGAGTCTGTACCTGCATAACTACATATTTCAACTTTTGTAACTTTTTGTTGCCAAAATGCATTATAATAGATATTTGTTTCTGCCTTTACTCCCTTTTACTTGGCCATATTCTTTTAAAATTGAAGTTGGTGAGAAATATATGTGATTCAGTCAGCAAATAGCTTGGGTGTTTAGCACTGAGCAAGGCACAATTGGCTGTACAAAAGTATTGTTATAAAATAGTCCTTGTCCTTGAGGAGTTTTTATTATAATTGAGAAGACATGTATAAAAGAGAATGATGGAAGGTGCTAAACCTCTTGGCTAAATGCCAAATGCTATGGGAGATCATGGAAGTCGGAGAATCACATAGGCTAGAGTAGACTGGGAAGACTTTGTTTTTTATTTTCATGATGATGGCAAAGGCTTTGTTATAGGCAGAACATTATGCAGTCTCTCTCTCTCTCTCTCTCTCTCTCTCTCTCTCTCTCTCTCTCTCTCTCTCTCTCTCTCTCTCTCTCTCTCTCTCTCTCTCTCTCTTAAAAATCTTATGAAGCCTTCCTAGTTCCTCCCAAGCTATGCCCTGGAGATGTGATAATTATAGTACATTAGTATATTCCAACTTCAACTCCACCCTAGAATCAACCCTCGTGAGCCATATGCTAGAGGGGGTACACTGCTGCACTCCTCATCCTCTGCCTTTCTGATAAGGAAAAGTGTGTTTCATACTCTACTCTCTGCATCCAAGATTGGTCATTGCATTTAATCTGAAATTCAGTACTGTTTTTGTTTGCATGATTTTAGTTATCATATTTCTTTTGGTTCCTCTCTGCTCTGCATCAGTTCATAGAAGTTTTCCTGTGGTTTTTTGAGTTCTTCAGATTTGTCATTTATTACTGTATGATTACATTCACGTGCCACATTTTGTTCAGCTGTTCCCCAGTTAAGGGGGAGCTACTTTGGTTTTTTGTTTGTTTGTTTGTTTGCTTCCACAAAACATATGGCTAGGAATATTTTAGTCATGAGGTACAGTGCACAGAATACAGGTTTGAAAACAGAGGAATTGGGTTCAAATCCTCACTCTGCCATTTACTACTTGTGTGACAGGGCAAGTCAATCAGTTATATGGGTCTCACTTTCATCATCTTTAAAATGAAGGAGTTGGATTAGATGACCTGTAAAAATTTCTTCCAGCTCTAAATCTGTAATCCTTTGTCCAGGGACTTTTTCAAATGCATACTTTTGCATTGTCTTATGGATAAGGTATAATGGAAAAAGAATGCACTAAAATATATGGGCGTATTTTGCTGCTGTGGACCCCATGAATTAGTAGGGGGAGCTACATTGTTTTCACAAAGCCTTTTGCATGTACATTAGATCTTTCTTATTTAATACTTAACTGTACAATGTAGTAGAGACTCCAAGTAGAAAGAAGATTAAGTTTTAGCTCCTGAAATCTTACGGATCCTTAAATTCTGACATGACATATTGACAAGTCTAAAAGCACAACTTTGAAGGAAATCTATTGACTTTTAACTCTTCAGTTTGCCTCAGAGATAGATTGACATGTCAAACCTCTTCCAAACTTGTCCTTGGTTAAGGAGGTGGCATTGTCTCTATCTTTCGTTTTGAATATCTGGCTATTCTTCCTCATTTCTTCCCCTTTATGTAGAATCTCAGTAACCAGCCCTTGGTTGATTGGAATGAGGGGGATTCATTTTCACATTTAAAAATAGCTGCACCAGCTGCTGGTTTCAAGCCCTTTAGTCACGTGGGAGAAGGCTTTCATGGCTGGAAGCTGTGAGCATGAAGTCCAGTTGCCAGTAAGCCCAGTGCGTCATTATTGTGTCTCTGTACAGACTCATGGTCTCCCAGAATTTTTGAGCTGAAAGGGACTTTAGAAATAATATAATCCAATCCCCTCAGGAAATTGTGGCCCCAAGAATCTTAGCCAGTTGCCCAAGACCAAACAACTATGATGGAGTGATGTGAATGTAAAAGTACCAATAGTTGCAACTAGGTTAAAATTAAAGGAGCTCTGATCCAAAGTGTCGATATTCATTATGATTGAGGTGATGGTAGGGGAACGTTTTTTACTGCTGTCCTTGCATCTTTATGGGCAGCTAGGTGGCTCAGTGGATAGTGCCAGACCTAGAGTCAGAAAGGCTCATCTTCCTGAGTTCAAATCTGGCCTCAGACATTTAATAGCTGGGTGACCTTGTTCAAGTCACTTCACTCTGTTTACCTCCATTTCCTCATCTGTCAGATGAGCTGGAGAAGGAAATGGCAAGTCACTCCAGTGTCTTTGCTAAGAAAACCCCAAATAGGGTCATGAAGAGCTGGACACAACTCAAAATGACTGAACAACAACAAAATTGTGCCTGTGTAGGCTTGTGCTGAGCCCCCAGGATCCAATTATAGAAGTACCCCTCTTCTGAGGTCTTCTTTACCACAGGTTAACGGCCACTGGAGTCACCGGAGAATGGCCTACCCTCTCTTCTGGTGTGACTCCATGGCCAAACTGATCTCTACATCAGTGATGTCAAGCTCAAATAGACATGTGCCCCTAAGCCATATATAAGCCTCCCTGAGGAAGGCATATTGATTTAGCAAACCACATATTAGCATTATCTATGTTTTACTGTATTTTTATTTATTTTGTTAAATATTTTCCAATTACATTTTAATCTGGCTCAGGGTGACTTGGAAAGAATGTTGCAGGTCATGTATTTGACATCTCTGCTCTACAACTGTGGGGTCAAAGTCAAATAGAAACAGATTCCTGGGGGCCACAGAGCAGCTTTTTGTTGTTCTTGCTGATGTTCAGCCATTTCTCAGTTGCATCTGACTCTTTGTGATCCTCTTTGAGGTTTTCTTGGCAAAGATCCTGGGGTTGTTTGCCATTTCCCTTCTCTAGCTCATTTTGCAGATGAGGAAACTGAGGCAAAGAGGATGAAGGGATTTGCCCAGGATCACACAGCCAGTAAGTGTCTGAGGCCAGCAACATTACCTTTGGATTATTAAGGGTTACCTAATTAAAAAAAAAATTCTGGTGTTTTGTATTACAAAGACTTCCTCAGCCCATTTCTATGTGTAGTTGTATCCTTCCAAATGTAGAGTAATTTACAGTGTTCATGTACTTGCAAGCCAGAAACCTTGAAGTGATCCTTGACTCTTCTGTATCTCTCTCACCCTCCCCACAACCCACCATTTAATCAGTTGCTGAATCTCATCAGTTCTAACTCCACAGCCCTTCTCATGTCTTTTTCCAACTCAGGCAAGCAACCATGAACTTAGTCTTTCATCAGCTTTTGCCAGGGCTGTAATAAATACCTAACTGTTCTAATATCTTTCTGTCATAAGCCTCCAGTCTTACAACTACTGAAGTACTTTTTCTAAGGAATAAGTCAGACCACATCATTCCCCTGCTTTAAAACTCATCAGTGGCTCCCTACTGCCTTGGAGATAAATATAAACTTCTTAGCTTCGCACGTGAAAGGCTTTCACATTCTAACTCCAATTTGCCTTTTCCTGGATTATTTATTTCATGTTCATCACCTTGACATGGTCTTATGCTCCAGACAGATTGGACAACTAGTTGTTTCCTGAACTTTATATGCTGTAGACTTTCCTTCATTCTTGGAATGTATCTCCACCTTCCCTTCTCTTCTAAGGCTCAACTCGGGTTCCTTCCCTGATTTCTCAGTTCTTATTCTTGAGACAATAAGCTTTCCAAAAGCAGGGATTTTGTGGGGTTTGCATTCTTGCTTATTCCTAGCTCATGCAGGTGCTTAATATAAATATGCAGTAATGTTTTTCAGATTTTTGAGGCACAAGACCTGGAAAATGCAGCTCTTTTCACAATTAATTTTCCTCAATTGTTTGTCTTACATATTCCTGGTGGAAAGGAATGTCAGTGAATAGTAAGTTTAGAAATGTATGGTATTAATGTTTTCAGAAATCTTAATTCTGACATTAGGTGGCCTGATGAGCCCTGGAGGCAATGGTTTGCCAGATAAAACTTGTAGGTTAGAAGATCTGTTGGGTAAAGGAGTGGCTGGAAGATTGTTTGATCATTAGGATCATGAATGAACTTATATACTTGGTGTTTTTTTCTAATATGCGTAAAATACCATTCACATACAGAAGATATGAGGCTACTTCCTAATGATCTTCTATGTTGCTTTGTATTTTGGTGCTTATATGAGGATTAATAGGTTGGCATAGGATGGGAGGACGATGAGAAAGGGACTGTTCTCCTTAAATCATGTTTTGGGGAAATTCCACACTGTATGAGAGATTCAGCATGTCTTCCATTTCCCTTGACTCCCAACCTCATTACATGAAAGTCTGGTTGTTTTAGAACAGAGGTTATTAGAATTTTTTTCATCATAGACCCTTTTGGATGTTGAAGCTTATAACCCCTTCTCAGAATGTTTTTAAATGCATAAAATAAAATAAATACAATTAACAAGGAAGTAAAAGGTTAATGAAAATAAAGATTTAATTTTTTCACATCCCTAAAATTTATTCATAGATTCCTTAGGGGGCCCATGGTTCACAGGTTAAGAACCCCTGCTTTAGAATGACAGCAAGAGACTATTGAAACTCCATCCAAAGGTATATTAAGAAAGCTAGAAAGAATTGTATGAAATAATGGAAGTCTAAATAAGAATGAGGAGAATAGAAAATATATGAAGTACCTCCATAGAAGAGGAAAAGTGTATGACAGTTTAATCTTAATTGGAGGACATAGGTGAAATGATTTTTTAAAATGATTATGATATCTTATAAATTGAAATGTATTTGAATGTAAACATCTGAAGTTTAGTCAGCTGTATTGATATCTGATTTTTAATCTTTGAATAAAATCTTTTTTTAAAGTCCTCTAAGGTACCATTTATGTAACACTCTATTGGTTTCCTCCTAGTGTCTACAGGAGACAGTATCACTGTATAATAATGTTTAGAGCAAGAAGGAACCTTAGCTAGTCCACTTCCTTCATTTTACAGACGAGCAATTATAAGAATAATAACAGGGATCATAGCTGATAGTTATACAGTGCAGTGGGTTTTTTTCCTATGTGAGTTGAAGGACCAAATCTTTAGAATCTAAGAATGACCACACCAATCCAGAGCATTGGTTTATTTAGCTCAGTGTTCAGTAATGGACAGTGGCGCTAAGAATAGCTTGCTGGGAGGATCTGGGTTGGCATTTTTGAGGTTAGGGATGTATCTCTGAACATCCTTAATCATCTACCCTTTAGAAACCATGGATATTTTGTTTTAGTTTACTGAAATCTTTTTCAAAGTTCTTTGGGTTTTTTTTAATTTTCCAATTAGTGAAAGCTGATTACGTATTTCTATCTGCTAGAAAGAAAACAGTCTGTCTCTGTCTCTGTGTTTCTGTCTCTCTCTGTGTCTTTATCTGTCTCTTTCTCCCTCTCTCTCTCTGGGCAGCTAGATAGAGTGCTAGGCCTGGAATCAGGAAGACTCATCTTCCTGAGTTCACATCTGACCTCAGAGACTTACTAGTTGTGTGATCCTGGACAAGGCACTTCATGCTGTTTGCCTCAGTTTCCTCATCCTGTAAAATGAGCTGGAGAAGGAAATGGCAAACATCTTTAGAATTTTTGCTAAGAAAATCCTAAAAGGGGTCATGAAAAGTCAGATACAACAAATGATGACAAGAACAAGATAGACAGGTAGATATAAGTATGTAGTCTAAAAGTATTTCTTTCAAGTTGAATGCTCCTTAGAAATCAATATTCTATGATTTGGTGAGCAAGTTCATAGTAATTTTGTTCTAGTGAGTCTATAAACAAGAAATCCTAAGACCTGGAAATTAAGAATGTTAGGGCATAGAGAGCTGACCTCAAAGCCAGAAAGAACTAGGTTCAAGCCTAGCCTTGGACATTCTGATTATGTAACCCTTAGCAAATTGTTTAGCTTCTCAGCACTCTAGGCAGCTCTCCAAGACTATAATTTTCAGCAAGAGAGAAAGAGAGAGAGAGAGAGAGAGAGAGAGAGAGAGAGAGAGAGAGAGAGAGAGAGAGAGAGAGAGAGAGAGAGAGAGAGAGAGAGAAAAGGAGAGAGATAGGGAGGAACGGTAGACAGGAGAGAGAGGGGGAGAGAGAGAGAGAGAGAAAAGGAGAGAGATAGGGAGGGAACGGTAGACAGGAGAGGAGAGGGGGAGAGAGAGAGAGAGAGAGAGAGAGAGAGAGAGAGAGAGAGAGAGAGAGAGAGAGAGAATGAACACGAACAAATAGACCTGTATTTGCAGAGAAAGTATCCTCACCTCTGTTCTCTGTAACAATAAATCTTAGATCCAGTTTATCCCTATCCTCTATGAATATGTGTTGTCCTTTTACAAGCCAAGGTGATTAGTAATGACTGCTGGTAAGCACAGACTTTGAATTATTTTTCAAATAGTGAAGATAAGCTTGTCCTGAACCATCCATATTCTCTTTCCCAGTCTTCCTCATGATTAGTGTTATGTATTTGTGAGATAGCAGTTTGTGGATATGGGGGTAAGGGCTCTTTTATAGCTATAGAGCAGTGTGTTTCTCTGTGCAGAGCTATAATTGGGCAATAGTGCAGTCCTGGAGTCAGGAAGACTCATCTTCCTGAGTTCAAATCTGGCTTCAGACACTTAATAGCTGTATGACCCTGGGCAAGTCCCTTAATCCTATTTTCCTCAGTTTCCTCATCTGTAAAATGAGCTGGAGAAGGACATGGCAACCCACTCCAGTATCTTTGCCAAGAAAACCCTGAGTGGTATCATGAAGAGTTGGAAATGACTTAAATAACTGAACAACAAGGAGTTAAACCCACAACTTTAGTCTTGCTAGAACTTTGTGTTCAGAAATAAAGATTTCTCTTAAGTGCTATTTTCCATCCTCCCCCTTTTAAAAAGAAAAGGTACAACATCTCCTCTTTATTAGCCTTTTGAACATTGTGTTCCTCATGAAATGCTTCATTGTGTGAAAATAGTAAGGATAGTCTTATTGGGGTTTAGTTCTTTGGTGGACGAGTGATACCCACAGAAGGTCTTTGTAAATGTTACTGATGGGGGAATAAAAGAAGATCATTGAAGGAAAAAGTTTTAAGAATCATACATATTATTATATAAATACAATTTAGGAATGAGGCAATCTATAAAATGCCTAGATAGTATGAGGTAGTATTTCTAATTGCAAGTAGAGCATACTTAATGAATAAGGGAAAATATAATTCAAGATACAGAAATAAGTATACTTTATTTTTATTATATTTTATTTAAGGAAATATTGCCATTGAGTAGGTGAATCTTTAAACTGTAGTTGAGTTTTTTTCCCATTTGCCTAATATTTGCATTCTAGTCACTTTTAAATTTCCTAGGAACTCTATACAATGCCACATTTTGTTTATTGCCCATAGTATGGATGAGAAGTTGTTTATTAATAATTATTAAGCAAATTAGCCATGGGCCTAGGTTTTGATAGAAATTTGGCATGGTCTAAAAGAAGTCCTGTGGTGGGCAAATAAAATGTGAAAACATGAATCAGCCTTAGTACTGTTTCTATGGGTTCATTAATATTAGATGTACAACATTGCTAAGTGACAACTAAATAGAATGTTTTGAATAGAGTAGCAACTTATTTCATTCTGAAGTCATATTAATTGTTTTGCATTTTCTTATTTTGTTTGTTTTTTAGTATTTAAGGCATGCCTTCTAGCATAGCCAGACCAAACTACTTAAGAGGTAGTACTTCTTGGAGATGGTGTCTAGTGGAATTACTTCTGATATGTTTTATACTCTGCAAAAATTTAGGGGTAATAGTTTTTGATTATTCTTTCAGATAGCCTTTTAAAATCAAACTGTTGAATGATTCCATGACAGTTTCTTATTGCCACACAAATACAATTTGCTTATGATGTGTGGTGAAAAGTCAGATGCAAAACAGTATAAACAGCCCACACTGCCTTGTGTGCTGTCTTCTTTAGACCTACTGAAAGGCAATGTGTCACTATATTAATTATCCAAAGAAGGAGTGTGATATCTGAGTTGTGCAGCACTGAGTGCGCTCTATATTAACCACTCCATGGCCATCTAGTTTACTAAACATAGTGAAGATGAAAAGAAACTGGTTAAATGTTTCTCCACAGAGCTCTGATTTTCTTTAAAAATTTCTCCTATTCCCAGATATCTGGGAAAGGCTCTGAAGTGGAGTAGCAACAAAGTAAGGAAGAAATGCATGATCTGTCACGTTATTAGATATGGGTTCCACTCAAGTTATATTTGATAATAGTATGTTATATAGAATTAGCTTAGGAACTACTCATGATTTAATGTTTTATAGATCCGTGCTATCTGCCTGCTTCCCCTACCAATTGGAAAACTTATTTACCTTCAATTAACTGTCTTCATTAATAGACTTTCTTAGCATATAAAAAGCTCTAAGGAAACCTTGCTAAAGGTTAATTAGTGCTCAGGAAATTAAATGGTAAATTCAGTTGGGTTTTACTTGTTGAAGGAGGCAGCTAGGTGGCTCAGTGGATAGATCCTTGGGCCTGGAGTCAGGAAGATCTGAGTTCAAATGCAGCCTCAGACACATAATAGCTATATTACCCTGGGCAAGTCACTTAATCTCCATTTGCCTTAATCCACTGGAGAAAGAAGTGGCAAACCACTCCAGTATCTTTTCCAAGAAAACTCCACTGACAGTATGGTCCGTGAGGTCACGAAGAGTAGAACACACCTCAACAACAACAGCAACAGCGACATACTTGTTGATTTGATAATTAGGAATCTTTCTGTCCCACCAAGTTCACAAACACACAAGTCCCCTCCCCGACCTTAGTTGTTTAATCATCTTTTTGGGTATTAGCTGTGCTGGACTTTGACAACATTTGGAAAAATGCAAATGATTAAAATTTAATCACGGGCTAGTAGTGTATGGCTGTGCAGAATCAGAGAGATCTTAAGTTTCCTTTGCTACAGGTGACTTAATACATGGAATAATCTTCCAGAAAAATGTCATGTGCTAGCTGCCAAGAAAGCAGATTTCTCTTTTAAGCAATTAATGCTTGTTTTATTTTACGCACCAGAGGGTAGAACATTTACTTAACTCCCTGAAGACTAAAGGTAGGTGGATTGTTGGCATTTTAAAAAACTTGACTGTACTTGCATAATATATTGCCTAAAACTGAAGGGTCAAAATAGAATGCAAGGAAATAGATGGTTATCCTGTCCAAACTCCTATTGCTTACCCAGCTTGGAGTGTGGCTTCAGACTAGCGCTGCCTGCATCTTCTCTTTGTCAGTAGTTGAAGCTTTTGGACTGATTCCAGAAGAATCCTTGGTTCTGAAAATTCTGAAGAGGCAGGATTAGTCATATTTTCTACTCTTCTTCCTCCTTCCCATCCCAACCATGCAGTCATTTAACCTCTCTGAGATTAATTTTCCCTGTCTGCCAAAATGGGGAAAATACTTGCCCTATCTGGTTAAAAAACTTTTGAGTTTTGTTAGTTTTGTTTTGTTTTTGGTGAGGAAAGTGCTTTATAAACCTTAAAATACAATAGAAATTTGTGTTAGGAACTATTGATTGTGGAACAGCCTGGTACGTCTCTGCTATGTCGAGCAAATACAAAGATAAATTTTGAGGGCAGGGACTGTTTTGTGTGTGTCTTTGTACAGTACTTAGTACAGTGCCTGGTACATTGTAGACTTTTTAATAAATGTTGAATTGAATTTAGGAAATGGTGCTTCACAGGCAAAGAGATATCCCATCAACAGAGTGAGAAACTTTCAGATATTTAAAAAAGTCCTATTAATGTGTTTTGTTTTTCTATTACATGCACTTACAGATAACTTCTTTCTGAGAGCTATCTTATAACAAAACAGCTAAATAAAATTAATAATACAGTGTCTTAAAGTATATGCAACATTTTGCATTTATAGTGCATACATGCGTGCTCACACACACAGTCACACTCCTGTCTGATTTTTCAGTGAGCAGAAATCTATTTTCTCTCCCTCCTATTTTGACCCCTTTAGGGGAAAAGAAAAGAAAAACATTTCTTATGTACACAATCAAGCAAAACTAATCCCCTCAATGGCTGTATACAAATATATACACTGCATAGATTAGGTGACATTAATGTTAAATAGATATCAATTGATATATTATAAAGGATATGAAGTATTTTAATTTAAAGTATTTTTATTATTTCTTAAATTCTTAAATTTCTTAAATTCTTTCTTCTTCTTTTGTTCATATATGTGACTTCAAAGTTTCCTAAATTGTTTTATCATGAAGATGGTAGTTTTTACAGATTTTGATAAGTTACTAAATCTGATAGACTGTTGTCTGCTTATGTGATATGACTCATGTTGGCATTCTTCAGCAGCAACAGGCTTGTTCCACAGTTTACAGTGGTGAGGCATTTACCATGGTCACATAATTTGTGAGCTCACGGCTTCCAGCCTGCTGAGTTTCAGAGGGATTAACAAGCTTTCTTTGATGTAGAAAATTGTTGATTTCCACATGGCTCTAATAATAATAATAATAATAATAATAATAATAACTCTGGAGATTTAAGCTGTGATTGTATATGCATTGATAATAAATGCCTTGCTGTTGGCAAATGATTTGCTTCATCTTGGGATATTTTCTTGTTATTTTTCTGTGATGGTTTTAAATGTCAAAACTTGCTTTTCTTCGAATCTCCTCTGCTCAGTCTCCCCATCTCAAACTGTTTTATCAGTACTAAATGCTTTCTTATTACTGGTAAAAGAAAATATGAACTAATTGCCCATCGGGTGCTTGGGACTTATTCATAGAATTATTTGGAGTTTTAGAAGAGCCATGTGTTTGTATAGTCTTGTCTAAGCAATAGTAGTGATGGCAGGGGTAAGATTTTGAGGAGGAGGGGACCTGAGAGATCATCTGGTCTGAGCCCCTTATTTAACAGATAAGGAAACTGAGGACCAGAGAAGATAGGACTTTGGAAATACAGGTAGTAAATGACATAGGCAGGATCTGAATGCAGGTCCTCTGATTCCAAAACCAGTGCTCTTTCCACTGTACCATCAGTATTCTTGGCTTACTATATGGTTATTTTGGTATTTTGATTACCAAATAGAATGGTTAGAATGGCATGAGCCACACTGAGTCCAGGTTGCTTCATTCTTACTGAGATTTCTATAATCTTGAGCAAAGCATAGAGGGAAGACCCCTTAAACAGAAGATGCTTATGCCAGAACTAGGAAATGCCAGAAGCGGACAGTAACTCGGAGATCATAATCTAATTCTCTGATTTTACAGATGAAAAACGACTCAAGGTCAGAATAAGTTAAGTGATGTGTTCATGGTCATCTAGTAAGTATCTAGTAAGGAGTAGAGCCAACATGAGAACTCAGATGTCCTGACTTCAGTCTTCCAACTTTTTAGGCAGTGCTATGCTGCCTCTCCATATACTATGCTTCCAGCTGTGTAAATAATAGAACCACCCATAATTCTTCATGAAGTGTTTGTACATAGGAACTCTAGAACTGCATGACTGACGTGGCTAATATGGTGAATTAATTATATTAGGAGCCAGGAATGCTCATGCATTGAATTTTTTAAAAGAAATTATTTGGTTCAGCCATTGGTCTCCTTGTCTCTGATCCATCTTGCCAATGCCAAATTGATATTCCTAAAGTACAGATCTGACCATATAACACACATTTCCCTTTCCCCCTCAAAAATCTTTATTGCCCCTAATGCAAAATCCTCAGATTGTCATATAAGGCTTTCCACAATCTGCCTCACATCTTCCTTTTCCCAGCCTTATTTCATGTTACTCCACTCACCTCCACGTGTTTGAACTGAACTGGCCTGCTAGTTGTTCTTCATACATGTAATACTACCTGCCTCCAAGCCTTTTCCAATGTGTCCCATCCTCGGATCATACTGCCTCCTCACCTGTACCCGGTAGAATCCCCGGCTTCCTCAGGATAATCAGGTGCCTTCTCCTGTTTGAGGGCTTTCCTTTTATTCCTAATTCTTAGTGCCCTCTCCCTCTTGAAATTACTTCTTGTTGTGTTGTATATACTTTGTATTTACTTATCTGTATACATATAGGATCTCTAGTCCTCACCCTCCAGTTATAAACTTTGCGAGGCAGGGACTGTGATGTTTTTTCTTTGAACAGCACCTAATACAGTGCCCAGCACATTGGGTTTTTTTGTTGTTTCTGTTTTTGTTTTTTTTAGGCAATTGGGGTTAAGTGACTTGCACAGAGTCACACAGCTAGTAAGTGTCAAATGTTTGGTCTGATACTGGATTTGAACTCGGGCCCTCCTGATTTCAGGGCTGGTGCTCTATCCACTGCGCCACCTAGCTGCCGCTGCCCCTGCCCAGCACGTTGTTGTTGTTGTTTGTCCTTCCTTTTCAAAGAATATTAATGACATGAGGTGATGTCTTCTTGACTTGCATGTGAAATGGATTGAAGTGAGGCAAAGCCATCAGCCTCACTCTCTCTTCCAGAGTCATTGAAGTCCAGTGGCAGGACAGAAGTCAAGATTATTGGCCTGAGATACAGTGGATGATATCGGTGTCTTCGATGTCTGACCAAGCTCAGAATGCTCCCCAGCACCTGCTTCACTTTCATAGCCACTGGAACAAATTGTTCTCATCTGCCTATTCCTCTGGGGGAAGTCTTGACATGCTTAGAGTAGACATCCCCCACTGACAGGTTTAAGGCCTGTCCATTACCCTCAACATAACTTAGCCCATCTGCTAAGACAGTTTACTAGGCAATCAAAATGAGCCTTGAAGGAATTAGAACTCAGATTCTCTGACTCCAAATCCAGTCCTCTTTCCACTCTGCCAAGCTTCCTCTCTAGTAAGGAGCCTTTCTGGTGAAAGGGATATTAAAATCTTCCATTAGCCATCCATAGTCACAGTCATCTGGCACTGCAGTTAGTTAAAACTGAAGAAAAGAAACCAAGTTATTCAGGATAAAATCCCTACCCATTCAAAGTGGAACTGCTGAAATAAGTACACATCACTTGCCTTTAAACTAATTTTGAAGTAAACACACATTTAAACTCCTGGACTAAAAGGCATGATCTTAATGCTAGTACATTGTAGGCATTCAGTGAATGCTGAATTGCATTCAAGAAGTGATGCTTCAGAAGCAGAGAGATCCTCATCAGCAGATTGGGAAACCTCCAGGGTAGACTTCTTAAAATGTTGTATTAACATGTTTTGTTTTTACGTTATCTTCATTTATAGATATTCCCACTTTGTGAGAGTATTTTGTAACAAAGTAAAACAGTTAAGTCAAATTAATAACAGTGACCTCATCTGAAAGTCCATGCAATATTTTATATCTCTAGCACCCTCCCCACCATCTCTATTTTTTCAGTGAACAGAAATATGTTTCTCTCTCTCCTACTTCCACCTCATTAGGAAAAAGAAAAGAAAAGAAAATTTTTTATAACATATATGTAGTCAAGCAAAACTAATTCCCTCAATGATTGCATACAATGTATGTGTGTATGTGTGTGTGTATGTGTGTCTCATTTGTATCTTAAATTTCTCATGTCTCTATAATGGATAACATGTTTCATCATCACTCCTCAGGAATCATGGATAGTCATTGTATCAATCATAGGTTTTCCTAGATTTCAAAGTTGTTCTTTTTACCATGTTGTTTGTTTCTGTATAAAATATTCTCCTGGTTCTACTCATTTTATTCTTAATCAGTTTACAAAAGTCCTCAAAATTGCTCATCTTTATAATATTGATAGTGGAGTAAAATTGTTCTACCAATTTTGCTTCCTTCACTTTGCATCTATTCATATAAGTCTTTCTGATCACATTCATATATGACAACTTATTTAGCCATTCTTCAAATGATGGGCATCTTCTTAGTTTCCAGTTTTTTTTCCACCACAGAAGGAGCTGTTATAAATATTTTTGTACATAAAGAACCTTTTCCTCTTTCTTTGTTCTCAGTAGATTTTTGCAAATAGTCTACCACAACTCATGGGAAAAACTCATGAGTTATTTCAAACTCATTTTGCCTGTGTTATAGAGAAGGAACACAGGTCAGTGCTGAAACAAATTTAAATAGATGTGACCTCCTATAAACATGCAGAGATTCAATGTTCCATATTTTCTGCCCCCTCTCCAGCTGAAAGGCATGATGTTTAGATCTAGGGTCTCCAAACTCTTTTGATTGTGAACCCCTAATAATAAAATATTTTTGAGCATGTACCCCTACTATGTATATATTTACCTGTATAACATGAACCTAGGACATTTACAAACAAACATGTGCAACTCTCCTAAAAACTAGGTAGCTTTTAAAGCAAAAAAAAATTATAGAAGGAATAGACTTTTGGTTCCTCTGCCCACATCCCTATGTAATCATTTACTTAGGTGATTTATCAAAGAATCTGATCTAAAATTGAAAAGGAACCCCAGGGCTACCTAACCCAAACCACTCATTTTATAAATGCTGAAATTTGGGCCTAGGTGAGGTTAGATAACTTGCTCAGGATTACACAGGTAGAAAGCAGAGATGGGATATGAGCTCAGACATTCTGAATCCAGAAGTAGTCTTCCACTCTTCAAGGGACAAACACAAAAATTATAATAATTAAATAGGAAAGTGTTCCCTTCACCTCAAAAAATAATTTGCAATCCTTTGCCAAGAACCCAAATTCTGGATTAAAAGGGTTCAGTCTTGGGGATTACTCTCAGAGGCTCATGCCTCTGCCCAGGGGTCCCCCCACCCCAGAACATCAGAATTTGCCATATGTTTTGAGATCTCTACCAAAAAGAGAGAGAGAGAGAGGGTCCTGAGCTCTTAAAGAAGCCCTCAGACTAACAAGACTAGCTTAAGTTTTATCTATCTAGACAAAAATGCAAAGAATTTGCTTGCATCCAAGCCTATGAAGAATTGAGAGAATTAATTCTCTTCAGTGAAGAATTAATTCTCTTCTTTATTCCTCCACATTGTGGCTCTGCCTCCTTGTTCTTCTGCTTGGGAGAACAAAAGGGGGGGGAAGGGCAGGAAAGATTACTTTTGATTCTTTCCTCAAACTCAACAAGGGAAAATGTGTTATCTTTGTAAAAGATGTAGAATTTACCTTAATCTGGCTCTTAAATGTAAGGGGATAGCTAGGTGGCATAGAGAATGGGATGCTAGGTCTGGAGCTAAGAAGACTTGAGTTCAAATCCAGCTTGACACTTACTAACTATAGGATTGGTCAAGTCATCTAACCTCTATCTGCCTCAATTTCCTCCATTGTAAAATGAGGATAAAAATAGTACCTACCTTACAGGATTGTTCTGAGGATGAAATTAAATAGTATTTGTAAATCACTTAGCACAGTGCCTAACACATAGATGTTGCTTAATAAATACTTGTTCTCTGACTCTTCCTTTCCATTTCTCTCTCCTCCTTTGCCCAGGAATGCTCCACTTTATCTTCTTCACCTTGTGCAAGTTCCTACACGTATGTAGTTCCATGGAGGGCAATATAGTTCCCCCTCTCGTGCATGTGTGTGTGTATCTCGAGGAACCTTAGGGATGTGTAAGATTCCTTCCAGAGCTCTATTTGTATTCCTTTTTCCTCTATATCCAGTCTTTTTGTTTAGTATCTGGCTAGACTAGTCTCTGCAGAGCCCCCTCTTCAAGGCACAGTCTAAAGGTATAACTCAGTTATAGGAGCTATCTAGGAGTCAGATCTTTAGTTTTGTTCAATATTTTGTCAACACATTTGGTCACAAAGTACCAGGGCAAGACCAGTACACACCATGTCAAAGAGAACAAAGGCCTCATGAGTGAAGAAGACAGACCATTCACCTGCTACAGTACTACCTTGTCAAGGAGGCATTATGGGTACAGAACAAAGACCTCAGTAGTGGAGCAAGACGAGTTGGAGGTGTGCCCACACATACTGGCTACAAAGAGAATAGTTGAACCTGACAGAGAAGTAGCCCCCAGAATTAAAAAAAAAGATAACCCTTTCTCTTGTGCTGCTATACTTGTTGTCTTAATGCTATAATGGATTCCTTCTGGAGAGCACAGCTGGAAAAGTGGAATGGTTTCTGATTGACTGAACAAGTGTATGTGGAGGCCTATTGAGAGGGGCATGCTGGTCTCCTTCAGTGTGAAGGATCCTTGAAGGCTAGCATTTCCAAAACTGCTCGTGGTTTAAAAAAACTGAATAAAAGAAGCTCATGTTATTTTAGCACAAGATCGGCAATACTGGTATTTTTCTGCATTCACATTTGTTGTTGTTTATTAATATCAGACTCTTGTGACCCTATGAACCATACTTGTCCATGGGCTTTCTTGGGAAAGGGACTGGAGTTGGTTTGCCATTTACTTCTCCAATGGATTAAGGCAAACAGAGGTTAAGTGACTTACCAAGGGTCACACAGCTAGTAAGTATCTGGAGATGGATTTGAACTCAGGTCTTGACTCCAGGCCTGGGGCTCTATCCACTGAGCCATCTAACTGCCTCATGCATTCCCATAGCATATAGCAGTAATTGATATGAGCTGGTCATACTTTCAGTTTTATTAAAATAACATTTTATTTCTTTAAATTTCCATTTTACTTTTATTTATTTAAATCATTGTTTGCAGTTCCTTCTGTACCCCCCCCCACCTCAGTTCCTAGGCCCTTGAGCTGTGAGCAATTTGCATTTCTGAATTAGACCAAGTATTCCAAATTTTAATCAAAGACACCTGTGGCAGCATTGGCCTCTCTATTACCCTTTACCACACATGTATCTTTCATTTCCCTTCATGTCATTCTCTTTCCTTTGCTTTCTTCCTCTCTTTCTTCTGCTTGTGGGTTAGGCCAGGCCTCATGATTGAAGGTAGGCGGCTCCCCGTGGGGAAGCATGCTAAAAAACACGGAGGACACATATTCAAATCACTTTATTAATGCCAGCAAATCCCATAGCATGTAGTCATGTTGTGACCAGAGAAATGTATTCCTATGAAGGCTCCCAGCCTCTGAGACAGTGAAGAAATGTCCAAATCTTGCCTAGAGTACATAGAAGCTGTGTTTTGGGTCACCCTAATCTCACCTCTTTCTAATGCTTTTCTGTAGCTCCTTTGCTAGATTATAAATCCTTGACTCTATCTCTCTCACCTTTGTACTCTTAGCACAGTATTTTGGTTTAATTAGTGCTTAGCAAAAAATAAATAAATAAATCAATAAATCCAATTGAGGCTTCAAGACAGCAGTGAGATGCCCTGTAAAGACCAATCTGGGGAAAATAGGCACCAAGTCCAAAGGAACAGTGTTGTCACATTATCAGGAAATCTCCTATAGAGAGACAATGGGAGACCTGAGTGAATGCCCTTCCTTATTTCCATAGGATATGACGCTGGTTCTAGAGAAAAATGTGGGCTTTCCCTGACCTTTCTCTCTCCTTGTTACTATTTCTTTTGCCAATTTGTTACTATGACTTGTTACAGTATTTCTTCTACTGAGACCTTGTGAAGAGACAAGGCAGTCTGTACTTCAGAATATCACAGTTGATATAAACACTAAATGACTGCTTTGTGTAATCTTAAAACAAAACAGAAAAAAAACCCCAAAAGTTCAAAACCTTGGCCTCAGGACAAACTTGTTTCATGAAATGTTCGTCTTGTGTCAGGATCCAGGAACACAAAGTGGGCATAGGATTTTCTGAAGAATAGGGCAGCCGTTTACATGTTGAAAGAGGGGGTGACAGATGGCAGACTTTGAGCAATCATATTTCAAGTTCAGAATTCACCCTAGAGAGCTATAGTTATTTGGACTTTATAGAAACTGCTGTCTTCAAGCCTAAAGATACCTATTTTCAAATTTCATTTTCCTTGATGAATCTGGTTATAATAATAATTAAGATTCTAATGAACATTTAAATTTGTGTTTGAAAGAATTTAACTTAAAAAAAAACATAACCCTGCTCAGTAGCTATAAGACATGAAAAACAGGGATAGGGAAGGACCTGTGTTCTCACTGATATCCTCTACCAATGCAGGTCGGCTCTCTCATTGCAATCTTAGAGTTTCAATAAATTGGCCCAGGGTTTCAGTATGTGTCCCAGGTGAGGCTTAAGCTTAGGTCTTAGTTCCAAAGGCCAACTCTGCATTTAGTTTCCAACACTGGCTCCCCAGAAGGGGTGAATATACAGAAGTTTGAGATGGAAAAAGAAGCCACTAACTTTGTCTTTTGTATGGTAGAAGGAATGGAAGATGGTGTACACAGGTGTCCCAAAGCCCTTATGAGAAGTTTTGACCTGCTTTGAGGTTCTTTAAAAATATGTTAATACATGTCAAGTCAACATGTATTTATTAAGCACCTGTTGTGTAACAGGCTCTGTGCTAAATGTTGGGCATACAATAAAGACCAAAAAACAAGTCCCTTCTCTCAAGGAGCTCACAGTCTAGTGGGAAACACAGCATGCAAACAAACAAAAAAATACAAATAAGATATATACAGGACGAACCAGACATAGCTGATAGAGGGAAGGCACTACAATTAAGGGGGATTGGAAAATACTTCTCATGGAGAGTGGAATGTTAGCTAGGACTTGAAGGACGCGAGGAGACACTAAGTAATAAGGAGGAAGAAAAATCCAGGCATTCAGGATAGCTAGTGAAAATGCCTGGAGCTGGGAGATAGCAGTTTCTTGTGTAAAGACTGTAAGAAGGCCAGTGTCATTGGAGCACAGGCAGCTGTCAAGACCCCAAAAATACACTGTGTTATTGTACGAAGGGTGACGCTGTTAGACTGCTGATACTTGTAATCAGAAAGATCTGGGCTCTGTCTCTGACACTTACTAGCTGTGTGACTTTGGGCAAGTCACTCAACCTCTCTGGTCTTATTTCCTCATCTGAAAATTAGGTATAGTAATAACAACCATATTACAGGGTTGCTGTGAGTTTTAAATGAGGTAATGCAGGTAAAACCCTTTGCAAGCCATAAAGTGCTATATGAATGTCAACTATTGGTTGAATTCTATCTTGTTTGGCTAGGCTGAATGTTAGATCATATGCCATAGGAATTAGAGCCAAAAGAGAACTTGGAGTTCATCTGGTCCAATCCCCTTATTTTACAAATGGAAAAAAAAATCACCTGCCTGAGTAGCAGAGTGGGGATTCTAACCAAGGTCTTCTGTCCCCATAGGGGAGGAAAAGCAGAAGCCCTTGCTTCTAATTTCTAAAAACAAAAAAACAACTTTTGCATTTGCAGGCTTAACTGTCCCTGTGGAAATCTCTTTCTGTTTGAGTAGCAAATGACTATTGTACCATCGTCTTTCATTCTGAACTTGAACAGATGGAAGTGTCCTGCTTCACTGGCTCCTTCTGACTCAGTACAATGATTACCATCTTGCAAAGAATAAAGCATAACCTCCTTTTCTTTTCCTCCCTCTGCTCCAAGAATGCTACCTTGATCCATTTCCTGCTTTTAATTAGGTACAGTTTATATCATACAAAGGTATGCTGTGCAAGGTAGAAGGAACACTGGGTCTCTACCCTGGGTTTGATGGGAACTGTGTGCTAAATTTATGATTGAATTTGGCTCCCAAATCCATTTACATAGACTACCTGCTCGGGAGTCCTGTTGAACAAGTCTAACGACCTTTGTTCTTCTCCCAGGCTCTGAGACCTAAAAGAGAAGGCTTTGTGTTTTCTTTCTTGTTTGGTCCTGTTCTTTATTTCCTGGCCTCTTTGCCCCCGAACCTGACAGTTGAAAGATCCTAAATTTGTAGCCAGGTCTCAATTTGTTAGAGGCAGTCTTTGAGAAAGAAGATGTGAAACTCTGAATCTGATTTGAGGAATACAGGTCAATACCTGTTAAGCTCATTAAAGTAGTACCTCACAAACTACTTTGTATTCAGACTTGTTATAATGGAAACCTATTGCCATTGCATCCAAAGCATGGAGTATAAGACTGGTTTGTTGTTTGTTTTCCTTTCACGTAAGACAAGTAATCTTTGTACATTTTATTCCCAAACAAAAACAAATGGGCAGGAGAGGGATTTTTATGCAGGCATTTTTTGATTTCTTTAAATTGAAGATTTCTGGTAGGGTAAATATGGTCATTAGACCTGCTTAATAGAATTTTGAAGGGCTTTTCTAAACATTTTGTCAATGGAGTTTTGTTGTGTGTGTTTTTTTGGGGGGTGAGATACAACAAATTCAAGGAGTTATCAGATCAAAGAGATGATTATATAGAGGTGTGGGTAGTGAATAGAAGTGCCAATCCATCTGGGGTAAAAGATGTCAGATTGTGCAACGTAGTAACACAGAGAGATGTCAGGAGCAAAAGGATGGTTTTATTAGCAAGGATTATGTGACTGGAGTATTTAGAGGAACCAGTGAAGGGGCCTCAAGCTCCATGGAGGAGGTACAGGTTATCATTTATCCTGTAAAGTGAATGGGGAAGAGGGGAGGTACGAAGCAGTGGACATTACATCTTTCTCTGTTCAACCCCCAGGACCTGGTGTTTTATTAAGGGAATGTATCAGATTAAAAAGCCCAACTTTTTGCTGTCTTAGGTTCCCCATGCCCAATCCCTATAATTTCTTCTTAGCCTTTGTCCCTGCCCTAGGACAGACACCCCTTCATTGTACTTCCTAACATTTTAAGCTTCTCTTCACCTTATAACTAAAGGTATACAGCTCGTTGTTCTCCCTAATATTATGGGGAAAGGCTGCCACCTTTATTATATAGGTTGATTGCCAAATGGATGGGAACATGTGAAAACATCAAGTATATGAGATTTTCATGATATAAAATTACTTGCATCCACATGAGCAAACAGCATTAATATGGCCTGCTTGTATAACATGGAAATAACTTCATTTATATTGAACAGGATGTTATGATGGCATTTGCTAAAGCCTAATTCTATTTGCAGTGGTATTTTGAGCATTTGTGCAGTTACTCTGGAGCCTTACTATAGAACATGATAGCATGGATGAGTATGAAGTCTTAAGGCTGTTTCCTTGGGATCTTATTCTTGGAATCACTAAAAGGAATTTGTAATAACAGGAGCCCACAATCATCCATCTCTCTCTGTCTCTCAGTCTCTCTCACACACACACATTTATAGTGGGCTCCATTGTAATTATAATTAAATACATGTGAGTGTAGTGTGGTGGGTCAGGGATAGGAAAAAAATCCTTGTATATTTAGCTTAGGTGTCCAGCTGGGGATACCTTTGGCTTTTTGAGTTATTACAATTTTGAGGAAAGGGGAAAAAAGGGAAATACAACAAACTCTCCCTTAATAGCCAGGTGATGTAATTCCCACATGATGAATCAAGTTCTTTGGGTGGCCATGATTCAAGATGACAGACTTTCCCAGACTTTTCTCCATCTGGACTACAGATGAGAATTTGTGTTACATTGAGGAATAACAATATTAATAATAATGATAGTAATAATAATCTCAATAATCTCTTTTCCTCTCCCTTCCTCTTACAGATTACCTTGTATTTATTTTGTATATGCTTATATGTGTACATATTGTCTCCTCTGATAAAATTTAAGCTGCTGGAGGGCAGGACGTGTTTTGGTTTTGTCTTTGTATCTCCAGCACTGGGAATGGCATGGAGCAATCCCTTTGTAAATGCTTGTTCATTCATTGCTAGCACTTTAAAGTTAACATATACATATACATATACATATACATATACATATACATATACATATACATATACATATACATATACATATACATATACATATACATATACATATACATATACATATACATATACATATACATATACATATACACATACACATACATATACATTGTATATAATATGTATTGTATATAATATATATTATATACACATACATATATATATTATATATATATATATATATAGGAAGATCACATAATGTGTACAGGGTCACATAATGTCTAAATGTCTGAGGCAGGATCAGAAGCCAGGCCTCTCTTGCTGTCCATTATGCCAGAGGAAGTGAAGGGTCCCCTTCTAAAAGATATTGGTCCATATCTATAATATGGATTACAAGTGGCGACAAGTCTCTGAGTCAGAAAGCAATAATCATAATGTATCTCAAAGGTGTCATATGTCCTTGACATACTACGCTTTTTCCCCACTTTTTTTTTTCTTAAGTTCTGACCTTGTACCCAATATAGCATAAAGAATGAGTTAGGCAGAAAAAGCATTCGGTTACCTATCTTTGGCTACTTCCTGGATGATTTGGTTACCTTATAGTCTATACCTACTCTTTATGTTGCAGTGTCTGAAAATAGCCCTGGAGTTTCTTGGTTTATTATAATGAGGCTTTCTAAAAACTGAGTAATTTCTAATGAAAACTGGGTTCAATTTCATGTAACACTTTTTTTCTTGGCCATCTGGATTGACAAAACCCATTAGAATTTAGGAGGAGGTCCTCTCCTGTTGAGAGAGCAAATAGATGCATAATCTGACATAAGGACTGTAATTGTTTTCTCTCTTGAAATATTTGCCTGTGGGGGATGTTCAGTATGGTCTCTGTCAGGAGTATTTTTTATGACTACAGAGTTTTTCTTTTACTTCCATTTCCCCCCCTTTCCCTAACTCACATAGACCATGCTGAATAGATGAAAACTCAGTATCCTGACAGACTGCTGCTCCTAATGCAGACCCAGAATGTTATTGTCCCTTCTCTGTTTGCATTTGATCACATTTGGGAAGCTTGGACAAAATCATGACAAACTCTTGGCTAGTGTGATAGAATTTTCTGTCATGTGTCTGAACTGATTTATTGTGTCTGGGGCATAAAGCCAGGCAGGAAAACCTGTGACTGTGGTTTCATGTAGCAAAAACAATTGCCTCTTGGCTTTTCTCTGAAATCTCTTATGTTCATTTTGTGACCTTCTTTAAAAAGCATTTTTGTTTTTCATGGCATTACCTTTTAAAAAAAAAATTTATAGGACAGTTACCAGGAAGAGCACAAGCAGCATTGGGCAGCTGTTGTGTGTAATAATATAGAGGCCTAGTTTATGGGTTATGTAAAATCAACAACAATTGGAAGGCCTCTTTGCCCACGAGTATTTCAGATTCATTGGTAGCTGTCATTTTAAACTTGGCAGGAACATTCATTCAACAGTCATATATTCAATATCTATTATGTGAAAAACATTGTGTTGGGTCTGAAGGCCTGGGAAGGGGGAATAGAGAATCAAAATTAATTGAGGAATAATAATTCATTTCTACAAGGGTTTCATTTTTCTTTTTCAATATTGGGTGGAGGTGAGAGGGAGAGAAGATGGATTTTCATTCATTAAAAAAAATAAAATGGAACTAATAACTCACATTTTCTTGGCAATTTCCTCAGTACTTATTTCACAACAATCTTGTGTCTAGGTAGTACAATTATTATTGCATCTGTTATGAGATGGGAACACTATGGCTCAGGTATCTAAGGTGAGATGCTTTGTTTAGTGTTGTTTCAGAGTTAGCAGAGATAAGAGCCAGGATTAGAACTTTGAGACCAGTGAAGTCTTCTGCTGTGCCAAACTGCCTCTTCTTCTTGGTTGTTAACATTGAATAGGGGTGGGGTGCGATAAAGCATACAAATGGTGCAATTCAGTGAAATATTTATTACGGGTCTACTATGTGCCTGGCACATGATGCTAAGTGCTGAGGATACAGATAAGAAAAAGAGACAGTCTTTCATGCCAAGGAACTTAGACTCTAATGGCAGAAGACAACGCACACAAGGAAGCTTGAAAGTGGAGGAGGGTGAAGGAGAGAAGGTACCCAGTGTGGGGATCATCATGATGGTGGTGATATTGAATCCAGGAGTACAGCTGGTGGGAAATGGTATATGTGATTGTATAGAATAACTGTTGTGCAAAAAGAATAAGACAATATGGCAGATACAGAATTTTACGTGTTTGGAGGAAGGAAGGATTACAAGCTGAGAACTATGGGGCTGTACTGCCATCATTCAGAAACAAACTATTTCTAAGCCCCCTGTTCCGTATTTTCTATCCTAATTACAAAAATTATTGCTTGAAATCAGTGTCCTCTATTGTTACTCTGGTGGCCTAAAAATAGAAGTGTTATGAGACATCCTTTCTGGATTTTCCTTGAACAGTCAAAGATTTTAGGATTGTGGATCCCTATTAAACCAGTGTGTGCTGTAGTGTGGAATTCAGTAGCTGCTGAGCTCCTTACAAGGTTCATTGCTGCAAGCTCTATTTTGTTCAGGATGAGATGAAAGCTAACCCAAATAAATTTGAGGGAAAAAAAATTTAGTGAAAGAACACTTTGGGGAAAATACAGCATGGATACTTTAAAATGAACACAGGGACCCCTGATTAGGCTAACAATATTCTGTCTGATAGAAATCCTTTAAAGGCTGTTACTGTACCATTACTGCTTTGATATTTAAAACTAGCAAGTAAAACAAAGAAACAAACAAAACCCCCCCAGTCAGTGTCTATGGGAAGAGAAGAAAGGAATAAGCATTGATGTAGTACCTACTATGTGTCAGGCACCATGCTATGCATTGTCAAATATTATCTCATTTACTCCTCAACAGACCTGAGAGGCAGGTGCTATTGAGGCAGCTGGTGGCACAGTGGATAGATCACTGGACCTGGAGTCAGGAAGACCTGAATTCAAATCCACTGTCAGACACTTCAGTAATTGTGTAAGTCTGGGCAAGTCACTTAACCTCTGATTGCCTGACAAAATGATCCACTGGATCCACTGGAGAAGGAAATGGCAAACCACTCCAGTATTTTTGCCAAGAAACCCCCAAGTGGGGTCACAAAGAGTTGGACACAACTGAAACAACTAAATGACAAAAACACCAAGGTGCTATTATTATTCCCATTTTACAGGGAAGGAAAGTCACAGTGCTCAGCATGTAGTAGGTGCTTAATAAATGTTTATTGATTTATTGAGGCAGAGATTAAGTGACATGCCCAGGCTTACACAATTACTGAAGTGTGTGAGGCTGGATTTGAACTCAGGTCTTCCTGATTCCAGGTCCCAGTGCTCTATCTACTGTGCCAGCTAACTGCCACGTCAGTGGAATAATTTGCCTAATTGGTAAGAGAGATACATGAGTGATATGTACGAATATTGACTTCAGAAATCAGTTGATAATTTTCATATCTTCTACCTTTTGATGTTTTTCCTGCTTTCATTTTAAAATTACTTTTTGGCATTTCCTCTCTCATGTATCAACAACTTTGGTTAGTCTCTCATCCATTTTTATGTCTTCAGTCCTATGTTTTTCCTTTCCTGTGATTCTTGTGGCTCGCAATCTAGCCTTTATGAAATTTAAAGCTGCTTCTTCTTCTTCTTCTTCTTCTTCTTCTTCTTCTTCTCTTCTTCTTCTTCTTCTTCTTCTTCTTCAGTTATTGCCAGTATAAGGTCACCTGTGTACATCATGGCTGGGCTCTGCCTTTTTTTCATTTTTACACATTTCATTTTTGAAGTTATCTGCCTACTTCCTTATGAATAGGTCAAAGGACGGCATATATAACTAGGGATTACTCAGGCAACTTTATCTCTCTGCTCTTCTCGCTTTTCTGCACTGTATGATATGCCTGGTGCATTAGGATTATGGGTTTTGAACTGAAAGGAACCTTAAGCAATCATTTAGTCCAGTATCTCATTTTACAGAGGAGAAAACAGACCTAAAGATGGTAGCTGACTTACCCAGATTCACACAAGTAACAAATAGAAGAGCCAGGATTTGAAAACAGGTTCCCTGTTTCCAGATTATCCACATATAACACACTCTCTCATTAGGTACTGGTCATGTTGGTACCATAGTGGAAAGAACTCTAGGCTTGGGTTTTAGTCCTAGCTTTACCACTTGAATTCAATAATACAACAAACAATTATTAAGATTCTGCTGTATATATGACCACAGTGTGTTATGTATTACCTTAGAAATATACAGCCTGGGTAAGACAGTCCTTGTCCTTGTGGTGTTCCCACATCTAGTAGGGGATGAGACAAACACAGAAAACCATAGTACTCAGTAACATGTAAGTGCAGTACAGAAAAGGCTCACGGAGTGCCGTGTGATGACCTTGGAAAGGATGGAAGCAAAGATTATTACCAACTAGAAGGATCAGATAAGGCTTCCTGGAGAAACTGGTGTTTGACTTGGGCTTTAAAAAATAAATAAGGAATTCAGCAGACAGGGGAAGGAAAGGTGAGCATCATACCAGTCATCAGAAAAATGCATAAGAATAGGTGTAGAATCTGGAAAGTATGGGGCATAAAGATTAGTTCAGGGTGATTGAAGCACAGAGCATGTGGATGGAAATGACAAATGAGGCTGGAAATATAGGGTTTTGCCAGATTCTAAAGGGCCTTAAATGACAGGCAAAGGAATTGAATTTTACCCTTTATTAGCCTATAGTTAGGAGCAAATCATCTGACCTCTCTGAACTGTGAAACATTACCAAATGATAATAATAACTAGCATTTATAGAACACTTTAAGATATACAAAGTGCTTTACAAATATTATCTCATTTGATCCTCACAACAACCCTGGCAGGTAGGTGCTATTATTATCCCCATTTTACAGATGAGGAAACTGAGGCAAACAGTTGTTAAGTGACCTGTTCAGGGTCACACAGCTAATTAGTGTTTGAGGCTGGATTTTGAACTCAAGTCAAATTCCTGACTTAAGGTCTGGTGTTCTATCCACTAAGACACCTAGCCGCCCTAAAATACTACCTACCTGAAAGGATTGTGAATGATTTTCCATAGTTAATAGGAAGAATGGCACTGCTTTCAAAGGAATAGTAGAAATGGAGGTATCATATCTGCAAAGAGTCAGAAGTAGGCCACAGAGCCATAAGGTATAACATTGAGATAAGAGAATGGATTTACCAAAGCTGAAAGAAGGTAAGGGGCCAGTTAGCATGATAAAAGAGGAAGTGATCCATAAAAAAATAGCAAATGGGACAGAAGTAGGGTCTTTAGTAGCAGCAAAGAGGGAAGAGAGTGAGGGGAGGCCTCTGCAAGGGCAGCAGCTCTTTTCCTCAGCAGGAATACAAAAGGGCAAAGCTCCTGATGTAGTGTAATGAAGAAGGTAGGTTGACAGCCTGGAGACAGATGCCAGGATGCAGAGACAGCAGTGGCTGGCCAGGCACTTGAGAGTAGCTGTTCTTACTTCTCAGCATCATGAGGAATATGTCTGTTGAAGGCAGTTTTAAAGCCAAAATTGATGCTACTGGTCATCATTAAACTGGCCCAATTAGTTCTAGCTTCCACTTGCCCAACTGTAACTTTTAAGGTCAAGTTTTCCTCAATTAGCTTTTATACTTTATTTTCCATTTGGCCAATTATACTCTTTAAGGAGTTGTTTTCTTCAGTAGATTGTGGTATCTCCTTTTCCATTTGGCCAATCCTACTTTTTATACAGTTTTCCAAGCTGTTGACTCTTTCTTCATTAATTCTCTTGTATCACTCTCATTTCTTTTCCCATTTTGAGCTCCTCCATGAGTTCTTTCTGGGCTGTTTTTCTTTGCAGTTTTGCTCATGGGTGTTTTGACATTGTTCTCTTCTGAATTTGTCTTGGTCTTCCCTGTTACCACAGTAACTTTCTATGGTCAGATTATTTTTGTTGTTTTTTGTTCATTTTTTTTTTTTGCCTTTTTCCTTTATTTCAAACTTGAGCTCTGCACCCAGGGTGGAAGGGGCACCGTCTCAAGCTTCCTGTACCAGTGGCTATTGGCCCTAGCTGTTCATGTGGTGCTGTGGTGATGTTGCCCTGAGGCCCCTTGAATTCTACCCTTTATTAGCCTGTGGTTATTGAGCAAATCATCTGACCTCTCTGAACTGTGAAATATTACTAAATGATAATAATAGTAACTAGCATTTGTAGAGGACTTTAAGATTTACAAAGCGCTTTATAAATATTATCTCATTTGATCCTCACAACAACCCTGGCAGGTAAGTGCTATTATTATCCCCAGTTTACAGATGAGGAAACTGACCAAATAGTGATTAAGTGACTTGCTCAGGGTCACACAGCTAATTAGTGTTGGGGGAGGGGGGGGACCCTTGATCTGGTGCTGTGCTGAAGGAATAGAGTGGGGGTGGCTAGCACTGCTAGAGGCTGTGGGGATCGGGAAGCTTATCTGGTGCTGAACCTGGGTCCTAGTGGTGGTGTCTAGTGTGTGCTGAGGCCCAGTGAGGTGTTTCTGTATTTCCCTGGGGCTACACAGAAGTACATGGAGGTCTGGCCTACTTTCTCATCATCCTGGAGGATGTTTGTTTGCCCTGGGCTGTGCCGAAGCACATGGTGGTTCTCAGAGCTGGAGTCTGCTGAATCCCCTGGCTATGCTAAGGCACGTGGGGAGTCTTGGTGTTGGCGTTTGCCTGCTCCACAGCACTGGGGCTCATGATCTCTTGCTGGTTTGCTGAGATGGGGCTCATTGCCAACTTGCTGGGATGCTTCCTGCTTTCACCTGAGTGAGACATACCTTTCTTGCTGATCTTCCAAGTTTCTTGGGCTCAAAAATTGTTTCACCCCATCTTTTTGCTGGTTCTGTTGTTCCAGGATTTGTTTTAGGGCACTATTTTATGGTTGTTTGGAGGTGAATATGGGAGAATTGCAGTGATTTAATGTTTACTCTGCCATCTTGGCTCCTGGAACTGGAAGTCTCCAATTAGTTCTAGAGATGCCAAGGACTGTAGCGGATTATAGCTCAGAAGATTGGGACAGGGTCATGGATCCAGGGGAGAATCTGTATAGCTGAAGTGTTAGACTTCCAGAGATCAGGGAAGCAACGCCCCTTTCTTTTTCAGCTGCTTGTGGATTATGAAAGCAAGCTGGGCGATGACTTCCTGGCCTTGGGTCACAGAGGGAGAAAGCCTTTGAAATGAAAGGAATCTGGAATGTTCTAGCTGGTACAACCTAGAAATTGTAAAGCTGAGACTTTTCTTGCTGTTAACACCAGAAAACACTGTTGGGGTGGGAAGGCAGGTTGTGAAGGAAAACTTTTACTGTGCTGGAGGTAGTTGAGATACAAAGGATTTCTAGGTAAGATATAGTCTTTTCCTTCAAAGAGCTTGCAGTCTAGTAGAGGAATAAGATATAAACACACGTGGTTCACAGGATTTAGAGCTAGAAGGGACCTTAGACTTCATCTAATCCTTTGGTTATCAAAGTATGGTTCAGGGACCCCAGGGGGTCTGCTAGACCCTTTTAGGGGGTCCATGAAGTCAAAACAATTTTCATAATAATACTAACCTGTTTTAATTTCTAGTTTGGTAAATATTATTAGATATACAGAGGTGTGTTGAAGCCAGCTTGAACTGACTCTTGGGCTGATTATTAAATTTTCAGCGTGAGAAATAATTTTGAAGCGTGGAGAGTGAGGGGTGGGAAGGGGTCCTGACACCAAGAATTTGAGAACCACGGATCTAGTCCAACATGTTTGTTTTAGAGTTGAAGAAACCAAGGCCCAGGAAAGTGAATTGATTTGTCCAAAGCCAGAATTGGAATTCAAATCTTGTGATCTCAAATCACTGCTATGATACATAATAAAAAATATATAAGTGCATCAGAGAGGTGCAAAACACAATACAATGTGAGGTCTTAGGGGAAACATTGTTATGAGCCCAGGGAATCAGTTAAGACTTTCCTGGAGGGAGGGGGTTTTCAAATTGGGCTTTAAAAGACAGGCAAGAATTTAGCAGGAAAATTGGAGACAGAGGATATGGGGAATAGTGTGAATTGAGGCACAAGAGAATGTTCAGTGGGGAAATAATTTACTTTTAATTCCTTCCAAGAACAAAAGAATTTAAATACAAGAGAACAGCTTGCTGAGAAAACCAGAGGACACTTAGACCACCCAGCTGTCCTTGGACAATGGTTTGAGAGCCAGTGAATTAATAGAAAGTTACAGCAGCAGTTAGAGGACCTAGGTTCACATCCAAGCCTCATCTGACTATGTTGGGGAGTATAATATTTGCATTTTGTCATTTTTATCTGTGTTGAAATTATCACCATGTTGAATTGGACATTCATTTCTTTTTCCTGGGAAGTACATGTGCATTTTTCTATATGTTATTCGATAATCTGACTGAGATAGTAGTAGCTTCCTTAAAAACATTTTTTCTTTTTATGCACTCATATGCAAAAAAAGGTCGTATATGAAATGACAAACTTGTTCCATTTAGTTTGTCTTTTTTAATATTAAATTTAACATAATAGTAACAAAACTGCACTATTTACCTATGTCTCCTCCTGAACTTTGATTTGCTTTCTTTGTGTTTTTGTTAATGCTTCACTGACACTTTTTCTTTCTTTTCTCTTTTTTGCATCACTGTCTCTAACCCTCTGGTAACACATAGTGAGGCAAAACAAAATTAGCATATTAGCTATGACTGAAAATGTGTGGTTGCTTCTCATTCATGCTTTGGTCATGTTTACAAGATGTTTTAGCCTTAAATATTTTACACACTAAAAAAACAAAACCAGGTTCCACATTTCTCAAATTCTAGATGAGGGAAACCTCTGATCAGAAATATATTTTATCATGTACATTGCCTGACATTATGAATTAACTAGGCTAGTATTTGGCAGAATTGAATAGAGAAAGGGATGGGTTAGCATTAGAAGCAGCAGGAACCATTATGAGGAAAATCAAGAGACCTCAGTTCTAGTTATAGCAGTGACCCTTTTTAGCTGGGTGAGCTTGGACAAATCACTTAAACTTTCTGAGCCTCAGTATATAATACAATATGATACCTCAGTTTAATAATACTTTCAATGTTATAAGGTAAGCAGTGCTCATAGACGAAGAAATGATTTATATAAGTACTTTGTCATAGTAAAGTGCTGTATTTGTGTTGAATTTTTCTCATGAGACGTGTAAGTGTCTCTTTGGGTGTAAGTGCTTTAGGCTCCTTTCTCTGTGACATGGTTCTCCCCCTTCCTTTCAAGAGTCTTTCCTATCCAGTCTATGCCATCTGACATGAAATTCTCACCGTAATGAATTCCTCTGGGCATACTTCCAGGATTTTCCCATTATAGAAATACCACTGGAAGTAGAACATTCATTTTTACTAGCCATTCACATTTTAAAACAGTTTAGTAGATCAGACAATTAGCTATTATCTTACAAAGTGTCAGGTCTCTGATAGAATGAGATCTAAAACAGGTGACTTCTGGGGGCAGATAGATGATGCAGTGGATAGAGCACCGGCCCTGGAGTCAGGAAGACCTATGTTCAAATCTAGCCTCAGACCAAACACTTGAAACTTACTAGCTGTGTGACCCTGGGCAAGTCACTTAACCCCAACTGCCTAAGGGGGAGGGAAGAATATAAAACAGGTGACTTCTGATGAAAGAAAAAAAAGAGCTGTAGACGTAGGATGGGTGTCCAACCAGAGGGAATAAGGCTATAGTTGAAAGACACTCAGTTGAATGCCAGATGCCCCCTCCCAGCTAGATTCTGATCCCTGCCTGAGGTAACACAACCATGCCCATGATCCGTCCTGGCTCCCAAAGCCACCACCCCTTACCACCCATCATTTTCTGGGGACCATTTGTGCTGCCATTGTTTCTCAAGCTATAATCCCACTTCAGACATCTCCAATATCATTTCCCTTTAGAAATTATTATGGTATGTTGAAGATAATGGTAGGGTGCTTCATTGAAAAAAGCTGAAATAACCACAAAAACCCCAAACAAGTTTTAAGTAGTTATGGTAATATTAAATTCCAGCCATTCCAAGGGTTAAGAAAGAGTTCCAACTAAGAGGATTACTTTCAAGATGATCTGGTAACATCATGTGCATAGTTAAGTTTTTCATTTTTAAGGTGAAATTTCTTCTGCAAGCAAAAAAATTAAATGTAGTAGTTTTATACTTTTTGGATGGGTCATACCATCTGTTTTGCCCTTTGGACCCTTAGGCATTGGCATCTGACCTCCGCCCTATCTTAAGGACCACCTAGCCTTTCCATCTGCCCTGAACATGAACACTTCTAGCTGTGTCGTTTCCCTCAATTTTCTATTTGAATCACGGAGCTTAGCACTGTGCTTGGCACATAGCAAATACTCAATAAATGCTTTTCTATTCCATTGCATCTAGTCTAAACTATATTAGAAAGGAATTTTCTCCATGACGCAATGTACGATAATATATAACAACAACAATAATAAATAGTATGTACATACATACATGTGTGTACATACATACACACATACATACACACACACACACACACACACACACACACACACACACACACACACATATATATGGCTGGGAAGTCATAATAGTGTTTTTTTTTTTTGTTTTTGGAGGCAATCAGGATTAAGTGACCTGCCCCAGGGTCATGCAGCTAGTATCTGAGACTAGATTTGAGCTCAGGTCTGACTCCAGGGCCAGTGCTCTATCTATCACTATGTCATCTAGCTGTTCTCACAATAACGTTTTAAGGTTTGCAAAGCATTTTTACATAGGTTATCTCATTTGATCCTTACAACAAGCCAGTAAGGTATATATGTTAAAGATGGGGAAACTGAGGCTGAGAGAGGTTAAGTGATTTTCCCAGATTCACAAAGCAAGTAAAGATCTGAGGTAGAATTTGAACTAAGATCATCCTGTCTCGAAATCTAGCTCTCTACCTACTATACTACTTAGCTGCTTAATGTAACCTTCAGCCTCTGCTTGAGTACCTCTACTGAGGGAAAGCTGTACATCTTCTATTTCACCTTTGGGTCAATGTCACATTTTAAAATGTCTTTGTTAAGTTAATGACCCATTTAGGATTGTTGATTTAGAACTGTAAGGGACATCAGAAGCCATTTCTAACTTCCTATTCTATAGATGAGGAAACTAAATCCCAGAAAGGTTAAGCGAGTTTTTCAATGTCACAGAGGGTTCCAGTCACCCTGGTCCTCTGACTCAAGTTATTGATATTCTCTTTATTCGGTAGCCAGACTTTTGTCAACTGTCTAAAGCACCTCAACAAACCAAGAGAAAAACAGATTTCTAAGCAGCGACAATAATTGTGACTGGCATAGTATTTGTTGTGATGATAATGATTATTCATAATTTGCATTTATGCAGCAATATAAAGGTAACAAAGTTCTTTCTATACAACAGCCAGTGAAAAGGATAGGTTTGCTATGTCCAGCAAGACTTAGTCCTTTAATCCGAGTGCATAGACTGAGAATTATGTGTAAAAGTATGGTTACCAGTTTAATATACTTGATTAATTTAAATTCCTAATCAGCAATAGGGAAGAAGCAGGAAAGATACTGCTGGAGGCAGACATTGACGTAAGAAGAGATAGCTGGGGGCAGCTAGGTGGCGCAGTGGATAGGGCACCAGCTCTGAAGTCAGGAGGACCTGAGTTCAAATCCAGCCTCAGACCAAACACTTGATACTTACTAGCTATATGACCCTGGGCAGGTCACATAACCCCAGTTGCCTTAGGGAAAAAAAAGGTAGCTGGTGGCAAATAAGACAGGAGATAACATTGCAGAAACACACCAGTTTGAGACCATTTACTGTATTGGCAAAATAGTCCTAAGTAGCCCCAAAGACATTAATGTATTTGTAATACTGTACAACAATGGATTTCGTAAGAAGATTGTAAGTCATCTAGAATAGGTTAAATTGTGATTGGGGTGCTAAGGAAACCTCTATCAGAGGTCCTGAAGAGACCTGGGTTTTTTAAAATCTAAGGCAACAGTACTCTTATACAAGGAGACAGATCCAACCAAGCTTAAAACGCTTCTCATGTGGATCAAGCTATGGATTATGTGTCTCTCAGCCCTCAGAAAAGTAACCTGGCAGAGGTCAGAAGGGCTCATCCTCATGTTTGCTGCAGGGTAATGAATTTTTTCTGCCTCAGTAACTCTTGAAGAGTTGTCACAGATGTGCCGTGATCTGTGTTTAGTGGCAGGAGTGCCCGTGCTGACAAAATTATATATCCTTGAAGTATGACAAGGCAAGGAAGCTTGCGATGTCATTTTAGAAACAGTATTATCTAACGTGATTCCCATTTAAATCATAGGACCATGGATCTATGGACAAACACCTCAAAGTTCCTTTAAATCTCAACTAAAGTCCCATACTTCCCCAACCGCTTTAAATTCTATTACTTCCTGTTGATCCTGTATATTGATTGCTTTTTATATTTGTCTGCATGTTGCCTCTGTGATTAGATTATAAACTCTTTCAAGGCAGGTACTGTTAGAAAAATCTGAAACAAAAATCTACTACAGTGAGTGAGTGAAGGAAAGTCTTTATTATACTTCTTGTGAGAGAAGTGGGCACAACACACTTTAGTAGCACGGGCACTGATTCATTAGTAGAATCAACTTTTAAAGGGTTAGTAAGATCCCTACTCCACCTATCACGGCTCCTACTGATCTAGTTCATGTGAGTTACACCCTTCCTGGACAACCCATCACATGTTGGTCCATGTTCTATTATCTCCGTCCATTTCATAGGTCCCATGCCCTTAGGGTGTGTCAGTTCATATTCAATAAGCATATTAAGCAAGTACAGTGGAGAAAAGCCTTTGCCCGGCCCTGTCCTTGAACCTGGCTGGTTGCAACTGGGTTAGCCTCTAGGGCTCTTTCTTAAGAACTAGTTGTTTATAGAAAAGTTTGGAGTACCTTCTGATTGGTTGAGGGACTGTGCACAAGATCTTGGAATTTCTTATCGTGCTGTGGAAGCCTAACCCCCTAAAATCTTTCTTACAGGTACTGGGTTTTTTTGGTTTTGGGGGTTTTTTTTGCCTCTTTGTATATCCCGAGCACTTAGAGTGCTTGACACATAGTTGGTGCTTAATAAATGTTCATTGATTGATCGAGTGCTCTAGTCTGACTTTTGGATGAAGATGAGGATGATAGACACAGATGAAGAAACAGAGACCCCGGTCCTCTAACTCCAGGACCTACTTTTCAGTGGATTCAAACCGTCATGTGATGTTCTCATCGTGATATGTTTACAAATGTATCCCTCTGCTCAAAGGTACCCCTTTTGTCATTTCTGTTTAAGGTCGTTTGGTAGGCGCACTGGATGCAGTCCTGGATTCCAATGCACGTGTTGCCCCCTTTCGAATTTTGCTACAAGTTCCTGGATCACAGGTTTACTCTCCCATAGCATGTGGTGAGTTATTGAATGGATCAGAAGTTTACTGGGCCATAGCCACTGGTGAGTTACATACCAAAAATAAATTCCAAAAGTTAATGTCTGAGCATGCTGAATATGCATGTCCGAGAAGCTAAAGGTAACCTCCTTTTAGAAACTGATTTATGGGTATAAGCATATTGGCTGTTTTTTGGAGAGGGTGGGAGTGTGGTTTTTTGTGTGCTTTAACCATCAAAATACCTGCTGGCCATAACTCAGGGGCATCTTAGCTTTGCCTAATGGTTCTTAGGCTTGGTGCATTTCATTGGTTCAGTGAGCTTGTCTAGTGTGTTTGAGTAGGAAATAAGATGTTTGTTATCCTAACCCTATTTTATACTCACTTGTGTGCATATATATATATATATATATATAAACTTCTTTGGCATAGGAAGAAATTTCTTTGAGTCTTCCCTAATTCCAAAGTAAACCTTGATATCATTTTGCACTGGGCTTATAAGATTTTACTGAACCATTTGATGTGTTATATCTGGGAATGACTGACAGTCACTTCATAGTAATCCCTTACAGAGCAGTGTGTCTCAGAAATATATAAAGATGAAGAGGCAGAAGATAATAAGTTCCTTGAGATCAAGGATTATTTTATTTTCTTTTGTCTTTGTATTCCCAGTGCCTTGCACACAGTAGGTGCTTAATAAATGCATGACAGATTAAATTTAATTTTCTGTTGCAATTCTTGATTTATGTGGTGGTATAGAGTAGCTAAGAATGGGGAAACTAATTATACCCTAGGACCAGTGATGCGGATTAAAGCTTTGTGCTTCCTTCCTCTGTTGGTAGGTGACCATATATTGAAAAACCTATTTGTTAGATTTTATTCTGTCCTGGGCATTAAAGTAGGAATTGTGTGATCCTAGCATTTCAAGACATAGGTAAATCAATCATAGGAAGAGAAGTTGGAAGGAAATGTGAGTGGTAAGTAGAGCAGTGGTCTTGAGCGAAGGAAGCAGAACCAGTCTACAATAACAACTATACTGTAAAACAAATGATTTTGGAAGCTGTAAGAAGTCTGATCAATGTAATTACTAATCATGATTGCAGAAGACTGATGATGAAATATGCTGTCCTCCTACTGACAGGTGATAGACACCCAGGGTACAGAATAAGACGTATTTTTGGGATGCAGTTGATGCCAGAAATTTATTTTGCTTTTCTATGCATATTTGTTATGGGGGCTTTGGGTTTTCTTTTCTTTTTCCCAATAGTATTAGAGGAATGGATGTAAAAGGATAGAAAATCTATTCTTGTTAGTTAAAAAAATGGACCAGAGCAGTATTGGCTCTTGCTTTATAAAATGATGAGGCAAAGTGTAGGGGAAGAGGGTGAATTTAGTGTCAATGTACAAGACCTCTGCTCCAAAAGCAGTTTTATTTCTACTGCTTCATTTTAGAATTTTTTTAAAAATCAATTTCCTTTAGTTACAAAATTTCCCTGAACCCTTTATCCAGAGGCTATTCCATAATCACAGGCTATGTTTTAGACTTATGTTTGAGGGGTTCATAAGTATATTTCAAACAATAATTTTTATGCCCAAATTAGTGTAGGAAATACCCATCTAGTCCAGACCTTTTGTTTTACAGGTATAGAAACTAAGAAGCAGAGGGATTTGTGACTTGCCCAAGGTCACCCAGTTAGATCTGGGATTAAAATCCCGATTCCCACCTCCCATTTCACTGTCCTTTCGTCTACATCACTCATGTCTTTTGTTTCAGTAGGTCTTGAACCATGAGTGAGACATTGTCCCTTTCTGTCTCTTAAAACATAGAGCAGGGATGATGTCTCCTATATATCTCTACCTATCTGTATACGCATACGCATATATTTGTTGTTTTGTTGTTGTTGCTGTTGTTTTTCAGTCACGTCTGACTCTTTGTGACCCCATTTGGGTTTTTTATTTGTCAGAGACACTGGAGTGGTTTACCATTTCCTTCTTCAGTAAGTGGTAGAGCTGGGACTGGAATTTAATCCTGAATTAAGATATTGTGTCTGTTTATGTATATATAAATATATGCAGCCAGGTGGCACAGTGGGTAGGGTGCCAGGCCTGGAATCAGGAAGACTGACTTCTCAAGCTGAAATCTGGCCCTAGACACTTACCAGCTGTGTGACTCTAAGCAAGTCTGTGAACTGTTTTGGAGACTTTTCTGATTAATTCAACTTCTAGGCTGACAAGAACTAGGATAACAAAAAATGTAGAAGTGACAGGATTCCTCTTCCCTGATGAAATCCAGCCTCCACCAACATACGTACACACCAACACACATACATATACGTACACACGCTCACAAATTCATTCTCTTCCTTTCTCTCCTCTTCCCATCCTTTCCCCTTCAAGAAAAACAGAAGTAATACAATCCAGTCTCAATCCCTGCACTAATGGAGGGGAACAATTTCAAAGACAATCAAAAGTGGTAAATAATTCGCTCACCTAGTTCAGGGCTATAGAGTTGTTGTTTGTGGGTACAGATAGAAAGACGAAAGGATGGATATCTATCTACATAGATAAGGACTGGGACTGTCATCTGTGATGTCATTGGTATAGGAAAGGCCTACCTGAGAAAACTCCCTCCACCAGGGCAGGTAGGTAGCTTCCCCACAACTTAATAATCTTAGAAAGTTGCTTAGAATCCTGAGACATTAAGTAACCTGCCAAAAGTCACCTAACCAGTATATGTCAGTGACAGGACTTGAACCCTGGTCTTCCTGTCTTTGAAGCCAATTCCCTATCAGATATCTGTAAGGGACAGAGACAGAGCCAAAGAGAGAAAGAGAGAGAGTTACACACATACATACATACATACATATATACATCCATACCCTAGGCAAATCACTTAATCTCTCAGTGCTTAAGACAATTCTCCAAGACTTAGAAATCTGCATTGGTAAGGGGAGTTTTCTCATCCTGGAGTTCTTTACACTAATGAAATCACAGGTCCAGTTCAGATATGTATGTATATATGTATATATATGTATATATTTATGTGTGTATATACATGCATATATGTGTATTTGTATATATAAACAGATATACTTATTTTTGTATAATTATAAATATACATATATTTATATATAGTATCAGCATGGGTTCATTGATGTAGAATTAAAAGGGACCTTGAAAGCTGTCAAGTTTAATTATATATGTATGTATCTGTGTATAGGTGTGTATATATCTGTGCATATGTGTATATACCTGTATATGAACTATGCATACCTGTGTGCATATACCTATACGTGTATGTGTCTGTATATAGGTGTGTGCATGTCTGTACATACATAAAATATGCATACATGTGTTCATATACCTATTTATATGCACACACACTGCATAGAGGACTAATAAATAAGTTTCTACACACAGGATAACATGTGATCATAAATTTGGAGCTAAAAGGGACCTCAGAGTAATCTTTTCAGCTCTTTCCTTTTAGAGACGATAAAGCTGAAGGATAGGGAATTTCAATAATTTGCTCATTTCCAATTAATTCTAGTGTGTCATTCATAATCTACCTTGACTCCAGTCATGTCTCTTCCAGATGAATATAAAATTAGGGAAACATTCTTTTCAGAAAAATTTCTGGTATGACCTTGGGCAAGTCACTTCACCCTGATTGCCTCCCAAAAAACCACACAAAACAAATAAAAAAAGATTTCTGTTTTTGCGTTTGCAAGCTGTGGGGTTGAAAAAGACAGTTGCCTTCTTCAGCTCATTTTACATATGAGGAAACTGAGGTAAACTGGGTAAAGTGACTCGCCCAGAGTCACAAAGCTAGTAAGTGTCTGAGGCCAGATTTGAACTCAAGAAGTGAGGTTGAGACTAGATTGTATTACTTTTGTCTTTCTTGAATAGGAGAGAAGGGGAAAGGAAGGGAGGAGGATAGAAAGGAAGAGATTGATTTTGTGAGTGTGTGTGTATATATGTGTGTGTGTGTGTGTGTGTTTATGTGTTGGTGGAAGCTGGATTTCATCAGAGAAGTGGAATTCTGTAATTTCTACATTTTGTGTTATTCTACTTGTTGTTAGCCTACAAGTGTGTCAGAAGTTGAATTAGTCAGAAAAGTCTCCAAAACCTCATATACAGACTTTTCTTTGCCTTTCTCCTGGGCCCCAAATGCTTTATATTTCTTCGATTAGAATTTTTATCAAATGTTATCTTATTGATAAACCATTTGCATATTATCAGTATCAATAAACTATGTTTTATCAGTTACTGAAATTAGTGTTGTTGGAATTGTTATTAATATTCCTCTTCATTTTAATATCTAAAAATTTTGTAGATTCATGGTTTGATTTTAGACTACATCCTTAATGTTGTTGTTGTTCAGTTGTTTTCAGTCATGTCCAACTCTTCATGACCGCATTTGGGGTTTTCTTGGCAAAGATACTAGAGAGGTTTGCCATTTCCTTATCCAACTTATTTTACACATGAGGAAACTGAGGCAAATATGGTTAAATGACTTGCCCAGGGTCATACAGTTAGCAAGTGTCTGAGACTGGATTTGAACTTAGGTATTCCTGACTTCGGATCTGGTGCTCTAGCCTTTGTGCCACATGGCTGCCTGCATCCTTATTATTGTGGTTTTATTAAAAGCCTGTTCAAGTTCTGGTATGCTCTGGACCATTTTCTAAGACATTCTCAGCTCTCTTGATGTACCTGATAAAGTAAAGAGAACAGTGTCCAGAGGAGCGTGGCACTGTGGCAGAGGTAATGGACCTTTCATGATAACCCTGGCCCACCATCCTTTTCCTAGCTGTGTGTATACTCCCTTTTCCTCTGTATACTTCCAATGTCAAGGATCCAGGTTGATCTTAAAGTATGGAATGAGAAGCATTATGAAAAAAGCTGAGAGAAAGCAAGAGGTATGCACTATAACCCTCTAACTTCAGAGTTGCTGTGGAATAGATAACCTAGAGCAGGTTGCACAGACACACAACACTGTTTACGGCCCTCACTTGTGTCTCTTCCCTAAATCTGTTTGTGGCCTTCAGGAAAATCTTGTTTGGGAAACCGTTGGTACAAATTGTAGGAGATACACAAGACTGCATTGGCAAAGGAAGAATTAATATGTTTTTGTGGCTTTGGGTCATGCAGTGGAAAGAATGTTAGATTTGGGGGGCAGCTAGGTGGCACAGTGGATAGAGTACCAGCCCTGGATTCAGGAGGATCTGAGTTCAAAGCTGGCCTCAGACACATGATACTCACTAGCTGTGTGACTCTGGGCAAGTCACTTACCCCCATTGCCTAGCCAAAAAAAAAAAAGAATGTTAGATTTGGCATCAGAAAACTTAGAATTTAACCCATGGGCAAATTACTTAACATCTTTGGTCCTCAGTATCTTCATCTTTAAAGTGAAAAAGTTGGACTGGATGACGTCTGAGGTCCCTTTTAGTTCCAAATCTCTGATCCTGTTATCTTGTGTATAGAAGCTTACCAAGCCTTCATTTTCTGTCTCTCCCTTCCACTTACCTTACTTCTTGACCTTAACCATGATTGACACTTTCTTATTTCCTTCATTGCAGTTTGCTTCCTCATTAAAAGATGGAATGATCTAGTGTGAATTGCACTTGGAAATAGACTCTGGTCTCGTGTATCTACCCTGTGCCAGGGTCATGAAGGAAGTGCCATGCTGATCATTTTTTCAAATACAGAACTTACTGTGCAATTAATTAAAAGAAAATGCAGCCAGGTTGGCCAGCAGAATATAAATGAGAGTGTTTACAGTGGTAAACACTTTGTATAAGGTCACAGAGTATGTGTTGTCATGCATATTTTCAGTTCTTCATAATTTCCTTAGGGCATTTTTTTTTTTGCTGAAATTTTCCATGGTGGTAGGGGGTGGGGGAGTCCAAACTGAGAAAAATATTGTCGGGAAGCTACACCCTGACTTAATTTCCATTTTGGTGTTACTGAGCACATTAAATAACCTCAAATAATGGGCTCAAATAATGAAACCAGCACAGGTTAGTACTTATTGAGGACTCCCATGAGTGTTTCTCAAAATTGTTTATAAAAAATTATGGCTTCTGTATCTTAAAATAGCCTGTTATAAGCTCAACAAAAGGATCATTTTCTCTCTTCCTTTATTCTCCCCTCTCTTTTCTTACCTTGTTTTTCTGCATAGAATCATAGCTTTTTAGAGCTGGAAGGGACATCAGAAAACAGCATGGCCAACTTTGTTCAATCTTAGACAAGTCATTAAGGCTCCGTGAGCCTTGCTTAGTTTCTTCTATAAAATGGAGATAATCACCTTTGTATAATGCTGTTGTGAGCATGAAATGAGATAACATGAGCTAAGTCACTATATAAACTTAAATATAGAAGAAGTAGAGGTAAAGAAACAGGCATATGGACATTGGCACAACAACAGTGTTTAATTTGATCTCCATAAGAACCCTTCCAGGTAGGTAATGAAAGATGAGGAGCAGGTAATAATTCTATTTTGCATATTGAGGAAGTGATTCTCAGGAAGGTTAAGTGATTTGCTTCATGGTCATGTGATAAGTGGCAGAAGTAGGACGTGAACCCAAACTAGCCTGAAAGACTTTTAAAAATCCTAACTTGTTCCCATTGAGGTTCTTCTATAGAATGAAGTGGGAGGAACACACACGGAATTATAGAATTTTAAGTTGGAAGGAATCTCAGTCTATGTAGTTAAACCCTGACCTGAAAAGGAGTCTCCACTGTAACATATTTGACAAGTGGTCATTTGGCCTTTCCTTGGAGACGTCCAAGGAAGGGAAACGTAGTGTCTCTTGAAGCAGCTTCGTTCTGCTTTTAGACAGCTCTAATTGTTAGAAAAGTTGAGCCTTATAGGTTCTTCTTTAACAGGAATTGGGCTGGTAGATCAGAAAATTCTGTAGACATAATATATCTTTTGTTGTTGTTCAGCTCTTTCAGTCACATCTGACTCTTCGTGGCTCCATTTGGAGTTTTCTTGGCAAAGATACTAAAGTGGTTTGCCATTTCCTCCTCCAGCTCATTTTACAAAGGAGGAAATTGTGGCAAACAGGGCGGAGTAACTTGTTCAGTATCACTCAGCTACTAAGTGTCTGAGGCCACATTTGAACTCAGGTCTTCCTGACTTTAGGCCTGGTGCTCTCTCCACTGCCCCACCTAGCTACATCTATAGTATATCTAGATTTCTGCAAAGCATTTGGCACAGTCTGTGATACTACACTTGTAGGCAGTAATACCAGCAATATACTGCCATCCTCTGAGGTGCCCAAGCTGATATCTTTGTTACTTTTGACGTTTCCCTCTCCCACACACTGTTTCAGTTACCCTATCCTGTAATTTTCTAGTTCCATAATCTTGTACCTGCCCTTTCCTTTCCATTCCCCCTTATCTCTTCTTGCCTAGATGACTTTAATAACCTTCCAAGTGATCTTCCTGTCTTCAGGCTGTCCTTTCTTTAACTGATCATTTATATCAATGGTATCAACTCAAATAGAAATGGGAGGGGCACTCACTGTACATAAGGATTCCTGTGGGCTCCATGTTGACTTAGAAAACCACATATTAATATTATCCATGTTTTGTTATATTATTTACTTTATCAAATATTTCCCAATTACATTCTACTCTGGATCTGCTGCACCGGTAAATGCTGCTGTCCATGTTTGACACCTCTGATTTGCACTATTGCCCAAATAATCTTCCTGATATATTACTATGATCATTTTACTTTTCTAATTAGAAATTTTCAGTGGCTTTTCACTGCCTAATTAATGGTCCTTTCATTCAAGGCTTTCCGTAATCTGCCTCCAGCCTATCCATATATTCATATTATAAGTGCTAGTCATGCAAGATTACTCTCTAATCTTATTCTTTTCTTACCTCCTTCTTCTCTGTGTATTTATTCATATAGCTCTCCTCCCCTCAATGACTAGAACTGACTTGCTCCCATCACAGTCTTCATCTATTGGTGACCCTCTCTGCCTCTTTTTTTGCATCCCCAACACCTGGCACAATGACTTTTGTGCAGTGAGTGCTTGATATATTTGTTGAATTTTCTTCATTCAACATGCATTTATCATGCACCTTCTGCATACACATGTTTTGGTGCTGGAGATAAAAAGTTTGGGTAAGCTCCCCTGCCCTCATAAAATTCATATTCTGTTAGAGGTATTAGAAAACAAACAGATACTAATAATAAACAATGTCACATAAGTTGCAAAAGACAGCATGTGATAGTAGAAAGAGCAGTGGCCTCATAGTGTCAGGATTCAATTATCCCTCTGACACATGCTGACTCTGTGGTCCAGTGAAAGTCACTTAACCTGTCAGTGCCCTAGGTCTATAAGTTGCAGAGAAAGTGCTGATCTGATTGGTGGGGACACGAAATCAATGAAATCACAGCTCAGTCCAAAAACAAAAGCCAGTTACGAACCAAGTATGATTCCAAGTGTGAGGAAAAAGGTAGTGTCTGCTTTGGAGGATTGGGGATGCTCTGTGGAGCAGATGTCATTCATGTTAGGCTCTAAATAAAGTGGACTAGAAGGAATTCAATAGAAGATGAAGCAAAGAGGAGATATCCTAGGCATAGAAAACAGCGTAAGCAAGGGCACAGGAGTTCAAGAGTGAAGAGGGTGTTGGGAGGGGTAGAAAGTAGGATAGTTTCTGTAGGGACTAGAGTATGTAGAGTAGGGGGTTCCTTAAGTACAAGAGTTTGTGCACTTGTTTTTAAAAAAATTTTTCATAACTGTACTTCAATATAATCAGATTCCTTTGCTGTCAGTAAATAGTCAATAAGCATTTTATTGAGTGCTTATTGTGTGCTAGGCGCTGTGCTAAGTGTTGGAGATACAAGGAAAGGCAAAACATAATTCCTGTCCTTTAGAAGCTAAAAAATCTAATGGGAGAGACAATCCTGTGTATTTTATTTTATGCATTTAGAGGCATGGGCAATACCTGGAGCAGTAGATAGAGCGCTGGGTCAGGAGTCAGGAAGACTCATCTTCCTGAGTTCAAATCTGGCCTCAAACACTTCCTAGCTGTGTGACCCTGGGCAAGTCACTTCACCCTTTTTGCCTCCATTCCTCATCTGTAGAGTGAGCTGGAGAAGGAAATGGCAAAGCGCTACCCTTTCTTTGCCAAGAAAGTCATGAAGAATCAGACACAATTGAAATGACTCAAAAACCAAACATTATTCTGAGAAGGGTTCAGTAGAACTCTCCAGATTGTGAAAGCATACACAGCACATTAAAAAGTTAAGAATTCCTGATATGGAGGGAAATTATTTGAGAAGGGGAAAAAGGTAGAGACAGATTTAGAGAGCTTCGAATGCCAAGTAGAGAAAGGAGTTTGAACTTCACTTGGTAGACAGTGCATCCCTTGAAAATGTTTGTGTAGAGGAATGATGTGACCAGGCTAAATTTATCAGAAGGATTAGTTATGGTGATAATATGAGTTGAATATAAGCATCAGTGTGGGGAAGTCACAACCTGTCAGAACTTCAACTCCCTACTTTGTAAAATGAAGGGGTTTAGTTACATTGAAGGTTGGTAGTGAATGAATGAATAAATGCAGTTATTAAGCACTTACTGTGTATTATGAACAAAGCCGTGTGCTAAGTGCTGAAGATACAAATAGAAAAGTAAGGCAGGCCTTGCCCTCAAGGGCTCATCTTTTAAGTGGGAGACATATGGGAAGTTTTAGATGGAAAGATCCTATGATCCTTAGGGTGCAGTGGCAAAGCAGATGGGAATACCTTGTCTTTAGTGTCATTTTCACTGATGAAATCTCACGATTTTGGATCATATCCGTAGTGGATTTGGATTCAGAACTGGATGACCCTACTACCTTCATGACCTGGGAAGTTATTTACCATCTCTTCAACTCATTTTCCTCATCTACACAAGGAGAGCGTTAGATTCAATCATGGCGTCATTGATTTTGAGATTGAAGGGACCTTAGATGCCACATAGTCCAACTGTCTTATTTTACACATGAGGAAATTGAGGCCCAAAGATGTTAAATAATTTGCACAAGGTCACGCAGGAATAAGCAACAGGCTTGCTGGGATTTAAACACAGGTCCTCTGACTCCACAGCTTTTTGTATAATGTAATTCTGCCTCTTCAAAATCCCAGGTCCTTTTCAGCTCCAATATGCTATGATCTTGGAGCTTTCTACAGTAGCAGTTCTACTAAATGTATGAATTGCTTGAGACTGAAAGTCTAATCAATGATAATAATAATAATAGCTGGCATTTAGATAGTATTTTGGTTTGCAAAGGTACTTTTACATACTTGATCTCATGTGACCCTTACAATACCCTAGTGAGGCAGATATTACTAGTATATTCATTTTGTTGTTGTTCAGTTGTTTTTCAGTCATGTCTGACTCTTTGTGACCTCATTTGGGGTTTTCCTCACAAAGATACTGGAGTGGTTTGCCATTTCCTTCTCCAGCTCATTTTGCATATGAGAAAACTGAGGCAAACAGGGTTAAGTGACTTGCCCAGGATCACACAGCTAGTAAGTGTCTGAGGCCATATTTGACTCAGGAAGAAGAGTCTTCCTGACTCCATGCCACGTTAAGGAAATTAAAATTTAAAGAGATTAAGTAATTTGCTTTTGGTTCAATGGTTAGTAAGAGTCAGAGGCAGGATTTAAACCTAGATCTTTCCTAACTCCAAGTTCATAAGTCTTTTGGCATAAAATACTACCTCACTAAGCTCTGCTAGAAGTCATTATCATTGTCATAGATATTATGCTTTAAGGTTTGTGAAGCATCACACACACATACACACACACACACACACACACGTGTGTGTGTATATACATACATACATATATATATGCTTATATATATATATATATATTGCTTTTGATCTCTTTCAATCTTTACATAATAGCCCTGGAATATATGAACCACAGGTATTGTTATCCCTGTTTTACAGATGAAAAAATGAATCTGAATGAGACTAAATGTCTTGTCCAGGGTCCTAGTGTCTGAGGCATGATTTGGACCTAGGACATTTTTATTCCAAATCCAGCACCCTGTCTTGTATGCCATAGTGTCTTTCTTAAAATGAAGATCCAAATAGGTGAATTTCATTTTTCTGGAGATAAAAAGTGAGCAAATATTAAAAACATCTCAAAAACCTTTAGTAACATTTGACAGTAGCAAATGTCTTCTTCCCCCTCCCTTCCCCAAAGGGTCACTGATGTTGGATTTGGTCAAATCTTTTCACTCTTTGATAATGTTTATAGAAACTTATGAATAAATACTTAATATGTGAGGTTATAACTAGATTTTTTTGATGTAGGAGGTAAGAGGGTGTTTGGATTGGATGGGAAGAGAAGAGAGAAGGTTGTCATGGATTTAAAAGTGTGACTGTTTTAACCTGCTTGCTTATGCTTTGAAGTTGGGTCACATGACTGAATGGATTTCAACCAAGCAAGGTCTGTGTTGGGACTTTTAAAAACTAGTTCCCTGAAATTCTAGCTCTGGCTAAGAGTATGTGTCTTCCTGGCAGTGGCCATTACAGAGCTATAATTTTCACTTAGTTGTCTGTGGTAGAACTGGGTAGGAAGTGTTATTAATTGGTTCAGTGCATCAGACAAGGATGAGATTGATTTGAAAGCTCCAAAACATTTTTTTCAGCTTTCCCTCAAAGATTTCTGTATTTCAATTGCCTGTTAGGTGGAATAGGGTCATTCTTGGCATATTGACATAATAGCTCCTATTTTCATCCCTACAGCCTCACAATTCAACCTTGCACGTGACTAAATTGTGAATCTTTGCTCCAGTGCCCATCTTCCTAATGGAGAAAAGAGCTTGGTAAAACAGCCCTTGAAATGAGCCTGCACAGATTAAATCCTATGGGCTGAAAACTGTTTGGAGATAGATTTCTTATTTTTCTATTGTTAGTTTGTGAAAGGTTACTTCCTCAGACTCTTATCCTCTCTATTAATACAGAACTCCTGTCCTGTCTAGATTCAGTGTAATTTTCCAGAGTTTATAATGACATGGTTCTACCAAAAGGTACCCCAGTGTTCCTTTTTTTTTTTAAATGATTCGGCTTCAGTATAGATTGAATTCAGACCACCATATTTACCCACTGAGCACTAGATGTGACACAGCACAGCTCTTGAAGTGGCAGGCAAGTAATGACTAGTAAAGTAACAGGGAGTATAAAGAGAAATCCCGTGATGTTTTTGGATTAAGCCCCCTAGCACTTTTACAGAAAACACAGAAATTGAATTGTTCCTCTGTGTGTGTGTGTGTGTGTGTGTGTGTGTGTGTGTGTGTATTTTTTATACAGATGATTCAAACCAAATAATCCACTGGGACTTCATACAATAGTGTCAGCTTTGCCAAGACCAGTTGATTGAGGTGTCATTAGAAAGAGCTCTTTGCAGTGCTCAGTCCCTTAAACCAATCACTGCTGAGTACACTAGGCTAGCCATTGAAAGCTGCCAGGGGGTAGAATGACCTCCTATTTCCCTTACAGCTAGAGTAACCTTGGATTTCCCTTACAGGCTTGGCAAAGAATCACTTAGAAATCCTAGAAGAGTGATTTTCTCTCTCTCTCTCTCTCTCTCTCTCTCTCTCTCTCTCTCTCTCTCTCTCTCTCTCTCTCTCTCTCTCTCTCTCACTTTCATAATTTTTGAAAATCTCCCAGAAGTGCCAAGTGTGATATGAGTTAATTTTTTATATTTAAATGAATTTTCTTTCGAGGTTTATTTTTAAATAGACTTTGCAACATCTTTCAAGTGATTAGAGGCACTCTACAGTGCTACAAAGAAAAGGCTAGAAAGCCCGGCTCTAGAGCCACTTGGGGCTCTTTGCTTCTACTTGAGCTGTATATTGCTTTGCTGCAGCTGCTCCTTTGGATCCAAATTTCTCCATGGACAGGCTCTCTGGAAAAAAAAAAGGTACCTGCTTCAGATCTCCAGAAATTTACCTCATTTCTGGAGGAATTGGTTCTTCAAAATCTTGAAAAATGCCATTTGGAAAAAGAGAATTGAGATGGCCATGTGTCTTTGAGAGAAACTGGGAAATTAACATAGATGATAGGGTTTATAGTCAGGCTTTCTTAGCCTTTAAAGTTTGTGATTTTGTGGATAAGCCACTTTCTAATTCATTGCTGTAGCTCCCTCTCACTCCCCATTTCTCCAGAAAGTTGGAAGTGCATTCAGGATATTCAGGATAAAACCCATCAGTTTTACCAGCCAATTGAGGTAGAAGAGAAAAAGATGAATAAGGAAAAGAAAGGCATCTGAAGAGGGATTAGAGGAGTGAATACTGATCTAAGTCATTATTTTCCACTTCTGCAGAGAAGTGAGGGATAATGGTAGCTAGATGGTGCAAAGGATAGAGCACCAGAACTAAAGTCAGAAAGATCTGAGTTCAAATTCAGCCTCAAGCATCTTCTAACTGTGTGATCCTGGGCAAGTCATTTAACCTCCATTTGCCTCAATTTCCTCATCTATAAATTGAAGATAATAATGGCACCTACACCTCAGGGTGGTTGTGAGGATCAAATGAGATAATAATTGTAAAGCCCTTAGAATAGTGGTGGCACATACTAAGCTCTATATAAATGTTAGCTATTACTGTTGTTATTGTTGTTGTTGTTGTTAATGAGCGTAGGAGGCTGCCTAAAATGATCAGATGTGATCATTGTATTCTTTTTTTTGGCTTACCTTTTTTTTTCCCTTTGTTACAAAGGAGTGTTTAATTCTGGGTCACTAGGAAGGAGAAGCATATATCTATATCTACAAATGATGTAAAAACAAAAGGCATCAATAAAGCCCATTTAAAATTATTTAGCCCTTTGTATTGACAAGAACAAAGTAGATTCTGCTTAAAAAAGCATTGGTCATTTCTAAGTTGGAAGCAACCCACACCTAGTAGGTACTCAATAAATGTTTGTTGAGTGGATTGATTGAAATGTGGGAGTTATGTGGGTAAACATTTTTATTTATTTTCTTCTCACAATGTGTGCACTTTGGAAATGCACAAGGGGTGAAAATCTATATGTAAATATGGCATTAGTGTGCTGGAATTCTGTGTGACCTTGGAAAGATTACTTTGGTTTTAGAATTTAGATGTTATTTTGGAAAATTAGTACTTTCGTATATACTGTTGAGGTTCATTTCAACACTTTTCCTCCCTAGTTTAACATCATTGACCATTGTTCCACCTTCCTTAAATTACTATATGTAAGGTTAAGCTTATATATAGTAACGAAGTGTGTTAAACTGTTGGGAACTTAAATAATGCTTCTATTCAGTTAGCCACTTGTTGCCTTTAGATCTACTATTTGCATAGTAGTAGGTTAAAAAGCCTGATTTTTTGACTGCCTGCTTTGTAATTTTAAACAGACTAACTTATTGAATATGCTTTCAGACTCTTCAGTTCAGTGGTACACTTAGGCATTTTGGTTGCTAAGAGAAAACATGTAATTTGTTAAATTGGTGGAGGAAAACAGTTTGTCTCTAACCTAGGAACACAATTCTATGTGGCTTGTGTTCTTGTTAAAGCTAGACGTGTAGACAGGGATATTTCACTCATTTCACTTCCTGAAATACTTCCAAGGAATATATATATATTTCACAGTATAATGAGCTACTGTAGGTTGCCGGTCCTTCCACAACTTAAAATAGAAAACTTCATAGCCAGTTTGTCAAGATAGAACGATCGGGGTGGTCTCTGTTACTTAATTATTGGCTGGCATTCATTCACACCTTATAGGTACCATCTTCTGTAAGCTTAGCTGAGTTTTCTATGTACTTTTTTCAATTTTTTTAGAGTTCATAAATTGACAACAGTCCTTTTGTCCTGAGAATTTGAAGCTGGGTGACAGAGTAGGGATTTTTGGAAAACAGGGAAAGATAATACAAAACTACTAAAATTGTGCTAGTTGGATTTCCAATGAGTTCTAATCTAAAACCTTTACATAACTTTTCATTTTAGATTTTCCTGTGTTAGAAACTATATAGCTATCCAAAAAAATTTTTCACGACCTATTTAAGTAATAGAATTTAAACTTCAAAAAATCCATTTAGAATGCTTTGAGCAGTCAATTAAAGGAAGAACAGAAAAAAATTAAATTGCTTTAATTATTTTTATCCAGGGAAGAATGGGAATAAAAGAAAAAGGAACTTAAGGAAAGAGCTCTAGATTTCTATGTTCGCTAGTGACTAGCATGGTGCCTTACATCTAGTTGTTATTGTTGTTCAGCTGTTTTTCAGTTGTGTCTGACTCTTTGTGACCCCATTTGGGGTTTTCTTGGCAAAGCTATTGGAGGGGGTTGCCATTTCCTTCTCCAGTTCATTTTACAGATGAGAAACTGAGGGAGAGTAAGTTACTTACCCAAAGTCACACAGTTAGTAAGTGTCTGAGACTAGATTTGAACTCAGGAAGACTAGTCTTCCTGACTCCAGGCCTAGCAGTGTATCAGTTGCACCACCTAGCTGCCTTCGCACCTAATAAGTATTTCTTTTTCGGTTTCCTTTTGTGGATCTATGTCCTGCCCCTAACCCTGAGTATACACCCAAAGGCCCACTTCTCTCCATAACCTCTCTTTCATCTACTCCCACTAATTCACTATACAGAAGATTTCCAGATCTTTATGTTCCTACCTGCTTTCTGTCCTGAGGTCTAGTCCTCCATCTCAAACCATTGGACATTTTGAACTACGTGACCCACAAGCATCTCAAACTCAACATGTTCAAAACAGAACTCATGATCTTACCCCTTTCAAATCCACTCATCCTCTTCCTAACTGTACCATTTCTGTCACAGGCATTACCATCTTTCCAGTTCTCCAAGTCACCACCTTTGAGTCATTTTTGACTCTTCATTTTACTTCATCCATATCCAATCAGTTACTAAGTCTTGTCAATTCTACTTTCACATCTGTCCCCTAACAAGCCACTCCACTACTAAGTCATTTTTCACCTAAGTTATTGCAGTAAACTCCTAATTGATTTCTCTGCCTCAAATCTCTCCCCTTTCCAATTTATTCTTCACTCAGCTACTAAGGTGATAATCCTAAAGTACAAGTTATTTCCCTACCCAGAAAGCACCCCTGGCTCCCTATTACCTCTAGAATTAGACAAATTCGTTTGGGATTGAAAGGCCTTTACAATCTGGTTGCACCTATCCTTCCAGGTTTATTACATACTGTTCCTTACAGCAACCTCTGCCTTCTAGCCAAATTGCTTCTTGCTGTTCTCAACACACAACACTCTTATTTCTTGTCCCTATGCCTTGGACAGGGTGCCATCTATATCTAGAATGTACTACCTCCTCACCTCTGCCTCTCAGAATCCCTGGTTTACTTTAGAGGTCAGCTTAAATGCCATCTCCTCCATGAGACCTTTCCTGGGTTATCAAGGAGAGTGAAGATTTCCTTTAAAAGGGGGTGGGAAGCTTCAATATGAAAACAGAGAAGAAAAACAGGCAGAGTGGAATCCTAACCCAAGTCTGAATGTTGAATGATGGGAAAATGTCCCACAGAAAAAGAATAGTGGAAAACCACTAAATACTTGAAGCTAGAAAGATTTGAGGGTCTTTCCAAAGAGAAGGAAGCTGGACACTATCATGAGGGAAAAGCTATTTAACTTACAAGAAATAATGGTGTGGGTCTATAGGTTCTGTTAAATGAGAGATCATATAGTAAGAAGAGATGAGTAATGGTAATTGGTGACAGGAGGTCCTGAGGCAGTTAGGTGGTGCAGTAGATAGAACACCAACCTGGAATGAGAAAGACCCAAGTTCAAAATTGGCCTCAGACACTTACTAGCTATGTGACCCTGGACTAGTCACTTAACCTTTGTTTACCTCAGTTTTCTCAACTGTAAAATGGGGATTATAACAGCAACTTCTTCACAGAGTTATTGTGAGAATCAAATGAGATAATATTTGTAAACACTTAGCACAGTGCTTGGCATATAGTAGTGCTAAATAAGTCCTTGTTCCATCACCTACCTCCTGAGGAAGCTATTTGAAAAACTGGTGACTTTTAGAGACCTTACTATGGCATGTATCCAAGACATGACAGGACACTTCCCATGATTTGATAAATTAGATGATTACTACGTATGCACAAATGAGACTGACAGAAAGAATCAAGAAAACATTGCTAAAGATTATGAAATTTTGAGTAAAAAAAAACTGAAGACCTCAGGGGCACAAGTGGTGTTTTTTTTTTTCATTCCTGCTGCCAAAGAAAGGCAAAAACTTTAGAAGAAAGAGACAGATTTGGGGGAAATGAACAGCCAGTTAAGAAGATGGTATTTATGAACAAGATTTGGCTTTCTAAAACATAATTTAAATACAGTATAGGAATTACAAGTTCCTGGCCAGGTATGGAGTATATCCAGCAAGAATTGATAAGAATACATCTGCTTGGAATATTGTAAGTCTAATCAAAAGAGGAGAGGAGGTTGCCTTTGCACTTATATATAGGTAGATACTACAAAGTAACTACAATGAAGGAAGAAAAGTACTATTAGAGATGCAAAGATCTGTGCAGTGTACAGAATCTAAGAATGGAGCCAGCAATAAAAGCTGTGAATTAGAGACCACAATTTAAGGAATAAAAATGACTATATATATATATATATATATATATATATATATATATATATATGTATGTATATGTTGCTGAGACATATTAGGATAAAACCCCTGACTGTAATATCACTCTGGAAATGTATTTCTTATTTAAAAGAAAAAGGAAAGGTAAGGGGTTAGGGGAGAGATTAGGTGGAGTAGCACTCTATATTAAGATATACTGAAGTGAGGAGGAGCAGAAACAGGCTCAGAAGATGGGGAGGGGAAGCATGACTGAGACAATTTGAATAAAGTAGAAGTGATATTGTCACTGGAATACACTGCAGTCTCCCTGAGTGGGAAAAAAGAGATGAGGAAGTTGAGAAACAGATCATAAGCCTGGAACTTTGGCATGACAGAGTAGTGATAAGAGGCTTCAGTTATCTAGACGTTTGGTGAAGCATTCCTGTCTGCCAAAAGCAGAACAACTAGTAATTTCTTGACTTGCTTTAATGATCATTTTGACCTTCAAAGATGGAGGAACCAATAAGGAAGAATTCTATTCTAGTTATAATTCTCAGTAACTGGGAAATGATGGGAATTTTGAAGGGCAGTGACCATTCCTTATACTAGGGGACTTCAACGTATATATTAATTTTTCTTCAAACACCTTAACCACTTAGTTCTTCAACCTACTCACTTTCTGTGACCTACCCCTCTACCCCACCTTAGCCACACACAAACATGGTTATATCCTTGATCTTGCCATCCCCCATAAATGTAACATCTCCATGTTAAAGAATTCCTAAAATCTCTTACCTCACCAATAATCTAATGACTTTTCATCTCTTCCTTAGCCTTCCCTCACCAAACCCTACTTTTCGTCCTCCCCATGACCTCTAATCCCATGACCCCTAATTATCTCCCAGGCATCTCCCCTGCACTCACTACTTTCTCTTCTTTTCCTCATCTTGAGAATCAATTCAGTACTCCTCTCTTGAGTCTCTAGCCCGCTTATCATTTCATTGATTGCAGCCTGCTAAGCCTGAGTCTTGGATCACTCCACCATTTACTGCCTTAGCTCCAACACATGTGATGCTGAATGAAGATGAATGGGTCTACTACAAATTTATGTTACACAGTCTCAACTGGGCCCTCACTGCTGCTAGGGAATCCTACTATATGTGTCTTATCAATTCACTTTTCTATTCTCCACAGCAGTTCTTCCAAACCTTTTCATTCCTTCTCAAACCTTCCATGTCTCCCTGTCATCCGGGTCCCCTCTCAGCTGAGAACCTTGCTTCATATTTTACAGAAAAGAGTTGAGGCCATTCACCATGAGCTCTCTCTTCTCCCCTCTTTCTCATCTCTTATCATTCAGGTGCTCTTATCTACTCTCATATCCTTCCCCTCTGTCTTACATGATGAAGTGGCTTCACTCCTTACCAGGGCTAACCCCTCTATGTGCTCAAGCTATCCCATTCCATCTTGTCTCTAACAGGCTGTCCCGCATTATCCCTACTTTATCACTTATTTTCAGTCTCTCTTTGTCTACTAGCTTGTCATTCTCTACTGCCTATAAACATGCCCTCTAGGATCAAATACAAAAGCCTCTGTTTAGCATTCATAACCATTTAGCACCTAGCCTCCATTACCTTTCCATGTTACCTACATGTTACTCTCCCTGCTATGTACTCTTTGATCCAGGGACAATGGCTTTCTTGCTGTTCCACAAATGAGACTCTACCTCTTGGTTCCAGGCATTTTCTCTGGTTGACCCCGACATGTGCACTATTCTCCCCCCTCATTGCTGTCTCCAGACTTCTCTAGCTTCTTTTAAATCTCAACTAAAATCCTGTGTTCTACAGGAAGCCTTCCCCAACCCCTCTTAATCCTAGTACCTTCCCTCTGTTAATTCTTTCCTATTTGTCCTGTATGTAGCTTGTTTGCACATATTTGTTTGCTTGTTTCCCCCATTTGATTTTGAGTTCCTTAGGGGCAAGAACTGTCTTTTGCCTCTTCTTGTATCCCCAGCACTGAGCACGGTGCCTGAAACCGAAGGCACTTAATAACTATTTGTTGACTATCATTAACTACTCCATTTAAAAATTTTGTGCTATTGGAGGGGACAGCTGGGCATTTAGCAGAGCAGATTTCAAAGGGTTTAGAGAAAGGATAGATGTATCCCACAGGCTAAAATTCTGTATGGCAAGTCAACCCAAAAGGATGGGAGGATCTTAAGGATGAAATTCTGAAGACACAAAGAGAAATAAGTCTATTTAAAAGGGGAAATGTTAGTGGTTTGGGGAAAAAAAAGAATGATGAAGAATTCACAGATTTTAAAAAGATATGAAGAGGGGCATATAGGTTGCTCAGTGGATAGAGCGCTGGCCATGGAGTCAGGAGGACCTGAATTCAAATTCAGTCTCAGATCAGACACTTGACACTTACTAGCTGTGTGACCCTAGGCAAGTCACTTAACCCCAATTGCCTCGCTCCCCCTCCCTGAAAAAATATGAAGAGACACACCAGGAGTAAATATGGGAAGTAAAACAGATAATGAGGGATGAATAATATTTTTTTTAAAAAGTTTGGCCTAGTCCTGTAAAAAGGAAGCTGGAACACTAACTCTTAGAATGAGTTTGAGGCTGGTAATGGAGGAAAAGGGGATTTTTTAAAACACTATATTAAAAGAAAGAGAAACCTAAGAAAGAGGTAGTCCTGGTAGTAGATAGGATTATGATAATTAAGAATGGAAAGAAGATGGAGTTCATTTCTTATTTTGTTTGTTTTCAGTGACAAAGAGGATGATTTTTGACCTGGAAAGGGCTAAGCAAAAATGGCTGATACAGAGTTGTTACTGGAGATAAGTATATGGAAATGGCAAGAGATCACTTAGCTTTTTTTGCATTCCCAGTACCTAACATAGCTTAAAAAGGCCAAGGTCTCCCACTGCATCTGGGGCCATCTCCAGTTGTCCTTATCCATGTCTTGCCACTGGACCCAGATGGCTCTGGAGGAGAGAGTGAAGTGGGTGACTTTGCACAGCTCTGCCTTACTTAAATCCAGCTCACTTGCAAGTCAAGACATCACCTTCCTGATGTCCTGGTCCTCTTCAAGAGCAAAGGACAAGCAACAACAACAGCAACCCCTAACATAATGAATTGCACACATTAGGCATATTCCACTTTTCAGGTTCTTGCTTGGTCTTCCTTATAATTAATAGTGACATGTTTATAAGGCAACCTTTTGGAATTAAGAGTATATCATTTCATTAAATGGAAGAAAAAGTAACTGGTCAACATGGGGGACCAGACCAAAGCTAGATCATATTGTTCTAACCAACAAAGCTAGCCAGTTAAAGATCTCAGAAAATAGAGGATGGTGCAAAATAAGTCTAAAGTGGAGAAAGGTCAGAAAGTTTCACAGAGAGACAGACTAGGTAGCCTTTGGTGAACCTGATAGAAATTAAGAGAAGTACAAGGATTAAGGGACCTACAAAAATCAAGGGTTTCTAAACACTGAAGGCAGGAAGACAAGGAATCAAGTAAAGGCTAGGGGAGAACACTGGGAACAGAACTACCATAGCTAAATGCTAGGATTGGGACTGCAAACAGAAAGAAGTTAGATTTTTATCTGCTGAACCAAAAGACAAAGTTTAAAAATCTTCCTTAAAACAAAAGAAGTTAAGATTGTCAGGTCCTTAGACCTTGAGAAAGAAAGAAATAACCAATCAATGACTTTTAAGTGCTTCCCAGACAGAGAGCTATATAAATGCTAAGTAAGAAGAGAAGAAAATTGATTTAGCGGAAAGTAGAAGGACGACCTTTTGTAGGATCTTATTTTGTAGTATGAAACTCAATATTTAAAATTGGATACAGTGGACATTCAGAATATTGTAGAAATTGTATTGTTTTCCCTTATTCTCAGTTTTTGTTGTTCCATCATATCACTCGTGTCTGACCCTTCATGACCCCATTTGGGGTTTTGTTGCAAAGATACTGGAGTGGTTTCGATTTCCTTCTCCAGTTCATTTTAGTGACTTGCCCAGAGTTACGCGACTAGTAAGTGTCTGAGGCCAGATTTGAATTCAGCAAAATGAGTCTTCCAGACACTAAGCCTAAACTCTATCCACTGTACCACCCAGCTGCCCCAAAACACGTGTACATAACATATATACATACATAAATCGTTGATGTCATTAGTGTAGGCAACTCCTAGATGAGTAAACTTCCTCTACTAACAAAGGTCAACACCTTCTCTGCAATTTAGAGTTGTCTAGAGCACCATGTCCAGGGTCACACAGAGCTGGGGTATGGCAGACTTAAACCCAGATTTTTCTGACAAGACTTTAACTATCTACCAACTATATCATGCTGATTCATAAAGAATTTCCTGATGCATTTATTTCCTGAAGCAATTATTTTTCTTCTTAATACAGTGACACATTATATAAGGAGTAAAAAACCATTCAGTTTTATACTTTGGCCAAAGACAAACTGCAAATGACATAGCAAAACATGTCTCTGCAGAATGCAGTGCCTCTAGGTACAAAACCTGTGAAAACTATACCTTTTTGTTTCTGGTCTAGAATGACCAGATATACTATTTTGGTTAGGTTCTGCTCAAAAACCCTTTTTTGGGGGGGTGTTTTTGGCCCCCTAAAGTATCTTTGAAATGTTGCTGTGTTCTATATTTCCCATTAGGAAAATCTGGCCTTTCTCACCTAATATAGATTGCCCAGTTTTCTTTGTCAGATACCCTGGGAGCACTCATTACCTTTGAATTTCAGAGTTATGCTTACTTTGAGATTACTTGGAACCCAATCTAAAGAACTAAAAATACTAAGCTTTTTTTTCTTTAAAAAGAGTGCGTTGTTTTGTACTTATAAAAGCATTGCTTTAATTAAATTGTTTAAATTATATATTTTGTTTTCATATGTGTACAATTAAAAAAACCAACCACCAATTCTTGTACATTCTTCCTGTTAAATATGAGAGCATTATCAGTCAGCTAGCATTTATTAAGTGCTTACTGTATGCCTAGCACTGTGGTAAGCATTAGAGACGCAAAGTAAGACAAAAATGTGATTCCTGCCCTCCGAGAGTTCACATTCTAATGGGGGTGGGGAGGAGGTGTGTGAGAAAATATGCAAAAATTGAATAAGTAAGACATACTGTGTAAATAGGTAATCTCAGAGATACATAGTGGGGGGGGGGGAAGAAGGCACCAGGAAAGGATTTCAGAAGGTGGAATTTGAGTTGAATTTTGAAGGTAGCCATAGAAGCCAGGAGGCAGAGATCAGTCAATCTGTCAGCTAGAATTTATTAAGCATGTGTGTGTGTGTGTGTGTTCTATGTATATATACTGTGTGTACATATGTGTGTATATACATATACATGTTTTATACACACTTATATGTATGCATATCATATAATACATGTATAATATATACTTATATAATATATATACATATATGTGTATGTATGATAAATTGGGGTGCCCACAGAGGGAAGGCATTAAAATTAAGGATGATAGCCAGTGAAAAGGCATCTGGAGAAAAAAGCATCTGGAGAATGGAGTGTCACATTCAGGGAACAAGAAGACCATTCTCACTGGATCATACATTATGTGGAGGAGAGTAAAGTATGAGATGACTGGAAAGGTAGGAAAGGACCCAGTTGTAAAGGGTTTTCAATGCCAAAGAGAGGATTTTATATTTGATCCTTGAAGTAATAGGGAGCCACTGGCGTTTTTGAGTAAAAGGTGGGGTGGAGGAGACAATATGTATTCAAATGTAGCATTTCCAATCTCCCCCAATACTCTAATGAAGTACATATAATATATAGATACACATATTTGTATGTGGGTGTTGAGTTGTTCAGTCATTTCAGCCCTGTTCAACTCTTCATGACCCCATTTTGGGGTTTTCTTGGCAAAGATAATGAAGTGGTTTGCCATTTCCTTCTCCATCTAATTTTACAGATGAGAAACTGGGTCAAATAGGGTTAAGTGACTTGTCCAGGGTGACACAGATTTGACCTCAAGAAGATAAGATGAGTCTTTTCAATTCCAAGCTCAGTGCTCTATCCATTGTGCCATCTCCTCTGTGTGGTAAATGAAATGTAATCTCAGAAAGGAAGGCACTGGCAGTGAGTGGATTGGGAAAGGCATCCTGCAGAAAGCGAGATTTGAGTTAAATCTTGAAGGAAGCCAGGAAAACTAAAGAGGGGTAGAGCATTCTAGACATGGTGGACAGCCAGTGTAGTCACAGAGTTGGGAAATGGAGTGCAGGGTTCAAGGGAGAGAGCAAGAAGGTTGATAGATTATAAAATGAATGGAGAGGATGTGTGTGGGAGGGTGAAGTCTAAGAAGCCTGGAAAGGTAGACAGGGGGCAGACTGTGAAGGGCTTTAAATGGAATCCTGGAGGAAATAGGGATCCCTCCCCCTGGAGGTCATTGAGAATGGTCAGACCTATGCTTTAGAAAATTTGGACTTGGTGTAAGGAAATTAAAAAAAAAATTAGAGCTGTCTCAAAGTGGAATGGGGTACCTCATGAGATGTTGGATTCTCTTATGACCAGAAGCATTCACCTGAAGGCGGGATGATTACTTGTTAAGGATGTTGCAGAAAAGGATTCTTTTGCAGGTATTGGTTAGACTGGATAACTCTCCAACTCCATGATCCTGTGAGTCTGTGTTTAAGTGAAAAGTAGCTAGAAGCAATGGAAATCATGGGTTCCACTATATTTGAAAATATACTTCATCTGTGTATGAGTTTTTTAATTCTTCTCATCTTCTTGTTTCTTATTCTAGGCGCAACTTTAGAGGAGATTAATCAGCATTGGGAGTGGTTAGAACAAAACCTGCTGCATACATTGTCTGTATTTGATAATAAAGAAGATATTGCTAGTTTTGTTAAGGGGAAAATAAAGGTAGGTTTCCTTTTCTGAGCTTTATTCCTATAGTTCCTCATTTCTTTTGCTTCCTCTTTCCTAACCTGAATGTTACTTTTACATCTATAACCAGTACAATTTGAACAAATAACATTCCTGGACAAGCATTTAATATAGAATTACTGTGCTTTTGACATAATATGCAACTACCGGCCGATTTTCCGTCCCTGTAGAAATTAATAATCTGGGAAGATTGGCTTCAAGTACTCAATGTCTTAATAGTGAACTTGACATTGTACCACTTGGGGTCCCTTTCTTATTATTTCATTTCATAACACCCAACCTTCTGCCTTCTAAATATTCTATAAAATATGTATTTGTTTCTAAAATACATGAATTTATTCAGTCACGTTGATGTGAATTTAACTGAGGGTAGGGGGTGAGTTTCATGGCTCTACTCTGCCTCCATTGAAAGAGAATCATAGGCTCTTAGGGTTGGAAGGGACCTTAAAGACATCTAGTCCATTGTCTCCTCATGTAAGAATCCCCTTTAAAACAACCCTGACAAGTGACCACTCATTGTCTTAAACACTTCCACTAATTGAGTATTTTGCCATTCCAAGTTTTGGAATCACCGCATTAAAGGCTTTGGGAAAAAGAAAAACATTGCATTTTTCTAATGCTTAGTATAATCCTATCCCATTAAAGCATTTACAAGCATCAGTCCACAGTTCTGCCTTGTTTACTTATAAATGAAGTGCCTGACTTTGATTTGTTTTTGATAGAACAATTAATTCTCAGCTTTAGTTCTGCCGCACCCTCAAGAAAGCTCTAATTTCCTCAAAGGTTGTTGTAAAATATTCAGATTTTTAAGAAAACAATTGTTTTTATTCATATGAATTTAATACATTTCATGCAACATTGAATATGTCAGAGGTGTGGTTGGGGCGGATTATACATTACTTCTCTTAAATAGTTTCAAGATACTATTAGTGCAGAAAATCTGACAGTCATTGCTGTCTATAGTCTAAACCAGAGTTCTTAAGTTGAGGTCTAAGGATACATTTTAGGGAATTTGTGAGCTGTTGGTGGAGGGTGAGGAATAAAACCTCTTTTTAAGATAACTTCTCACTGCAGTTTGGCATTTCCAGGTGCATAGGTGTCATCAGACCGCCAGAGGGATCCCTGACTCAAAAAAGGTTAAGGGCCAGCCCTTGGTTTAGACAGAATGACAACTCAGACATGGTGCCTGCCATACAGGTGGCAACAGGACAGTGTGGTATAGTGGAAGGAGAGCCAGCTTTGGAACTGGAGGACCTGGGCTCAAATCCTGGCTGTCACTTCCCACCTGTGGGACTTTGGGTGGGCCACTTAAATCCCTCTGGGGCAGTCTCCTCCTCTGTAAAGTAGGGAATTGGATTAGATGACTTCTAAAATCCTGTCCAGCTCTAAATTTATGATTTTACAAATCCATTCTATTCAAGAATATTATATGTTAGCTGAAATAGGCCTAGCTAAAATACCAAGGACCTAGAGTAGGGCTGGCAGTAGAGACCAGCAACAGAAACTAGTACTATTGGCTCCTCAGCCCTGACTTGATTTGCATTACCATTTTCTCCTCCCTCCCTCCCTGTACTCCCATCTTCTCACTAGTTACCAAACTGTACCTCTTTAAGCTCCATTTTTGGAAATACAACTTTTATAGATTTAATGATGTTTAAGGAGGTCATCTCCTTAAGGGAACAAAGATTTATATAGCACCTACTAGGTGCCGGGCACTGTGCTAAGCACTTTAGAAATATCTCATTTTGTCCTCACAAACAACCCTAGGAGATAGGTAGTATAATTATCCACATTTTACAGTTGAGGAAACTGAGACAAACAGAGGTTAAGTGTCACACAGCTAGTAATTATCAGAGGGCTGATTTGAACTTAGATATTCCAGATTCCAGGCTCAGCTCTTTATCCACTGCTCCACCTACCAGCTATTGTTAGACTTTTTTAGCCCTTGTGGCCCCCTTCTCTTAGTTGAAAGATGAAATTATTTCACGGTTGAAACAGTCTTGGAAAGACTCTGAAATGAAAAGCCTTTAGATAAAAGCTATGAGAAATCTGCTGAGTCTATAGTTTTGTGAGCCAGTGGTTAGAAAGTGAAGGGCTCTACCCAATCTAAAGCTGTTGGCTACAATGACTGAACTGCACCTTATATGTGGAAAGAGAACAGTGATGCTTGTTTTCCTGTTACTTCTTCTGCCAGAAGTCCTAGGGAATGAAGTATTTCCTATTCACACCCTGAACTTCCCACTGCCTTACAAAGCTTAAGAAAAAAACATTCCTATGAGAGATTCCTGGGTCCCAACTATTTGAGTGCCAGACTTAGAGTTCAGATTCTAAGTCAGCCTTTCCATCACTGTCTTTGTCTCAATTGGGGTGGTAAACCTGTGGCCCTCTAGGTCCTCAAGTGCAGTCCTTTGACAAACCGCTGGAGTTGGGAGGGCCACACTTGAGAACCCAGAGGGCCACATGTGGCCTTGAGGCTGCAGGTTCCCCGCCCCTGGAAATTATGTGGCTAGTTTCCTCATCTGTAAAATGGGGATGATACTGATGCTGCCTCTCTCCCTGGCTTGTTGCAGGGATCAAATAAGATCATGGCTACAAAGTACTCTGCAAAACACTCTATAAATGTGAGTTGTTACACTTGTAATTCCATAGGTTCCTTTTATGTTTTATCATTTCTGCTCATGCCACTGTATCTCATTGGGCTATCTTAACTATTCTAATCTTGTTATTTGATTCCTAATAGAGCTACACATTAATTTCATATGATTTCTTTGTAAAAGTAATAACGATAGTTAACATTTCCACAGCACTTCTAAGTTTTGCAAAGTACAGGTCTTATCTCATCTGATCCTTACAACTCTCTGAAGTAAGCTCTATTGTTTTGTCCTCATTTTTACAGATAAGGAAGATGAGGCTGAGAGAAATTAAGTGACTTGTCTCCTATCAGACAGCATAGAATTCAAATTCAGGTCTTCCAAACCCCAATGCCAGTGTTCTATTCTGAAATTTAATGATTACCAAAGACAAAATTTTTTTTTGATGTAGGATAGAAAAAAGATTATATGAAACAACAAATTTCCATTATGTTCAGCTTTTTTAAAAAAACGTGTCATAAATTTAACATGATACTTTCAAATTAGCCCTGCTTGTTTGTGGTTCTCCCTGAGCTTCCTCTGTTCTCTTCTGTGTATTTAAAAAGATTCTTTACTAATCCTCTTTTCTTCCTTTTCTTCTACTTTGGGGTAATATTATCTCTAGGTCCCTTCTTAAAGATGCATTTTAAAATCTTTTTAAAAAACAACAACAACACCACAGTTTTTGTTTGTTTTGTGAAGAAAGAGGTTTTTGCACAAGTCTTTTCATGGAAAAGGTGTATCGTAGTTTCCACAAAGGTTTTGTGAAATACTGGAAAGAATACTGGATTGGGAAGCAAGAGTCCTAGGTTCAGGTTCTTAGGCTGTCACAAACAGTCTGTGCTCTTTTCCTGGTTTTGTGATCTTGAGCAACTCTGGGCCTGTTTCCTCATCTATACTCGTGGCATTGTTAATTCGAATCCTGAGTCCTGAAGTAAATATTTAAGAAAGGCCTGGCTCTTACTTATTAAGTGTAAAATAGAAGTGGAAACAGGGCCCCTCCCCTTTGCTTCCTCCCTGTGATCTAGGTGTTTCCTGGACAGTATTTATGATTATTCTTGGGAGTCTTAAGCAAATTAAGGATCTTTTTGCCTAATTGCAAAGTGGGGATGAAGTTTTATCAGTTGTTACAAATCTTGAGAACTGGTTACTATGTGCTTTTTACTATATGTTATATGCATTTATGTTTTATATGCTTCTTTTTACTACATATGTTACAATATGCATTTTAAAATGTTTTTTAAAGTCTTTTATAAAAGGCACTTAAGAAATTATACTTTAAACGTATGTCCATTTGTCCTTTTTGTCTCTGGAGCCCTTTAATTAGCTCCCAACAATACAACCCCCCTCCTTTCTCCCCATTTCCTTTCTTAATTAGAAAAGAATCTTTTTGTTCCCAACAGGCCCTGATTGCAGAAGAGACTAGCAGTAAATTAGCAGAACAAGAGGAAGAGCCAGAGAAGTTTCGAGAGGCACTGGTGAAATTTGAAGCCAGATTTAATTTTCCTGAAGCTGAGAAGTTGATAACCTATTATTCTTGCTGTTGTTGGAAGGGCCGAGTCCCTCGTCAGGGTTGGCTGTATCTGAGCATTAACCACCTCTGCTTTTACTCTTTCTTCCTGGGCAAGGAGCGTAAGTGAAGAATTATAAATCATAAACGATCATAAATCATGTCAATCCAATTAGTGTTCATTGAATGTCTACTCTGAGAAAGGCACTGTGCTATAGTGGATACAATGATGAATAAATCATCTGATCCCTCTGCCTTCTGGAAGCTTATAGTCTAGTTGCAAAAACTAAGAAATAGAAATTTATTTAAATATTGCACTATCATTTAATAGTTCAAATCAACAATAGGAGAGATGTCACAAGGCAGTTTGTGATTAAATGCTAAATGAATTATACAGACATGTTTATTTATGTTAATTTAGGTCTTGATTCTAGGGAACTAGATGTTATTTTTGCTACTCTAAAAATCATTTCTCTAGAAGCAGATTTGGTTATGGATTTGCAAGTCATTTTGACTACAATATTGCTTGGAAAAATAATACTGGAACTTATGTTAGAGTAAATAAAATGAATTCTGCTTATCCTGTGTTTTTCACTCATTAACATCAGGGAAACATTTATAAAGTTCCCAGTATCAAATCCTAGCCCTGTTCTTTGTAAGAATTACTGGGTGAGGAGTTTTCCTCCAGAAAGAGAATTATTCACCCTGGTTTACCTTAGGTTCTTTTAAACATAAAGATTTTGCCTTCGTTACAAAGGATGATGTCAGTTGTACATTTCACTTCCTGTCATTCCCCCTCAAAGCCTCTTCTGTGGCCATCATGCACTTTAGATGATAAAATTCAAGAGGTAAAAATGATGGTAATGGAACTCAATGTTTGTTGTAATAATTAAATTTTCAAAGTTGATCTGTTTTAGAGAGAGACAAGTTAGTGTGTATATGGGAAGAAGGTTGGCGGAAAAAATCATCTATAATTAAACAGTGCCTTTCAGAGATATCCACCAGCCAGTTGTTACCTTACTCACCTTCACTCTTCCCTTCTTACCAACCTCACTTCTTGTTATTCCCTATTAGTACCTCTCTATTATAAATGATCTAATCTGCTTTTATCTTTTTCTTAGTCTCATCTTCATGTCACTAACCTTAATTAGAATGTTCTGTGAAATTTGAAAACTGATATTCAATGATTAATTATTGATTGAGAATTTTATCTAATCAGAATCAATATCTGTGAATCAAATTCAGACTTGATAGTATAGGCCTTGTTGGATAGATTCAAATTAGCTCCTGTTAGTCAAATTTGTAAGAGTTTAACTTCCATATTCTCATGGCCAAAGTCCAACCACAGAAATTCTAATCCATAGACTTTGTTTGACCATGGGACTTTCCTGAGGTTTATCTGCCCAGTTTCCCAGGGTTATGGAAATTCCCGCTTTGACTCAGACCAATCATAGCTAACGCTCTGCCTCTTTTCTACTTGTAATTTGTATCATAATCATCTTTTTTTTTTTTTGCTATATAATGTTTGTACTACTTTTGCTTTTCAGTACTACAAAAGAGTTGTTCTATCAGATGCATTCTGGCTGCTGAAGCCTTAGATCCCATTTATTGGCAATTGCTAGCTTTGCTAATAAATTAATCATGCTTGGAACTTTGTGCCTTGGTTTCTCTTTATTACAGATATTTTAACAATTTAACAATTATCTCCCTTCTCCTCTGCCAGTCCACATCCCTCCTTTCCTTTTGAACCTTTCTCAGAAGTCTCCTTTAGAAAGATTTCTGTAATAATTCTCTCATAGGAGATTCATAGGATTTAGAGCCAGAACGGAGCTTAGAGATCACCTAGTCCAATTCATTCATAAGGTAACCATGGCCCCAAAAGTGACTTGCTTACAACCAGAATTAGAAACTGAGTCTTTTGACTATAAGCCCACTGTTTTTTCTCCACTATGTATAGCATTGCCTTACTTCAGAGTTTTACTTCTGTATTGTGTCAGACTTTCCTTTTGTTTATTGTTTGTGTGTGTGTGTGTTACATCATTCTATAATTGCTGATATGTTATTTTTCTAAGTGTTCCTAAGTAATGTCATGCATTGTGAGGTGATAAACCAACTGGATTATAAGGATCAAATGAGATGATTCATGCAAACCATAAATTCCAGCTGTTGTCTTTGTCCCAAGTTCTTTGAGGGACCAGGCTGGGGATTTTTTTTAACCCTTTTGTATCCAACTGCAGCATTTATCACAGTGTCTTGCACAGAATTGTCAATCCTTGGTTTTGGTTACTTTAATTGACTTTAATTAATCAATATTGACCGAATTTTTTCAATCATTTTTGCGTTTTGCAAAATTTTTGCATTTTCTTTAATTATAGAATGATTCATATAATAAGGCAAGTACATGCGCGCGTTCACACACACACACACACACACACACACACACACACACACACACACACACACACACCCTATCTATCTTCATTATTGCATGTATGTAAAAATAAGGCTCTCTAACCTTCCTAGAAAATTAACATATCATTGTTATGCTAATGACAGTAAAGAAATGAATATATAAAGTACTTTGGTCTTGTAAATTAAAATATTGTTTTGCATATCACAGAGGATATTAAAATAGGTAAAAAAAAAGTGAGCAATGAACCTAGTGCTTGATTTGTTCTTCTTCAAAGCCTCTATCAAGACAGTGTGACATAGTGAAAAGAGAAGTTGATGGGGGCACAAGACCTGAATTTGAATCATGGCTGTGCCATTTCTTACCTGTGTGACCTTGGGCGAATCACATAATCTCTGTGGGTCTTAGTTGACCTCCAGTGTAAATATATAATCCTAAATTACTTGACACTATCTTATTGAAGCTGAATCCTCTGTACATGTGAACAAGTTAGGTAATTATTAAAACTCTTTTGCTCTTGTAATCTTGTAATGATAGGCATGTGGCTGTCCTCTAAATTAAGGCTTAATTTTTATGAAGATATAATATGTAGGACTTAAAATCCATTAGATTTTAAATTTCTATTTTATTTAGACTTTATTGAGGAATAAGTAAAAGATAATATGAATACTAATAACTTATGTAGTACTTAAAGGTTATATTACCCTTTAAAATACCTTTCTAGGTGCCTGGGCCATCTCCGGTCATCCTGATTTATATCTTGCCACTGAACCCAGACGGCTCTGGAGGAGCCCTCCCTCACTTCAGTCCAATTCACTTGCAAGTCATGGCGTCACCTTCCTTATGCCATGGTCCTCGTTGAGAACGAAGGACAAACAACAACCACCTTTCTAGGCTCATTTGATGCCTGTAACTTGGTGAGGGAGGTAGGACAGTTTGCTATCAAGTAGCTAGGTAGTTTGTACAGTGTATAAGGGTGCTGGACTTGGAGTCAGGAAGACCAGTTCAGTTCTCATTGGAAATACTTTCTAGCTGCCTGTATGCTAGACAAGTCTTTAAATCTCAGCCTGTGAAATGAGAGTAATAATAGCACCTACCTCACAGGACTGTTGTGATTGTCAAGCTAGACAACCTCCATACTATGATTTGCAAACCTTAAAGCAATATATAAATGCTAGCTGTTTTTATTCGCTATTATCATTATTCTTGTTTTACAGATAAAGATTGCCTTGGAGAGATTATTACTTTTCCGAGGTTCAATAACTTTTTAAGTGGTTGAACTACAACTCAAACATAACATATCTTACTCTAAATCCATTATGGCATAGTATCCAATGGATAGATGACGGATGCGTATGATACTGTACATTTATTACATAATTTAAAAATTATAGAACCAGATGCCTGATTCTATTTAAATGGTATAATTCCATTTAAGCAGTAACTGGTCCTGATTCCTATTTCCTGTTGTTCTAGAAATGGCCTGACCTGATTAGTTTCAGCAAAAGGAAGGAGTCTGGTATATGACTCTAGTGTTTTTAATTTATCTGTACTTTTATATTCTTGTTTATACTGAGCTTGCCTTCCTTTTCCTGTTCTTTTCCTAAATTTTGGTTAGTCTTAAATTAAGTTCTTGAATTGAATAGGTATCTACTATTTTATACATGTACCGCATCTTATTTAATCTTTGATGTTCAGAGAGAGTTCAGTTGTTTTTCAGTCATGTCCAACCTCGTGACCCCATTTGGGGTTTTCTTGGCAGAGATATTAGAGTGGTTTGCCATTTCCTTCTCCAACTCGTTTTACAGATGAGGAAACTGAGGCAAACAGGGTTAAGTGACTTGGCTAGGGTCACACAGCTGCTAAGTGTCTGAGGCCAGATTTGAACTGAGGAAGAGGAATCTTCCTGATTCTAAACCCAACACTGTATCCACTATGCCACTTAAGCTACCCACATATGTATGTACATGTGGGTGTATGTATATGTATAAAATTAGATTTATATATATCATTAAAGCTAGATTTATATATCATTAGATCTATAGCTGTATCTTTATATGTGTAGATAGCATAGATAAGAAGACTGATGACCTGAGTTTGAGATCCTTCTCTGCGTCTGAGTTGCTGTTGAACGCTGGGCAAACCATTCATTATTTTGGGCCTTAATTTTGTGATCTGTAAAATGAAAGGATTGGGCTAGAAGAGACTAAAGTCCCTGTTAGCTCCTAACATTCTGTGAAGTTCATTCTTTTTTTCTCTGAAATTCTTAAAGGCCTGAAAACGGGTGTACTTGTTATTATAAATAATGGAAATAAAATAACTTATTTGATCGTCTATTTTGTTTTCAAAGAGAAAATAGCCCTTGCTAACAGTTCCTATTCAGAAATCTACTACCTTGTTCCCATGATATCATAAGACTTGAGGAAATGAGCAACTTTCTCATTATTGCTAAGAAATGGCTGCTTTTCACTCAGTTTGCTTTCATTTTTGTTTAAATTCATGTTGCATTTTATGGTTTATAGGGTGCTTTCCTCACAATAACTTGTTAGGTAGTTGTAGATAAAGATTTCTGTATCTATGGCCTTGGGAATTTAAATAACTTGCTCAGGGTTACACAGCTGAGTTATCATTTGACCTGGCACTCCTACCCAGGTTTCCTGACTAAGTCCAGCCTGATTTCCACTATACCTCATTGCCTCTCTGTAACTGACATTGATTGATAGGTTTTGTTTTTCCTAGCAGCAAGGTATAGTGGAAAGCTAGTTTTGGAGTCTTGAGGATCTGATTTCAAATCTTAACTCTGCCACTGACTTCTTGTGTGGCCATAATCACTTCATTTTTCTGCATGTCACTTTCTTCCTCTATATAATGATGGGGATAGAAGCCCCTCTCCACCTGGTCTCTTCCAGCTCTGATTCTCTGATACACAGTCACTTGTTTTCTCCTCAGCATTAGCTGGCAAGCCTACAGGAGAATACATAATTTGTGTCCATAAAGGACAGTACAAACAGTAGGTTTTTTCTTTTAATAAAAGAGCTGCATGAAAACTGTTTGTACCCAAATTTGTAAGTCTCTAACACTGTTCTTTGACACAACTGAAATGTTAGGGCTATTTAGAGAAACTTTGCCTGTGAATAATCTTTTAACTTAAAATAATCCCTTTCATAGCTTTTTTTTTGAAAAATACATATATATATATATATATATATATACACACACACACACATATATGTGTATATGTATATATTTATATATATATATATATATATATATATATATATATATATATATTTCAGATGAGTGTTGCCCTTGAAAATAGAATCTTGCAGTTGGTGGTTTAAAAAAAATATTGATTGGCTATTCTTGTGCTTCTAAATATTCCAAAACTTTACACAGGATGATTGTTAACAGTATGCTTTAGAATGATCTTTTTACTTAGATTATTAACCACTGTACTGAATAAATCTCATGACTTTAGAAAATGGTGCCAAAGAGAAAACTGGCCTATGTGCTGTCTCTTGTATACTATGCTCCATCTCTCATCTCTATCCTTTACACTGGCTATTTCCCAGACCTGGAATATTCTTTCCCTTCCAAATTTAAACTCTGAGAATCCCAGGCTTCCTTTAAGATTCAGCTCAAACAGGGGCAGCTAGGTGGCACAGTGGATAGAGCTCTGGCCTTGAAGTCAGGAGGACCTCAGGCACTTGACAGTTACTAGTTGTGTGACCTTGGGCAAGTCACTTAAACCTGATGACCTCACCAAAAGAAAAAAAAGTTTCAACTCAAAGGAAGGAAGAAAAAATTTAATTAAAAAATAAAAAGACAACTTAAGTACAATCTACTCCAGGAGGCCGTTCCTGGTCTCCATTCTTTCCCCACCCCACATCTAGCTGTTAGTGCCATTTCCTGTAAGGTCGTCTTCCATCTACTTTCTATTTATCTTGTATATTCCGATTTATATATGTTGTAGCCCCAACTAGAATGTAAGCTTCTTGGAAGCAAGAATTATTTTTGCTTTTTCTTTGCATCCCCAGAGTGTAGCGCACTGTAAGTGTGCACATGGTAAGTGCTTAATATGTGCTTGTTGATTACATCATTTTCATCTTGATGTGTAATTGCTGACCAGTTTTGCTCTTTAAAAAACAAAAATAAAAAAACTAAAAGGATGTTTTGAGATCTGCATTTATAAAGAACAACAACAACAGCAACAGAAAAAAAAACCAGGGCTATTGTTTTGTGACATATCTAGATTTGACTTGTAAAGGAACATTTTAAGATGAAGATGCCCCATTTTTGCTCTGTTCTATTGCAGTCAAACTCATTATCCCCTGGGTTGATGTTCAGAAGCTAGAAAGAACATGCAATGTCTTCATGACAGACACCATCCGCATTACCACGCAGAATAAAGAGCGAGATTTTTCCATGTTTCTTAACCTCGATGAGGTCTTTAAAATAATGGAACAGCTGGCAGATATGACGCTTCGAAGGCTACTAGATAATGAGATCTTTGAACTGGATCCAGACTTACAGGAGCCAACCCAGATTACCAAGAGGTAAAGGCTTAAATGGATCTTGGGGAGGAACACATTTACATCTGTGTCTTTTATTTCATTAGTTATGGCAACTCTTAAAAATGTAGTCTTGGGGATTATATCTTGTTTGCATTACCTAAATGTTTCTATGCTTGTAATCCAGAGAGCTCCATTCCTAGAAATGTGTGCAATAGATTTTTGTACTCCAGGTTGCTTCCCTTTTATGTTTTCATATATCTCTATCTATCTATCTATCTATCTATCTATCTATCTATCTATCTATATGTGTGTGTGTGTGTATATAGATATATAGATATATATACATATATATCTATATGTATGTATGTATAGATAGATAGATAGATAGATAGATAGATAGATAGATAGATATAGATGTATATTTTTAAAGGGTTGCTATAGGGGCAGCTAGGTGGTGCAGTGGATAGAGCACTGGCCCTGAAGTCAGGAGGACCTGAATTCAAATCTGGCCTCAGACCAGATGCTTTACACTTACTAGCTGTGTGATCCTGGGTGAGTCACTTAACCCCAATTGCCTAAAAATTAAAAAAAAAAGAGGGTTGCTATAAAATACAATTTGGGTGGCCTGTGAAAGGACCCTAAAGCTCTCTGTTCTCTTGGGGAAGCTGGAAGTGAGTCAGAAAAACCTGTATTTTCAGAACTATTTTGTAGAAAAGATTTTGGTTGGTCTGATGTCTCTTCATTTTTGTGCCAGGGTGTCCTTTTTCACAGCCCCGTAACTCACCATTAATAAAAATTAGCATTTTTCATTCACGCCCTGAGTACATATAGTTCCAAGGCATAATAATAAGGTTGGTAACAAATCAAATGAGTTACTTCATGCCCTGCTTGTCCCTTTAAGGAAACCAGGTTCAAATTTTTGGCCTGAGGTTCAAACCAGGGTTTGAACTTGACTGTGGTTTCTGACTCTGGTTTATTAGTGACAGCTGGATTGCTGCAAGGCTATTTCTTGAACATAATTTGAAAAAATGTTTAATTGGCTGTTTTGGCTATACTTTTTTAAAAATTACACAGTTACCCACAGTTTGACTGCTAGTAGTTTTGGGAAGTTCCTTGTTTTAATTTTCTCTTTTTCAAATTTTAGTGACTTTTCTTGAAAATAAGGAGATCCAAAGAATATAAACTTTTTGTCTTTGGGTGGTAGCCAGTTCATAGAATCCTAGTTTAGAGTTTATATGCTTAGTATTTGGTACTTCCATAATCATAGTGTCTCTGACTTTAAAATAAAGGATGTTTAAGTCCCTTGTTGACTGGCGACATCAATTGTAAACCTATAGCTCATAAGAAGACTAGGAAATATTAATACAGGCATACCTCGGAAATATTGTGGGTTCAGTTCCAGACCACCACAATAAAGCAAATATCACAATAAAATGAGTCATGAATTTTTGGTTTCCAGTGCATATAAAAGTTATGTTTATACTATACTGTGATCTATTAATTGTTCAGTAGTATCATGTCTGAAAAAACCAATGTACATACCTTAATTTAAAAATGTTTAATTGCTAAAAATTGCTAACCATCATCTGAGCCTTCAGCAAGCCAATATTTTTGCTGGTGCAGGGTCTTGCCTTAATGTTGATGGCTGCTGACTGATGAAGGTGGTGGTCGCTGAAGGCTGTGGCAATTTCTTAAAATAAGACAGCAATGATGTTTGCACATCGATTGGCTCTTCCTTTCACTTGGAACACTTAGAGGCCATTGTAGGGTTATTAATTGGCATAATTTCAGTATTGTTGTGTCTCAGAATAGGGAGGTCCAGTCTGTGGAGCAGTCAGAACACACCCAACATTTACCTTTTTAATTCACATTCTTACATGGGCATGGTTCATGGTGCCCCAAAACAATTACAATAATAACATTAAGATCACTGATCACAGATCACCATAACAGATGTAATAATAATGAAAAACTTTGAAATATTGTGAGAATTACCCAAATGTGACACAGAGACATGATGTTAGCAGATGCTATTGGAAAAATGGAGCCAATAGACTTGCTCAGTGCAGGGTTGCCACAAACCTTCAATTTGTAAAAAATGCAATATCTGTAAAGTGCAATAAAGCAAAACACAATAAAACAAGGTATGCTTGTAATATCCTAGATATCATATCATCTCTCTTGGTTTCACCATTGCCATGTAAGATAGGGAAAGCCAGTTATGCTCATAACAGATGAGAGAAATAAGACAGAGAGGTTATGACCTGGCTCCAACAATACATTTAGTTACTACAGGAACCAGAATAAGAATTCGTTCAGGTGCTTTGACTTCCAGCCCACTGCTCTTTCTGCTTGTTCATCAGGCCTGGGTTTTCTATTATATCCTCATTTTAAAGGGAACTTGTTTTCAAAGGAGGGTCAGTCACCAAGATTCCCCCTCCTCCATGGTTTTCTCACGTATCTCAGTGTGACCTTAGTAGCTATGGTTCATGAAGCCACATACCTGTTGCTTCTTTAAGACTGAACAAAGTCAAACCTAACTTGTCACTTCTGTCCTTGTCTCTGTGTATCGCTCCACTTTTAATAGTGTGGGTGAAGTAGAAATACTTTCTTGTCATATTAACCACTAAGTCCAACACTGTCAAAATGAGGAGATTAGATAAGAGCTGAGACACAGATGTCTAATTCTAGAGGCATGCCACCCTAATTAATAGTCAAGTTTGGCAGATCATCCCTCTTGCTTATGCATTTGGGGCAAACAGTTGTTTTTCTGGTCTTATTGTTGTTGTTATTCAGTTGTTTTCAGCTTTTTATGACCCCATTTGGGTTTTTCTTCACAAAGATAGCGGAGTGGTTTGCCGTTTCCTTCTACTCATTTTACAGATGAGGAAACTGATACAAACAGGATTAAGTGACTTGCGTAGGGTCACATAGCTAGTAAGTATCTGAGGTGGGATTTGTACTTAGGTCTTCCTGGCTCCAGGCCCAGAGCTTTATCCACTGCACTACCTGGATGCCCCAGTTAAAAATATGCCAAAGGACACTTTGGGGATGTCCGTAAAATAAACTTTGGTTTCCATTTTTAGCAGTAGAAAGGAGTACTCTTTTCTCTAATACCTTCTTAGGTCTATGTAATCAACAAAACAATAAATCAAGCCCCAGATCTGTAGCATTTGCCAATTTTTAAAATGTAAATATTCACACTAAAAATTTAATAATCAGCTCTTTCAAACTGGTCAGAGTTGGCTCCAGCACACCCAGAGGAGCAAGAAATAAAGACAGAAGAGGATGAGAGACAAATAGTATAAATAGCAAGCAATGGTAGAAGTGTCACCTAGAGTTGCTGAAAATGTGTATGAAACATCTCATGCAAAGAGCATATTTGACATAATAAGGGGAAAAATGTACTTTGCTCAGGAAAAAAAAATGTGTGTGTGTGTGTGTGTGTGTGTGTGTGTGTGTGTGTGTGTATATATATATATATATATATATATATAGTTTTCCAGTCATTTTTCCTAAAAGTAAAAGGTTGTCTTACTACCTAACAGATATCTATTCTCATTTTTTTAAATTTAAAATATACATATGTATATACCAATATATACATGTATGGAGATATGTAGAGCAGGATTTGGTCCCTGGTGTTCTTGGCTTCAAAGCTGGTACTTTAACTCCTATATCAGGTCCCTCATTAAATACTTGTTCATGGGTGGTTGATTTTGTTCTTTGAGTTTTTTATTTTTTATTTTTTGAGGCAATCAGAGGTAAGTGACTTACCCATAGCTAGTAAACTAGTCTGAGGCTGGATTTGAACTCAGGTCTTCCTGACTCCAGGGCCAGTGCTCTATCTACTGCTCCACCTAACTGCCACTTTGTTCTCTGCTTTTAATAGTAATATCTAGAGGGTGAGGGCAAAAACTTTTTTCCCCTCCTACATGTATTTTTGTAGTTTAGTTCCTAGTATAGCATGGATGCTCCAGATATATTGATTTCTGAGACTGCTTGGGAGACATGAAGTAAATTTAATTTGTATTCTGTTGCTTACATTAACAGCTGCTTTACTCAGTTCCATAAGCACACACTTGGGAATGTATAAGACTGAAGTTTATTCTGCTTAGCCCCTGGCCTGCTGCATGGGTGTGTGTGTGTGTGTGTGTGTGTGTGTGTGTGTGTGTGTGTGTGTGTGTGTGTGTGTGTGTAAGCTGTGGACTAGAAACTTCATTCTTCCATTTCCTTAAAGCACTTTGGGGAGTAGAAGAGGAAAGATGTTTTGTGTAAACACAAGTTTAAGAGATAAAATGTGCAGAGTGCTTTCTCTTAATACTTGGGCTTTGAGAGAAATCCATGTAGATAGTATTTCTGCTTTTTTTTTCCAGATTAATGCCCAACAGGTTAATCTTTCTTAAGATGCAAATAAATATCTTTTTAAAATTATGCTTTATAGCTTTTTACACAGAGACACTTTGCAGGCAGCTAACAGAACTGGAGAACTGTGGATCTTCTTAATGAGATGAAACTGATAGCAGAATTAGTGAGCCTGCTGTCTCTATAAACATCCTTAGTCCAAAAGGCCAGTGGAGGTTGTGCAAGGCATTTATTTTTTCATTATGTAAATGGAAAATATTTTCATGCTGAGGTAACCGAGACATATCCTGATTCTGCTTAGTCACAATGGCAGATCCCTTCACCAGCTTATCTGACATCCTTGTGTTTTGGGAAGAGATTAGATATTTCAGCAGGTTTTTATCCTTTTCTCACAAAAGGAAGACTTTTTCATCAGCTTTAATAGTATATCTATCTGAGCAGCCTTCCTACTTAAAATATTAAACCCAGTGTTAGTTGCTAATCAGCTGTGTAAAGCTGCTCCCTCAGCTTCTTATGGGTTAAGGCTTTCATTGTCTGTAGTATTATGCATGGAGAAAATTTTTTTAATGATACCACTTTCCTCTATAAAATCCTACTTTGATCCTTCATCATGGTGTAGAGGTGATCCTGTGTTCTTGAAGGCTAGGCGAATAGAGTGAAAATGGTGCTGGAAAGTCTTCAGGAATGACCCCAACTATGGCTTGAGTCTGTTTTCTAAGAACTAACCTAGCTAATTACAGAGAAGTTTGTTACCAATAGGATAGCCATTTGGTGATGAGGTTTTATGGCCATAGCAATTTATGAAAGAAAGAAAAATATAAAATGGCTATTAGTCCTATGCAGACTCCTGATTTCTGCAATCACATTGATAGAATGGCAGAGAAGGAGTTGGAGGATGCTAAGACAGATTTTCCATCATCTGTAAGCTTTAATTTGATTGTTGGCATGTAAATGTAAGATACTTGTCCAGTGACCAATGATGAACATACATATTGCTGGGGAAAACCCTGGTGTTCTTACTATAAATGAAACCAGAAGAAAGAAAGAAATGGAAGATGAATGGGAAGATGACTCACAGGGACTCCTTGGAACAGAGTCAAAGAAAGATGTTGGTAGAATTGGCATTTGTATGACCCTGGGCAAGTCATTTAACCCTGTTTGCCTCAGTTCTTCATCTGTAAAATTAAGCTGGAGAAAGAAGTGGCAAATCACTCCAGTATCTTTGCCAAGAAAAGCCCAAATGGGGTCATGAAGAATAGGATGTAACTGAACAACAACAACAAAAAAAAAAAGCCGACAACAAAGGCAACAAAAAATTATTTAATGAGATGTCAGCTTTACATATTAAAAATACTTAATAAATGCTTTTTAATTCATCCATTCCATTCATTCACCTATTTTATATTACAGCACTGATGATAAATATTTGCAAAAAGACAGCACTGAAAATATTTACAGAGTATGCAACATCAGTTAAGAGGCAGAGATTTTCTATGAAGATCTTGATAGTACTGTGTGTGCCTCTTCAAATTATCTGACAGCACTTTGGCTCTCTTTTGTTCTTTTGCTCCCATAATATTATATAATATGATGCATATTATATAATATATATATATAAACATAGTTATAAATATGTATATCTATGTACATATAGATATAACAGGCATGGTACCCAGTGTGGCATCTATATCCTTCATATCTCTTTCTGGGCTTCTTAACTCACCTTAGCATGCCCTCATGCTGGTAGGTATGGAGGGATTATTTTCAGGGCTAGGGGGGTGACAAGGGTCACCATGTGTCTACGACTTACTCTCAAGGTACTAGGGATAACCACCATGTAGGAGAAATGCATGTACACCCTCACAACTGTAGCTCCTGAGTCCTCACCAGCATGCTTCCTATTTACATAGATTAATCAAAATGACCATATTAATTCTTAAACATGAGACATTTACTGAAAAGTCAAAAGTAAGAATAATCATGACATGAATTTTATCCAGCAAAAGGCAGGAATAACCAAAACATAACAGTGCCCATTAACTTGGGTCACAGTCATTTACTAGGGTCCACAGTGGGGAGAAAAAGAGGGAACACATAGAAATCTAGCAGTGAGGCACATGAGTAGGGAAACTCCAGTGCCCAAGGAATTTATGACTCTGAAATGTAACCGGATGTACATCTTTTTGTTGGGAAACATTCTACACCATACATACATGCTTCTTTTAAGAGCCTTTCCTGTTCTCCTGTTGGCCAAAGCCTTTTTCTGCTACTCTGAGGTCTACAAAGCAATGTTAAGCTCCTTTTGCTAACAGAACTCTTAAGCCTAGTATCTTCATAGCTTGCCATGTCTACAACCTTTGCTAGATGCTGAGGCAGCATGATAATTTTTCAGTGGAATTAATTCTGAGATCTGCAGAGCTATTCAGGGCTTGCTTTCTATAGGCTTTGAGAGGTTTTCCCCTCTTAAGTCATAGATGGAAGTAAGGGCAATATAAGCAGCAAGCCTTTAAGAGGTTTCACTTCTCTCAAGCTATGGATGGCACTAGACAGCAACGCAGTCTTTTTCTTTCTTCTCCTCCTCTTCCTCTTCTTCTTCTTCTTCTGGCAATGGGGTTAAGTGACTTGCCCAGGGTCACACAGCTAGTAAGTGTTATGTGTCTGAGGCCAGATTTGGACTCAGGTCCTCCTGAATCCATGGCCAGTGCTCTATCCACTACACCATCTAGCTGCCTCCCCCCCAGCTAGTTCTTCACCCACGGCATAAGATGCTGCTTTCACCAATTATCATTTAAGCATTGAAGCTTTCCTCCAATCAGATCAGCTCACCACATTAGCTGCAGAGCCTGCATGTCAGTTGTGTTCAACTCCTGTCAGTTTGTTGGCTCCTTGGCTTGTTGGTTCCATAGACTTCTTGTTCAGGCTTTTGGTTTTTGTAAGCAGCTTCTCACTCCCATCTTCTCTCATTTCTCTCTTGCACTCATCTTCTTTTTAGTCATTGGCTCCCAGTCTTCTGTGCCTCAAATCGTAGCCTACTTCCTTAGGATGAGTAACCCAAAATCTATATTTTGTGTCAGATATTATGACACAAATAATCATTATGCAACACCGTGGTCCCCAAAGAATTATTTAATGAAATTTCCCAACCATAAACTCCAAAGTCTAGAGAATAGTTATATTTAAATGAGTAACTAAGGAACAATGCATGGTAGCCATCTCATGAAAGCCACCTTTCACTCTGAGGAATTGTTTTCTCTCAAGTCCTGTCAGAACTTTTATCTAAGGCGTTAACTTTTCTTTCAAGTTCTACGAGCACAGCTGCTTTTCTCTACGAGTCAAATGAAATATCATTCTTCTGCCTCTTTCAACAAATAAATGTCCACATAAGAAAGGGGCAATATGTGCATAAGACATTTGTCATATAACTCTTTGGAAGGAACAGACATGTCATTTTTAACCTCTCCACACCCCTTATGCCTAGTGCAATGGCTTGGGCACATCCTAAGTGCTTAATAAACATTTATGGGATTATTTAATTGAATCTCTGTTGATAGAAGGAGACTCAGCAGACTTCTGTAAAGGATAGATCCTTAAAAAAATTTGTAGCAAGAAAGGTGCCCTAGGTACTGCAAAGCTTTGTGAATATACAAAGAAGCAAAGACACTATTGACCCTAAATGCCCCAGGTCTCTTGTAATTTTGAATGCTGAGGTACAGTTTGTTGTATCTTTACATATTTTTTTAAAACCTTGTACTCTGAATAATTTCTTTAATAAAGTCATGGTTTTTATAGCAAAATTCCCCATCCTCTGCAACCATGACATTTGTTTTATGTGACTGAGTGTACTTTTGATTGACACTTATTCTTTATATATAATTACATGTGCTTAAGGTGGCATACTTTTTAAAGAAGGAGAAAGCTACCAACCTACCTGCATGCCTCTTTAACCTAGGAACAGCAGCTAAATACTGAAGACCAAGGATATTGGGAAACATGGTGGAAGTGGTGGGGGTGGGGTTGTAGAGGATAAAAGGGAACATGATTGTGTGGCCTAAGAGGCAGAGACACGAATTAAGCACCCAAAGCAGTAATCTAGAAGAGAGGCAATGGGATCCTGACCTCAGGCAAAGGGAAGTTGGAACCAAAAGGAGGATATGGAGTCAGAAGACACTGTGATAGTAGAGTTGATAGGCCTTGGCAACTGGTCATGGAGGGTGAAGGGGGAAGAATCAAAGGTAGCTAAGGTTTTGAGCTTAGTCAGCCAAGAAAATAGTGGATCATCAATAGACATAGAGAAGCCAGAAGCATGAGTGCATATGGAGGGTGAAGTGAGTATGGTCTTCTAGATGTTGTTAGAAGTAATGGGGGGACATCCAAGTAGAGTTTAGCATACAGATGAAAATGCTGACCTGGAGCTCAAGATAACCAGGAGAGCTAGACACAGGGAAATCTTTCAGAGGAAGCTGACAGTAGAATTCATGGGAATAGTAACCAAGGGAGAATTTGGAAAGGGAGAAGAAAAGAGTGCCAAAGACTGAGCCGTAAGGCTTAACGTTGTAGAGGAAAAGAAGTCGGTAAAGTTCTGAGACTGTATTGCACTCTGGCGAAGCAAAACTGCAGGAGGCACCTGAGAAAAAACATTAGCCTAAAAAAGGTGGATACAAATATGTGTAGGATATGCATAAATATGTGTAAATATAAATATAAAATATGTGTAATAATATGTATAAAATATGTAGAGCAAGGATTCTTACCATGTTTTTGTATCCTGGACTCTTTAGTAGTCTGGTAAAGCCTATGGATTCCTTCTCAGAATGTTTTCTTTTTTTGGTTTGTTTTTGTTTTGTTTTGTTTTGTTTTGGGGCAAGGCAGTTGGGGTTAAGTGACTTCCCAGGGTCACACAGCTAGTCAAGTGTCTGGTATGAGACAGTATTTGAAGTAAGGTTCTCCTGACTCCAAGGCCAGTGCTCTATCCACTGTGCCACTGAGCTGCCCCCACAGAATGTTTTTAAATGTACAAAATAAAATACAAGGAATTACAAAGGAAATAATTTATATTGAAATAAAGATATAGTTTTTTTCCCCCTAAGTACATGAAATACCTGAAACCTATCCACAGATCTTTTGGGGTAACCTATGTTAAGAACCTCTGATATAAAGAGAGCCCAAAAGCTCTTAAAGAAATTGATTGGGGGCAGCTAGGAAGCACAGCTGACAGAGCACCAGCCCTGGAGTTAGGAGGACCTGAGTTCAAATGTGACCTCAGACACTTGACACTTAATAACTGTGTGACCCTAGGCAAGTCACTTAACCCAATTGCCTCACAAAAAAAAAGAAAGAAAGAAATTGGTTGATTAAATAGAACTTTGATTAAATAGAATTTAAATCAGAATAAATAGTAGATTAATTCGAACTGAAAACTGAGTCAATAGCTGAAGCAGCAGGAGTGTGAACCAAATATCTTAAATATGCTACAGGTTATGGAAAAAACTAATCATGAGTGTGTGTGTGTGTGTGTGTGTGTGTGTGTGTGTGTGTGTGAGACACAGAGAGAGAGAGAGAGAGAGAGAGAGAGAGAGAGAGAGAGAGAGAGAGAGAGAGAATAATATGTGTTAGGGAGTGGGCAAATATGAATCCTCCCACCCTTCCTGTGCTTTGGTAATATTCATCTGTGATTCATCACACCCCCATATGTTCACCTCTGCCTCACCCATCTCCTAAGGGGAGAGTGACATCTTCCAAAAGGAAGAAGAAAATATTTGGCTTGTAGAAATAGGTTTGTAAGATACACAGGTTAATAAATGTTGGGATTGCTTAGCATATACTTCGGTAATTAGGAAATATTGACTAATACAAAATTTCTAAAACAATTTGTGTTTAATTTAGCATTTTTTCTTTCTTGCCTTCTCTTCCTCACACCTCCCAATAATGATCTGAAGGGTTAAAGTATTTTGCCATATGTGTGTGTGTGTGTATGTGTATGTATATGTGTGTGTATGCATATAGCAAAATATATGCACACACATATACATACGCACACACACACTCACACACACACACACACACACACACACACACACACACACACACATCCTTTGGGGCTAGCAGTATGGTATGGTGAAAAGAGAACTGAATTTGGAATCAGAGGAACGGATTCACATGCCAGGTCTGCTGCCTCTGTGACCTCGGGCCTCCAGTGTCTGGATCTCATTTTCCTTATCTGTAAAATGAGAAGATTGGACTAGATGACCCAAAAGATCTCTCCAGCTCTAAATCTATGATCCTGTGAATTCAATTCTCCCCATGCCCAATTTTGGAGGGATAGGCTTAGACAACTTTCAAAGCTGCTGTGTGACCTCTTTAAGGCCAATAGATGCCTTACATTTAGTAAACTGTGACTTTTTGTTGTACTGTAACTAAAACCCTATTGACTTGAAATTTGTGTAGAGCTTCTGCTTGTATTCAGGTGATTTTCTCTGAGTAATTTGTGCTCTAGGTCAGTAGCTTCCAGTGTTGTTTAGGTATATATAGAAATTCCATGAAAATAGGCTGTGGTCATTGGCTTTTTTACCCTTCTTTCCCTTTTGGGGATTGGGGGGTAAGGAAATTTTTTTAAAAAAAGATAAAATGGTTCTATGACCTCTTACAGAATTGGCTTCCAAATCTTTACCAACTTTCACAATGTATTTGTGGTTCAGGTAGATGGTACTAGTAAGTATTAATCATATTTTTCAGATAAAGAAATTGAGCTCTAAAGAGTAAAATTGAAGCCTCCTGATTCCAGGGCAGGTCTGTACCCTATTTGACACAGTCACTAGATATACTATAGTCAACATTGTGGTAGTGCTAAGGTTTCTTTAGGCATCCACATTTCCTAGTTTTTATTCTCACAGATAAGGAATTTCTATAGATTTTTCCCTTTAGTTTTCCCATTGACATCAAGTAAAATGGATTTCAGGTTCTTTTTTAGCTATCATTTCTTTCTTTCCTTTCTAAATACTATCTCTGGTTATCTAGAACCGGAAAACATCTTAAACCTAACTTATTGAGTTTGGGACATTCTAAGGAAATTTTCCTTAGACTAGTAATTTTCAAACTTTTTGGTCTTAGGACATTCTTATATTCCTATCAAAAACTTTACTATTAAAAATGATTGGGAACCCCAAAGATCCTTTGTTTATGTGAGTTATAGCTATCAATATTTACCGTATTCTAAAAATTAAAACTGAGACATTTAAAAAATATTTATTTTCATTTTAAAATAACATTATATGTTTATATAAATAACACATTTTAATGAAAATAGCTATATCTTCCAAAACAGAAAAAAAGTGAGAAGTATCATTGTTTCATATATTTTTACAAATCTCTTTAATGTCTGGCTTAATCGAAGATAACTGGATTTTCATGTCTGTTTCTGTATTCAATGTGTTGGAATATGTTGTTTTGGTTGGAGTATATAAGGAAAATCTGGCCAAGCAAACGATGTCCTAGTCTTTTTATGAAAATGGTTTTGACCTCATTGACCTCCTGAAAAATTCTCAGGGACCTTCCTCCCACCCCACCCAAGAATTCTCAGGCCACACTTTGAGAACTGCTTTCCTAGAGCATATGAATCATATGTTTTAGTCTGATGCCTTATCATGGAATGAGAATGAACTTTGTCCTCTGAGGATCAGTTTAGCCAAATTTGGAGAGCTTCTTCACTAAAGATCTGGGGATGAAGTGATAGATGTTTTTTTCTAACCACAACATTTTGCATAGACCATTGATCAAGGTATGGAGAAATTTGCATTGGCTGTGGGAATAATGATGACTTAAGTACATTGAAAAATCCATAATTTTATCAAATGAGACAAAATTTCATATACTGAATTATGGATCAAATAATCTATTCAGTAAATAGATGAATTTTACTAATGACTGAGCACAAAAAGGATAAGTTAAATTTCACTTTCCACCTAGCCCTATGGTTTTTAGTTCAAATCCCAAATTAAAGAATATTCTAGTTTACTATATATGCAGTTTAAATAGCTGATCTTTTAAAATCAACAAATATTTTAATTTTAATATTTTAATTAAAATTTTAAAGAGAGAACAAACAGAAGAAAATAGGATGGAGGGAAATGCACAGTTAGTACTCAGTACTGTGAATGTGAATGGAAAGAACTCACCCATAAAACAAAAGCAGATAGGAGAGTGGATTAGAAACCAGAATCCAACAACATGTTGTTTACAAGAGCTACACTTGAAACAGAGGACACACACTGAGTTCAAAGAAGGGGCTGGAGCAGAATCTATTATGCTTCAGGTAAAGTTAAAAAGGCAGGGGTAGCAATCATGATCTCAGACAAAGTAAAAGCAAAAGTAGACCTAATTAAATGGGATAAGCAAGGAAATTACATTTTGCTGAAAGGCACCATAGGCAATGAAGTGATATCAGTAATAAACATATATGCACCAAATGATATAGCATCCTCTTTCTTAAATTCCTAAAAGTTAAATGAATTACAGGAGGAGATAGTAAAACTATACTTATAGGGGATCTCAATTTTCCCCTTTCTGAGATAGATAAATCTAACTATAAAATAAATAAGAAAGAAGCCAAGGAGATTAATAGAATGTTACAAAAGTTAGATATGTTAGACCTCTGGAGAAAACTGAGTAGGAATACATTTTTGTTCTCAGCTGCACATGTCACTTTCACAAAAACTAACCATGTATTAGAGCATAAAAACCTCACAAACAAATGCAGAATACCCTTTTTAGATCATAATGCAATAAAAATTACATTTAATAAAGGGCTGTGGAAGCAGAGATTAAAAGCTAATTGAAAAATAAATAAATTAATCCTAAAGGATGAGAGGGACAAAGAAAAAAATCATGGAAACCATCAATAATTTCATTAAAGAGAAAGACAACAATGAGACAACATTCCAAAATGTGTGGGATGTAGTCAAAGCAATACTTGGGGGAGATTTTATATCTCTAAATACATATATCAGTAAAAGAGAGAAAGATCAGTTCATGAATTGAGCATGTGACTTAAAAAGACTAGAAAAAGAGCTAATTAAAACCCCCAATTAAATAACAAAATGGAAATCCTGAAAATCAAAGGAGAGATTAATACAATTGGAAGTAAAAAAAAAAACCCAAAACATTGAACTTATAAAACTAGGAGCTGGTTTTATGAAAATAACCAATAAAATAGATAAACTATTGGTAATTTGATTAAAAAAAAGAAAACCAAATGATTAGTATCAAAAATGAAAAGGGATGAATACACCACCAATTAAAATGAAATTAAAGCAATTATTAGGAGTTATTTTGCTTAATTATATGCCAATAAAACTGATAATCTAAGTGAGATGAATATTTAAAAAAAATAAACCTCCCAGATTAATAGAAGAGGAAATAGAATACTTAAATAACCCAATCTTTGAAAAAGAAATTGAATCAATGAGCTCCCTGTGAAAAATCCCCAGGAGAAGATCAATTTACAAGTGAATTCCACCAAACATTTAGGGAACAATTAATCCCAATATTGTATAAACTATCTGAAAAAATAATCAAAGAAGGAGTCCTACCAAATTCCTTTTGTGACACAAATATGGTTTTGATACCTACATCAGGGAGAGCCAAAACAGAAAGAAAAGTATAAACCAATTTATTTAATCAATATGAATGCAAAAAAATTTAAATAAAATATTAACAAGAAGATTACAGCAATATGTCACAAAGATTATACACTATAACCAGGTGAGATTATACCAGGAATGCAGGAATTCTCTGTTAGGGAAGCTATCAGCATAATTGACGATATCAATAACAAAATTAATATGATCATATCAATAGATGAAGAAAAAACCTTTGACAAAATACAACACCTGAACGAAACAAAACAAAAAGGGGCAGTTAGGTTGCGCAGTGGTTAGAGCTCCGGCCTTGGAAGTAAGAGGACCTGAGTTCAAATCTGGCCTCAGACACTTGACACTTAGTAGCTGTGTGACCCTGGGCAAGTCACTTAACCCCTATTGCCTCACCAAAAAGCAAAAAAGGTAAGAGTTTATGCCCAAACAAGAGATAGAGGAGATTACAGGAGGTAAAATATATGATTTTGATTATGTGAAATTAAAAACTTTTGGAGAAATAAAATTAATGCAACCAAAATTAGAAGTTAAACAGTAAACTGGAGAAAAAAATTTGCAGCAAGTTGTAGAATAGCAGAAGTTTCTTTGATAAAGTCTTCATTTCTCAAATATATAGGGAACTAAGCCATTTTTTTTAAATAGCCATACCCCAGTTGATAAATGGTCAAAGGATATGAACAGGCAGTTTTCGGAAGAAGAAATCAAAGCCATCTATAGTCATATGAAAAAATGTTCTAAATCACTTTTGATTAGAGAAATGTGAATTTAAAGAACTCTGAGGTAGTATCTCATACCTATCAGACTGGCTAATATGACAGAAAAGGAAAATGACAAGTGCTGGAGGGGATGTTGAAAAATTGGGACACTACTGTACTATTGGTAAAATTGTGAGGTAGTCCAAGCATTCAGGAAAACAATTTGGAAATAAAACTGTGAATACCCTTTGACCTGGTATACCACTCACTAGGTCTGTACACCAGGGAAAAGGGGAAAGGACTTATTTGTACAAAAATATAGCAGCTCTCTTTGTGTTGGCAAAGAATTGGAAATTGAGAGGATGCCACTCAGTTAGGGAATGGCTAAACACGTTGTGGCATATGATGATGGAGTACTATTGTGCAATAAGAAATAATAAGGAGGATGCTTTCAGAAAAACTTTGGAAGTCTTATACGAACTGATGCAAAGTGAAGTGATCAGAACCAGGAGATCTAAGCTTCTCTGAACAAGACAATGATCCAAGACAATGCCAAAGGACTCATGATGAAAAATGTTATCCACCTCCAGAAAAAGAACAATGAAGTCTGAATGCAGGTTGAAGCACAGTTTTGGGAAATTTTCTTTATTTTTATTGTTTCATTTGTGTTTTCTTTTGCAACATGGCTAATATAGAAATGTTTTGTATGACCTCATGTGTATAATCAAAATCAAATTGTTTGCCTTCTCAAGGAAGGGGAGGGAGGAAGAGAATTTGGACTCAAAATTTTAAAAAGTTATTGTTAAAATTTTAATTTACATGTAATTGGAATGTGTGTGTGTGTGTGTGTGTGTGTGTGTGTGTGTGTGTGTGTGTGTGTGAAGGAATGGTTACTTTTTCCAGAGATGAGTATTGAAACTTTTGCTTCATTAAACAAAATTCAGTGTAGAGGGAACAGATACAAAATAATTCTTTTCAAGATCATCTTATAGGTTGGGTATCTACAATTTGATGTGTCTAATTCAAAGTCCACATGATCTATTTATTTTAACCTTGAAATACCAGTTTTGGAAGAGTGTTTAAAAAAGAAAAGCTTCCCTGTTCCATCTAACTTCTCTCTTTCTTTTGCTTTTCTCTTTCCCTCCCTTACAAGGGATCTGGAAGCCAGAGCACAAAATGAGTTCTTTCGGGCCTTCTTCAGGTTGCCAAGAAAGGAGAAGCTACATGAAGTTGTAGACTGTTCTCTTTGGACACCATTTAGCCGCTGTCACACAGTGGGACGGATGTTTGCTTCTGATAGCTATGTCTGTTTTGCCAGCAAAGAAGATGGCTGTTGCAATGTTATCCTTCCACTTAGAGAGGTAGAATCTATCTCTGGATCTCTCTGTTGTTTTTCTGTTTTCTGGGAGTGTGTTCTTTTTGCACATCTTTGCCACTTTATCCCATAGTTGAAGCATTGTAAGGGGAAGACATACAGAGGGAAGAGCAACTTCCTCCACCTAGGTCAGAGATGAGGTTCTATATGTGTGGAGCTTTCCTTCACGTGTGCAGTGGGAATCAAAACCTTGTGGTTTTATTTATTTATTTGTTTGTTTATTCATTTTGGTTTGGTTGGCTTTTTTTTTCTTTCTCCACTCTTTTCTATAGAGAACTGAAAAATTTGAAAAGAAGTGACTTGTAAAAGCAGCCTACCATGACTTCTGCAATATTGATAAGGGTGTTATTAAGAATACACATGTAGCAATTAAAGCTTTTCTAAGAACTGTCAGTGGAGGGGACAAAAAAAAAACACAAAACAACTTTCTCCTTTGCAGTTCCCCTCACCAACCCTCCTCCTCCCTAGCCCCTAAAAAAACAAAAAATAAAACAAAAAAAACATTTTTATTTTGAAAATTAAAAAAAAATCGTAAACAGTGTGGATTTTATGGTCTCTTGGTACTTTATTTAAAAATAAAAAAATAATTACTTGGAATAGTAAAAGATATATAAATGAATTAAGAATATTCAGATTAAAGAATACTTAGAACTAATAATCATTTCTAGTGAAAAAAGCAAAGATACTCAAATTTTAAAAACTAGATTTACTTCCAGATCTAAAGCAGCTTGTGACCTTAGGCAAGTTAGTTAATCCCTGTCTCAGTTTTCTTATCTATAACTTGAAGGTGATACCTACTGTTCAGGTAGCAAATGCAAGGTCAAAGGAAGGAGAGAGTAAGCTTGAAATATGTCTTAGCAACAATGGAAACAGAGACTAACACATCAGGGACATCTCACCAAGGCCAGATGTTTCCTGAGTGATGATGTAAGAATATGGAAGATAGATATGTGTGCGTATGAGAAGTCGAATGAGCTTTTCTAAAAATAGTGCTAAACATGTGATGATAATGATGTGGTAGTAATTATTTCTTATTCATAGCAACAGTGAGAACACTCAAAATGATCAGAGAGGTTAAGATTTGGTTGAGAGGCAACATGGAATGGGTGAATAGAGCCTGGCCCCAGCTCAGTGACCTAGGTTCATGTGCTGCCTCTGATTTGTACTGGCTCAGTACCAGGCCACTAATTTCTTAGTGCCCTAGGCAACTCTAAGACTATAATTTGCAGAACAACAACTGATTTGCACTGGTGGAGGAATTTTCCTTACTGGGAGCACCCTATGCTAATTAAATCACAGATCTGACCAAGGTGAAAAAATAAAAAAGAATTTGGCAAGTCAACTCTTGGGTATTGTGTTGCATTCTCCAAAGATTTGTATAAATTGCCCTCAGTTTTTGGTTGAGTTCTATCTACCGTCTTATTTTGGCATGTGTTGATTTTTTTTAAAATAGGTAGTGAGCATAGAGAAAATGGAAGATACCAGTCTCCTTCCTAATCCCATCATTATCAGCATAAGGAGCAAGATGGCCTTTCAGTTCATTGAACTCAAGGATAGAGAGAGCTTGGTGGAAAACCTGCTTATGAGGCTGAAAAAGGTTCATGCTAACAGCCCAGTGCATTACGACAACTTGAAAAATGAAGATGTGGTATGATGCTTCAAATATCAATATCAATATCAATATATATATATGTACACACACATATGTATCAGGCTAATATATATCTAAGCTCATATATGTATGCATATATAGACGTCCACACATACACATATACATACTGTATATATTACATGTGCTCAGAAATTATAGTTATTAACATTAGCCCAAGTATTTTTTGTTTGAAAGTTGATTCAAGGTCTAAAAAGATTTATATCTTCCAGAAACTCTGTCTAATGTGAAATACATAAAAGGACATTTTGCCTTTGGGGTTGAAGGCACAGCTGAGGATATTTATTGGATTATATAGTTGGATGTGCCCAACAAGTTATTGGATTTGTTTTTTCCTGGTACCCACAGAAGCTGTCATGAGATTTCTTTGTGCAGATACAGAAATGATTGTTACTTGACTCCAAAGCCAAGAATATTAGTGCCTTATAATTACTTAGACCTGTTGATGAATCAAGAATGCAGAGAAATTACAGTGCCGCTTTTGAATAGCACTCCTGATGTATTTATTGCTAGGCATGGGAGAGAAGCTTTGACAGGGTTGAATTCTCATCTAATAGGACTAAGAAATACAATGCCTTTCCAGAACAGAATTGCAGGGAAGAGAAGTAGATGTTATAGAAATAACTAGCATGGTAATTGGTGGGAGGTGGGTTTATTATTCCTTCCCTATTAATCTTCTTTATATATAAATTTAGACTCCTAATCATTTATTTTCTTTTACTGTCCACTCTCTTCCACTCCTTCAAGCCACCCAATATTTGCCACTAGCCTGGCCACAGGTTAGCAAACAAGTTTGTCTACAATTCTTGCAGGGTTGTTTGAAGAATTTGAAGCTAAAAGTTTGAGCTAGATAGGGTTGAACCTGTGAAACTCAGTACATTATACACTAACATCTTTAGGGTATCAGTTTTAGGTTTTTGGTCAGCTGTTGATGGACTTTAAAAATGGGTATTTGTCCAATTTTTCCTTGTTGTCCCCCACTATCACCTCCAAATTGCTTTCCAAAATTTCCAATTAGGATTTCACATATGTTTTTGGGAAAGGACTCACTGTATGCTAGAGTTGAGCTGAGGTGATAGATGATTTCCTAGGCTCAGATACAAACCCCATGGTTAGCCATTTAAAGCCATTTATAACTTGGCTCCAGCTTACCTTTCCAGGCTTCGCACACACTATGTGTGGTCCAGCCAGACTGGCCTTGCTGTTCTCACACATGATATATCTGCTACCTCTTGTGCAATTGCACAGGCTGTCCCCAAATTTAGAATGTACTCCCTCCTGACATTCATCTCCTCTAGTTTCCTTCAAAGCTTAGCTCAAATGCCATCTCCTATAGGTCTTTTTCTTCTGTCCCCAGCTTCTAGTACCACACACATGAAATGACATAGTGTTTATTTTGCTTATGTTTATAGGACCAACAGTAAATAGAAAGCATTAGTAGAACAACCCTTTCTCACCCCGTCCTTGAGATTTTGAAGCAAAGAAGCACACATCCAATTTTTTAGAATGCAAAAGAATAGAAAAAATAGTGTTGGGGTGTGAAACTTTCATTTTATGAATGATGTTGGGGAGATGTATTTATGTATGCACAGAGTTATCTGCTTTCTCCTATTTTCAAAAAAAAAGTCATGAAGTTGTCAGGCTTACTGTTCTGGGACCTTTGCCTCGTGTGTCTCATGTTAAGGGACAAGGTAAAACCTCAGTGTAGACAATTCCATTGTAAAGGCAAGGCCTTGTGGGATTTAATGTCTCAGTGTATTTGTCTCTTCTCTCAAACCTCAGCTAGGTAGGTAGGTTTTAAAACTGTGGTTGTCTGTTAAGGTTAGCGTGGATGCCCAAACAAATTTCACATCCCTAAATAAGTAAAAAAAAACCCGTATTTTTGCTTTTTCAGACATCCTCTCTATTTCAGTCAACTAGCGTGTGCAGTGATCAAAAGTTTGGGTCTCTCAAATTGTCTCAGAATGGTAACAAGGTTGACAAAGAAACTAGCCCTCTGCCAAATTCTGAGGCACTGATAGCTATCTTCAACCAGTCAGGAACCCAGAGCCCCGATTCCAGAATGGTAGGTAGAGTTCACCTTCTTTCTCTAGCTTTCCCCGCCCACTCCCCCAGCCCCATTGCCTTTTTAACACAGACCCAGCTGGGCTAACTGTGGGATTTGGCTTCGAGAGTAATGGGGCCAGGAAGTGGTATTCTGTGTTTTGCAATAACTTGTCATGGGCTGATATCTGCTCTGTATCTCCTGTGTGCTAGGCACAAAAAGGCCACCTATATGTACAAAAATACTTATAGCAGCTGTTTCTGTGGTGGCAAAGAATTGGAAATTGAGGAGATGCCCATCAATTGGGGAATGGCTGAAAAAGTTGTGATATGTGATTATGATGAAATATTATTTTGCTATAAGAAATGATGAGCAAGATGCTCTCAGAGAAACCTGGAAAGTCTTTCATGAGTTGATGCAAAATGAAATGTACTGTGTACAAAGTAACACCAATATTGTAAGATGATCAGCTGTGAATGACTTTGCTGTTCTCAGCAATATAATGATTCAAGACAACTGTGAAGGACTTATGATGAAAAATGCTATCCATCCCCAGACAAGAACTCATGGTATCCGAATATAGATTTAAGCATACTTTTTTTTTACTTTATTTTTTTGAGGGTTTTTTTTTTTTGCTCTATGTTTTCTTTCACAGCATGACTATTACGGAAATGTTTTGCGTGACTATACATGTATAACCTATATAAAATTGTGTTCTCAATAGAGGGGTGAGGGTGGGGAGGGAGGAAGGGAGAGAATTTGGAACTCAGAGTTTTAAAAAAATTAATGTTAAAATTTGTTCTTAAGTGTAAATGAAGAAACATGAAATACTAAAAAAAAAAAATTTAAAAAAAAAAGGCCATGGATCTGCCATCCAGATAACTGAGCCCATGGAGCCAATCTCACAACTGTTTCATCTTGTTTACTCTGTGTTTAAACATTGAAGCTGCTCTGGTGCATGCTCTAAGTTCCCTAAGCTGCGACAAGAGAAAGTGCCAGTATTGGTTTATCTTCTCAAAGATGATGAGATTGCTGTCCACGTTTCCTTTTTTTTTTTTTTAGGCAATTGGGGATAAGTGACTTGCCCAGGGTCACACAGCTAGCTGTCCACTTTTCCTAAAAACCTTTGTATGACTTGCCTTTATGGCCTGCGTGACCTTGGACAAATCACTCAGTCTCTCTAGGCTTCAGTGACCCTACCTTAAAGTGGACTAGGTGATCTTTGAAAACCCTTCAGCTTTGTATCCGTGATCTTATGATCCTCTCGACTGCCTCTATGTGCCTGGTTTGCAGAGTAAGATGTTTTCTACCTCATCTTTAATCATTTTGAGAGATGGAAAGGTGGAGTGGGCCTTATCACTTACCATCTTCATGTTGTCTTCTCAGCCAAAATGGGACTCAATCTTTTACAGTTTCAGATTAGGCTAAAAATGGAATAAACTGTCTCCATTGAAAGTCTGAAAGTTCAACTGGTACTTCATAATGTTCAGTAAAATTTAGTTATAGATATTAGCAACCTTCTGTTTGGCTGTGACCAATTTACCTTCCAACAGGGTCCCAAAGAAGAAATCATCATCTGAGCTTTCTAATGTCCTTGACCTTAACAATTCTTTTTCTCCTGAGCACAAATGCTAAGAAGAGCTATTGGTTACTAAATAGGCAGCAGTCTCATTTCAGTGCAAATTGTTTCACAACTGGAATAAAGAGTAAATATGAGTATCCCTCTGTTGATGCTTATTAGCTCTACTACTTGGGCAGTTCTCTGGGTCTGAATTTCCTCATATGTAAAATGAAGGGGTTGGATTGGATGGTCTCTGAAGACCCTGCCAATTCTAAGGTTCTATACAGAGCTAAAATATAGATCTTTCCTGCAGTAGCTTTGTTGGTGCCAAATATGAACACCACGGCCTTACAGTATGTGAACCCTATGGTCCTGAGATCTCTAAATAGCTATGGGCCAGCCCTTACTTGCACAAACATTCCCCAAACCTCATTTGGTAACTGGCTTCAACTTTGCCCCCCAACGCAAGTTAAATTAGGATTGCTTAGAAGTCGCCAGACTGGGTTTCTGCCTTCCCTTTCCCTCCCCCCACCAACTCACTCCATAAACTATCCTCAGGGATGTGCAGCAGACAGTAGGAAATGTCCTGAAGGTTAACAGACAGGAGGAGGACGTGAAAGGAGGTGTAAAATAATCGTCCCCTGAATAAGGAAGTTGATTTCTATCAGATTTCTGTTATATCTTGTTTCAGATAATGGAAGTGGAAGATTCTCGAGTTCATTTTATTTCCTTTTTTTCCTGCCTCTCCTCCAAATCCTAGAACAGATGAGGGAGTGGGAGAGGGCCTCTCTTTCCTGCCCACCCTTTAACCAGGGCAGACAAAGGACAGACTCCCATGCTCTGACGTTTTCAGAGGACTTGCAATGGTCTCTTTTGGCAGCTGTTGCAGCATTTAATCCTCAGCCTGCAATCATGGTCACGAGGTACTTTTGTAGGAAATCTTGCTCCCTCTTGTTAAGCTTTGCTGCTGAGGTTTAATTGCCTATAATTGTTGACTTCTCAATGAACTTCCTCTTCTGTTACATCTTGCGGTCTAAGAAAACATGGTTGGGAGCGTGTGGATGATGTATACCTTACCTGAAATATGCACATTATGGTTTCTAGTCACGAGAACAGATAAAAGCAAGCCTTTGGAACGACCATTTTGTGGAATATGGCAGAACAGTGTGTATGTTTCGTACGGAAAAGATCCGCAAGCTTGTTGCCATGGGAATCCCCGAATCTTTGAGGGGTAAACTTTGGCTCCTGTTTTCAGGTAAAAACTTAATTTTGCTTTTTCTCTTGTATCCTTGATGAAATGTTAGTTTGGGATATTACCTGTGAATAGAGGACAAGGTCAGAGGGATTTTTCTGGATTCCAATTGTGTCATCCATATTTGCTTTTTACTGTGGAATCTCAAACATTAAAGGCTTCTGAAGTCTGAATATTTTCGTTTCTGACTTTGGGCAAGTCAATAAACCACTTGGAGTCTGTTTTCTCATCTAAAAGATTATCAAAGACCCAGCTCTGTAATTAGAAGATTCTCTGTATATTATAGGGATACCTCTATTAACAAATCCCCTAGGAATAGAGGGGCTTCCATTAGCTCTTTATGTGACTCTTTACTAGTCCAACTACTTCATTATATAGATGAGGAAACTGAGGCTCAGAAAGGTTGCTGTTTGTCCCGAATCACATAGCAAGTCGGTGGCAGAGCTGCGTAGAACCCTAGGTCTCCTGACTTCTGTGTTGGTGTTGTTTGGCCTCAATGAATTGAGTCCTGTTAAAATGAACAAGTAAGCCACAGATATCCATCCTTGTATAAACTATGCCAAGCCAAGCTGCTGTGTTTGCAGCTGTATGACAGAAGTACCTCTGGATGCTGTCTCTTTCCACTTGAAGGCTTTTAGGACCCACCCTAGACAAAACTGTGAAGTCTTTGAAGCTTGTCTTCTGCCCACAGCTTTCTTTTTCTGTGTTCTCCCTGCCTCACTAGTGACCCCTTCTACTGCTTCAGATGCCCAAAGTCCTCTTGTTAGCTTTTACTTCTCCTAACAAAAGAGAAGAATTAGGAACTTGTCACACTTGATCGGCCAAATCACTACACTCTGAGGAAATGCATTCACATCAAAATGTTGCCTTCTTTAGCCATTTTCAATCATATCTGTAAGGTGAGGAAGATTTCTTAGCATCAGATTTGGTATAAATATTGAGATTATCCCTCTAGAGACTCCATAGTGATTATGGACAGAACTAGAGACAGATAGATGAAAAGTTACTAGGGATGTACCATATATTTTATATTATTTTTTTAAAAAATGTATCCTTTTAATTCTGTGAGGGTTGGGCTGGGCCTGGGAGTGAGTAAATGGAAAAGGATATGGCCCTAGCCCTTTTGCCCATTTATTTCCTCCAGTACCTTAGCACTGCTTCCCATAGTACCTGGTGCTGCTTTGCAGAAAACCCACAGGTGCTTTGGACAAATTTGGATGTCATCATGGTCACAGTATATTTGTTCTGTGCCCACAGACACGGCAGACTAAAGGGTTCTAGGCTTCCTTCTTTAACTGAGATATCTCTTCTTGGTTTCAAATTGGAAGCAATGTGGTATAATGGAACACCGTTGGACTGACCGACCTAGGATCTAGACCTGAAAAACGCCTAGCTAGATGTGAGATCTTGTTACTTAATCATGCTGGCCCTTAGTTTCCTTAACTGTAAAATGAAGGTCTTGAACTAGATGAACTCTAAGGAAAAGGTTTTAATGTAGACAGATTTTGGGGTGGAAGCCCTTAAACTTGGATTAGAAAAAAAGTCTTTTTTCCTCCCATAAACCTATTATTTCCTTTGTAATTCTATGTATTGTATTTATGCATTTAAAAGTGTTACTCTGAAAAGGGAGCCACAGGCTTCACTGGACTGCCAAAAGGGTCCATGACACACACAAAAAGTTAAGAATCACTTACCTGATATATTTTCCAGCTATGTGTTCCCTTCATTCTATGATGTATAATATGTTGTCCTTCCTAAATCATTAAGGCAACCTCAACTGTTTCATGTAGACCATTTTCAGGCTCTTTTATGATTATTGAATGAATGAATGTGGATCAGACATTTATTAAGTACCTGTTGTGTGCAGAAAAGTCTGCTAGGAGAGATACCAAGTTTAGAAAAGACATGGTATTCACCCTCATGGAGCTTACATTCTAGCATGGTCATTACATTTGTATAATATAATTTTAAGGTTTACAAAGAATTTTACTTGTGACTCCCTTTAGAAGTAGGTTGTATTATTACTGTTAACTTGCAAATCAGCACTCAGCAAAGCGCCTGCACATGGTAGGTGCTCAATAATTATTACATGAACTAAAGCAATGGTTCTTAAACTTTTTTGGCCTCAGTACCCCTTTACCCTCTTCAAAATTATGAGGACCTTCCCCAAAGAGCCTTTCTGTGGGTTCTATCTATTGATATTTACTGTATTAGGAATAAAAATATCTTAGTATTATTATGAAAATAGTTTTGACTTGGAGCTTCCCAAGACCCTTTCAAGGGATCTCTGAGGCCAAAACTGTTTTCATGATAGTAATACTAAGATGTTTTAATTCCTACAAATGCTGAATCAAAGAAAACTACATATATACTTGTACATAATCCTGTCATGAGAAAATGTATACTGTTAAAAGTAATTTTTTAAAAAGTTGTTCCTAAGTGCTATTTATTTTCATTATGAACTATATTATTTTCCCTCTAATCAAGTATGCATCTTATAAAATAATGTTAATAATTCTTCTGGGTCAAGGCTATGTGAGAAAAGGAAGTAAGCTCAATTGTGCACAGTTTTAAAGTACTTTATGTTCTCCATCATACCAGATAACATGGATGTGTTCTTTGACAAATATAACTCCCATGGTGACACTGTCCTGGAAATAATTCTTAATTCCCTTTTCACATATATTGTTTAAAAAAATCCTTAGATGCTGTAACTGATCTTGCCTCTCATCCTGGTTACTATGGGAATCTGGTAGAGGAGTCGATGGGCAAATGTTGCCTAGTAACGGAAGAGATCGAGCGGGATTTGCACCGCTCTCTCCCAGAGCACCCTGCCTTCCAAAATGAAACAGGAATCGCCGCCTTGAGAAGAGTGCTGACGGCCTATGCTCACCGAAACCCCAAGATTGGATACTGCCAGGTGAAGTCATGATAATGGGTTTATCTACCTATTCACAGGAAACCGTATTTTCTTTACCCCAACACTTGAAATTTTAAAAATGAATAGTGATTCATGTATAACAACCAGTGTCAAATTGCTTGCCTTCTTAATGAGGGAGCACAAGAGGAAGGAGGGAGGGAGAGAATTTGGAACTCAAAATTTCTAAAAATATGAACATTGAAAATTTTTACATATAATTGGGGGAAAATATTAAATAACTATTTAAAGAATGAAGAGTGATTAGGATGAGGAACATCACAAGTTGACTTACTGTCTGACCCTAGGGGTGTTAATATCCTCCTCTGTCTCAATTCTACTATCTGTAAAAAGGGGTTGGTAATTTCCTCACACAGCATTATATGCCTAACAGTATGTGGAATGAGTGAAGATGTGTTGAAAAGTAGGCTCAGAGGGTAGACTATTGTTTTAAGAAGAAGCATATGGAGATATAGAGATTTCCCATTTGAACTACACTAGATTTTTGTGATTTCATGAACGATCTGCTAAGAGTAAGGGCAGTTAGGTGGCACAGTGGATAGAGTGCTGGGCCTGGAGTCACAAAGGCTGTCTTCCTGAGTTCAAATATGGCCTCAGATGCATAGCTATGTGACCCTGGGCAAGTCACTTAACCTTTTTTTCCCCTCAGTTTCCTCATCTGTAAAATGAGCTGGAGAAGGAAATGGCAAACTGCTCTAGTATCTTTGCCAAGAAAACCCCAAATGGGGTCATGAAGAGTTGGACACAACTGAAAAATAACTAAGTAACAAACAAGAGTAAGATGAAAACTGAGCAGCAAAAACAACTCCAAATTAGATTGTAGAAGTTTGTGGCATCTGAAAATTGAAGATGTTAAACTTTATTTTCTAGGGAATAAGCAGGGTTAGGGCAAACTAAAAGCTCTATAATGTCTGTGCACAATAAACGCTGAATGGTTTGGGACAGACTGCAGTTGTCCTTGGACTTCTGACTATCTACGCAATGAACATGGATCACTGCAGCCAGTCTTGCATGGTGACCTACCGTGATTTGACGCAACAAACTTGCTCCACTAGAGGGCGTCTATTTTATATGCACTGATGTGGCTCAGATTTCTTTTGGTATTTTCTAACCCTCTCACCTAACATCTGAAAACTAACCAATGATACCATTAACAAGCATTCATTCAGCACCTCCCCATGGGCCCAGTGCTATTGTAGGCTCTGGGATACATGAACAAAAAGTGAAATTGTCCCTGCTCATATGGTTTTACCTCTCCCTTTGGGTTGTAATGGTGATCAACTCTTGTGTCCTCATGCAGTACATCTTTCGTACTGTTCTTTGATCTTTTCATATCACTTCTCTGCTCAGAAATCTTCATTGGCTCCCAATTGTGGAGCTCATAAAGTTTAAATTCCTTTTCCTGACATTCAGGGCCCTTTGTATTGTGGAACCATCTGAAGCTTTCAACTTTATTTCATTTTATTCCCTTCCATGCATATTGTATTTAACCAAAATGGACTTTCTGCCCCAAATGAAGGCTGTTATTTACTACTGGAGGCTGGTAGGTGGCACAGCAGACAAAGTGTTGAGCCTGAAGTCAAGATAGTTGTTGAGTCTTTTTTTCAGTCATGTCTGATTTCTTGTGACTCCATTTGGGGGTTTTGTGGACAAATATAATGGAGTGGCTTGCCATGAAGAAACTGAGGCAAACAGGGTTAAGTGACTTGCCTAGGGTCCTATAGCTAGCAAAATGTTCTGAGGCCACATTTGAACTCACTTCCTGACTCTGGGCCTGGCACTTTGTCTATCCACCATGCCACCAGCTTCTCCAGGTCAGATAGGCCTGAATTCAAACAGGGTCTTTTAGCCCCTGGGCAAATTACTTAATCTCTGCTTACCTCAATTTCCTTATCTGTAAAGTGAAGACAATAATAGTACCTACCTCACAGGGTTGTTATGAAGACCAAGTGACATAATTTATATAAAGTGCTTTGTACAGTGCCTGGCACATAGTAGGTATTTAATAAGTGTCAACTGCTAATTAGCACATATTAGGAGCTTAATAAATGCACGTCCCCCTTATATTTCCCCACCAACATCATACCTTTGCTAATACCATTCCCTGTGCCTAGAATATCTTCTTTCATCGTCATCTGAATTCCTACCCATCCTTTAAAATCAAACCCAGATGCTGCCTTTTCCATTAAGGCCCATTAGTAACAACCGTCCCTTTTTATGTGGCACCTTGTTTTTCAACTCTCTAATGAACTTAAAATGTAGCATTGCATATTATAGTTGTATATTCATGTCTTGTGCTCCCATATGTGATTGTAACTCCATGAGGGCAGGTGCTGTCTTATTTAAACATTGTTTCTCACTCATTGTCTCATGCAATGCCCTGTCTATAGCAGATACAGTACATTTCTTGAACGAATGAACTAAAATGAGTGGTCAGTAATCTCTTCCTTCCCTGTGAATTCTGTGCAGTCAATGAACATTCTGACATCTGTGTTACTCCTATATGCTAAAGAGGAAGAAGCTTTTTGGCTACTGGTTGCTGTGTGTGAACGGATGTTACCAGATTACTTCAATCATCGAGTAATAGGTAAATGACTTCCATTTGTACTACCTCTGTACCTGGGAATACATACAGTGTTAGTGGCAAAGTTAGCATTTATAGACTAAGTAAAGAGTTTTATCCTTTAGAACAAAAGTGTCAAACTTACACATCTGCAAAATTTCCTCAGGGCTGGAACGAAATTAAAATGTAATTGGGAAATGTTTAACAAAATAATTAAAAATGTGATATTATATAGGTAATGTCAATTTGTGGTTTTCTAAGTCAATATGTGGCCTGCAGGAATCCATTTCTATTTGAGTTTGATGCCCCTGATTTAGAAAATTAATTAAGCATCTTTTACTATATTAGGGCTAGGGCAGTTAGGTGGACAGATTGAGTGCTGGGCCTGGAGTCAGGAAGACTCCTCTTCCTGAGTTCAAATCTGGCCTCAGACACTTTACTAGCTTTGTGACCCTGGTCAAGTCACTTAACCCTGTTTGCCTCAGTTTCCTCATCTGTAAAATGAGCTGAAGGACGAAATGGCAAACCACTCCAGTATCTTTGCCCAGAAAACCCCCAAGTGGAGTCACACAGAGTTGGACATGACTGAATAACAACAACTGCATTAGGGACTGCCCAAAAATTGGAGGGCATACTTCTTGCCTTCTATTTGCAATAACAATTCCTATGTACATACAAGTTTAAAAATTTTTTCCTTTTTTAAATTAAGGAAAATTCACCTTCTCTTCATCCTAAGCCACCTTCTCCCCCATGAAAAACAAAACCCATGTAATGAATATGCATTGTCCGGTAAACAAATTCCTGCATTTAGCAATGTTCTACCCACCCCCAATCCCCCCCCAAAAAAGAAAAAAAAAGAACTATGTTTTCAGTCTGCATTCTAGGCTCAACACCTCTCTGTCAGGTAGACTTTGCATTGATTAGAGTTCTTAAATCTTTCAGAGTTGTTTTTCTTTACAAGGTTGTTGTCTTCCTGGTTCTGCTCTAGACAGGTTTTTAAAACAAGTCAGTTTAAAAGAGATCTAGATCCAGATCTTAATTGAATGTCATCAGTGACTATAGACAAAGTGTAGATTGTAGATAATTCACACTACAGGGTAAACTTTTATTTATGTCTTAACTCTATCTCATTTGGCATTCTTTGTTCATCAAAAATAACATAATTAGCAGCTCATTTTACCTTGCATGGAATTGAAGCTGCAGTCATAAATATCAAGAAGGTACCAGGACAACATATATGATTTCTTCTTGTTGAATCGTGTCTGACTCTTCGTGACCCCATTTGGGATTTACTTGGCAAAGATGCTGGAGTGATTTTTGCCATTTCCTTCTGCAGCTTATTTTTACAGATGAGGAAACTGAGGCAAACAGGGTTAAGTGACTTGTCCAGGGCCACACAGCTAGCACGTGTCTGAGACTGGATTTGAACTCAGGTAGATGAGGTTTCCTGACTCCAGGCTCTGCACACTATGCACTGTGGCACCACCTAGCGCCCCATACAATTACTACAATCATGCAAACAAAAACCCTGAAAGGCACATTCAGATCCAGTGCAGTGGCTTTCTTTGTCCCTAAGGACGTACCTACTTCTTTCCTCAGTAGAGAAGTGGCAGACTATGAGTATGAAGTATATGATGCCATATGTGGTGGCTGTATCAGTTTTATTTCTTTTTCTTAGTTACAAGGGAGGAGTCTATGGTAAGAGTTATGTTGAGAAATGAAACTTTTAAAAATACAAGAATCTGGTAGAAATTTGAACTTTGGGTTTTATAGATGATATTAAGGTGCAGTAGCTAGAGTTAGCCGTGGAGTCAGAAGACCTGGGTTTGAGTGCTATGTCCTACATACTATGTCATACCAGGGCTTTGTGGCCCTGGGCAAACCAATTAACCTCTTAGCCCTCTGGGCACCAATAAGTTGCAAGGCAGGCACATAAATAAGAAATGGTAAAGGCAATGATTCACTAAACTCATAAAGTTAAAAGTTAATTTTTAAAAAATGCTTAAGTTATCAATTGTTGGCTATTAATTGTGGATATGTGGTAAACATCACCACATCCTCTATGATGGGAGGAGAAATTTTTTTTTTTTTTTGCTTAGGGGATTTCAGGACATTTTGGATATCTGAGTTCAGAGTTTTTCTTTTTGGATGAGTAGGGTAAGCAGAGAAGTATGTGGGAGATTGAGGAATGAAAAGCCACTGGCTGTATAACGGAGATTAGGAGTTGGTTTATGACTGAAGATGTGGACTATCCAGGAGGGGAATCCCTAATGTCTTCACAGGGACTTACCAGCCCTGGTTACTATTAACCTAATTTTATTGGCAGTAGAACCAGATGAAGAAAAAAGACCCTGACTGCTTCTTCTTTTTTTTTTTTAAGGCAGTCAGGGTTAAGTGACTTGCCCAGGGTCACACAGCTAGTAAGTGTCAAGTGTTTGGTCTGAGGTTGGATTTGAACTCAGGTTTCCTGACTTCAGGGCCAATGCTCTATCCACTGCACCACCTAGCTGCCCCCGCTGCTTCTTTTTCTTATGAGAGGCAACAAAAGTGGTGCAGTGAATACAGCACTGGGCTTGAGTTCAAATCCTAGCTGTGATCTTGGGCTAGTCACTTAACCTGTTTGCCTTTTTAACTCACCTATAAAATAGAGATAACAACAGCACATAACTCAAAGAGGTATTGTAAGGATGAAATGAGGTTTTTGTAAAGCACTTAGCACAATGTCTGGCATGTAACAGGTGCTATATAAATGCTTCTTCCCCTCCCCTTCTTATGATTCTGACCCCCGCTGTTTGTTCCAGGGGCCCAAGTGGACCAGTCCGTCTTTGAGGAACTTATAAGAGAGAGACTTCCAGAACTGGCTGAACACATGAAGGATCTATCCACTCTGGCTTCCATCTCCCTTTCGTGGTTCCTGACCTTGTTCCTCAGCATCATGCCTTTAGAAAGTGCTGTGAACGTCGTAGACTTTTTTCTACGATGGGATCAAAGCCATCTTCCAGCTGGGGTTAGCTGTGCTAGAAGCAAATGCAGTGGAGCTATGTAGCAGCAAAGATGATGGCCAAGCCCTGATGATCCTTAGCAGGTTGGTGACCTTCCCATCAGACAATGGGTTACATAGCTGGTCCAAAAACAAACCGTTGGGGGGTGGGGAAGTTGCATCGAAGCTGTTGTATTGGGAAGTTGCTTATGGTAATACTACTACAGGTATGCTTGGGGCATCCTAACAGCATTTAGCTACCTGATTTCATCTTGCTGCTGCCTTATTTTCAGCATTTGGATTCAAGAGTTGATGTGCTTTTGTGATTGATCAGTTTCCTCAAGATATGGAGGAGCACTCCTACTTCTGTGTGGTGTGGAACACTACTCACCTTCTACTTCTCCTACAAGTCTAGACATGGGAGCTCCCCTTTCCTTGGACTCACTCCTTGCATTGTAAAAAAAAAAAAAAAGGTCTCAGGAGGTCAAAGGCTTTATGTGCTTTCTAAAACAAAATTCAACTGTCTGGTTCTGCACTGACGTAGCTAGGCCTCAGGCTTGATCGAGAGCATTTTAGAACCATGTGAAACAAAAAGAGGAAAAGACCTAATATTTGAACTCGAGCACCAGGTGTGCTGTTTATGGATAGGAAGCAATGTGGTAGTTAATAATCTGATTGCTAGACTTCAGAATCTGAAGAGCAGTGTTCTAGTCCTGACTATTTCACTTGGACAAATCATTTAACCATTCTGTATCTGTTTCTTTTTCTGTAAAATGGGAGTTAAAGTACCTACCCCTGTCTACCTCACAGAGTTATTATGAAGATCAAATGAGATCAGTGTGAAAGCACTTTGGAAAAATAGAAAGCATCTAAGTGTTGTTGTTTTTGTCTTAAAAAGGTGAGCTCATTGGGGTAAGGGATATTAAAAATCGTGATACATAAAATAGAAGAAATCAACAAAACATTTTATTACTAATGTTAAATGAATGATATTAATTCTGTATAACAGACAGATCTTTCAGATATGCCAAGTCTCAATTCAGCTTCAGAGAATTTACCGAGGGGTCTCTAGTCTTTATTGAATACTATCACAAAATAGTTTAACATTTTCCTTTTTCTTCTTTTAAAATGTACAATGAGTTGCTGATATGAGCTTCTACTCAGAACTGGATTTGGCTATATTTCTGATGTTCACATTAAAAAACAAATTATAGGTTTGCCCTTTAAGAAGTTTTAGTGTCTTTACCAGTTTTAAAATCTGCAAAAATGTATTATCTCCCTGAAATTTGAAAGCTATCTATTTTTTGTTTCAGTCATTAGGTATGTAATAATGATGTACTTTTATTTTTAAAAGGGTTTATTTCAACATTAAGAAGTTACATCTTTACCATTAAAACTAGACTATCTAAAAGAGGGTGATACCAAGCTGTGTGGGTGACAGCATGTCTTTGAATGGATTGGTGGTTCTATTTAGGTTCCTGGATCATGTTAAAAATGAAGAAAGCCCTGGACCACCAATTGGAAATCATCATGCCTTTTTCTCAGATGATCAGGAACCCTACCCTGTGACAGATATAGCAGATCTAATTCGGGATTCCTATGAGGTAAGAAGGGCCACCTCAGGTCTACCCTGGAAATTTATTTTTTTTAAAGAAGGAATGGATTTTGTATTCAAAATCCACTGAGAACAGTTTGCTTTTGCTATTTCTATACATGAAGGTATTTTTCAAATATATGTCTCGCTGCAGAAATTTGGAGACCAGTCAGTGGAATTGATTGAGCATATGCGCTGCAAACACCGGATCCGAGTTCTTCAAGGTCATGAGGACACAACAAAACAGAATGTTGTAAGTGAAATGCTGCCCAGAATGACTGCCATGGAGTGTAGCTGAGCACAGGGTGGGAATCACAATCTTACATGACATTGCACATTAACTTTCTAGAAAGATCGGATCACTCTGTAATGTCACCAGCCACGTATGAGTGATTTTAGCAAAAGGGAACTTTGCATTTGGAACTTTTATGCATGAATGAGCCCAATTTTCCAGACTTCCCAAGTGACCTACTGCTGCACTCTCTTCCCCACACACAGAAGCAGGTATTCATGCCATACTGTTCTTTCCCTTTCTTAAGCTCCGGGTTGTTATTCCAGAAGTATCGATTCTCCCTGAAGATTTAGAGGAACTCTATGACTTATTCAAGGTATGAATGTAAAGGAGTTAAAGTAAAATTTAAAGTTGTTTCATGATTATGACACATCATTCATAGCCACCTTTAAAAAAATATCTGTTTTGTAATCATGCTAAGAAAAACTGCTGACTGAGGTTCTTGTGGTTCCTTTGCTGTCTCCATTTAGTGCGTGTTTTTTTTCACATTATTATTTGTTGTTCAGTCATTTCAGTAGCGTCCAACTCTTCATGACTCCATTTGGGGTTTTCTTCGCAAACATACTAGAGTGGTTTGCCATTTCCCTCTCCAGCTAATTTTACAGATGAGGAAACTGAGGCAAACAGGGTTAAGTGACTTGACCAGGGTCACACAACTAGTAAGTGTCTGAGCTCAAAACAGAACTCAGAAACATAAGCCTGCCTCACTTCAGGCTTGGCACTCTATGCACTATGGCGCCACCTAGCTGCCCTTTGTTATATAAGCCAATAACCAAATTATGAGTACTCTGAACTTGGGAACCATCAGGAGAGAGGCAGGATTTTAACTGGAACTGTTATAAGTATAGTGACAATTCTAGAACAAAGCTGCAAACTCAATAGTAAAAGGCCTCTGAGTAGACAAAATAGGTGTTATATGATACGTGCTCCATTCACATTTTGGGAGCTCTTAATTTTAGGCACAATTTGAATGGGCTTGGTCTGGTTTTCCAGCACCCAGGTAAGCAGCAAAGGAGAATGAGGAAAAAGGTGGTCTGGGAAGGATAGCAAGAAATAATCTGTGACAGACTGTTGGAGGGCAATGCATGAAAAACAGACACAAGAATTTTTAAAAACCACAGCATCTGACATTTAGTGTAGGAGCAAACATCCTGCTGTACCTCAACAGGTTTGGAGGCTTGTGGCTCAGCATGGTAAAGTCATGAAAGGTCATGACTTTGAAACATTTGACTATGTTCAATATACTGTGCATTGTAAGTCAAGGAAGTGTAGTACATCTTAGGAAGATTTCTGTAAAAGGTTGCTGGTTTTGTTTATTTTTAAAACTTTGTTTTTGTCATCCAAACATTAAATGGAAGATTTACTTTGGAGTACATTACACAGCAGTGCTGGATAAATGAAGCGCTATACCTAATTTGTGCCACACTGTGTTTTGTATTTGGGAAGCAGGTACTTATTTCTTAAGAGAATAATAATAATAAATAAGCTAAAACTCCTTTTTATAGGACTTTAAGGTTTACAAGGGAAATTAAGGCCCTATCCGTGGTCATACAGCTATTAAGAACTGGCGTTCATTTGTAGTACAGGTAGTAGGCCCTGTGCAAACTGTTTTGAAAACTTATTTTTTCACATAAGTAATTAAGGTGAACTGTCCTGTTGCCTAATAATTACTTCCATTCATGATAATGGCTAGCACTTATATAGTACTTTAAGGTATACAAAACACGTTACAAATATTACCTTTGTGAAGTACTATTATGATCCTCATTTTACCAAGGAGGAAATTGAAGCAGATGGGTGCCTTGCCCAGAGGCCAGATTTAAAGTCAGGTCTTCCTGACTCCCTGTCAGATACTCTGAGTCCCCTAGCTGCCTATAGTGTGTGTACATGTACACACACACACACACACACACACACACACACACTTTTGTACTCTTTTATTACAACCCTGTAGAAAAGTGATATGTGACCAGTCAATCAGTAGACATTTCTTAAGCAACAACTATGTGGCAGGCACTGTGCTAAGTGCTGGGGATACAAAAAAAAGTAAAACTCAGTCCCTGCTTTTGCTTCAGTCCAGTAGAGGAAGACAATATACAAACAACTATGTACAGGATAAACTGGAAATAATCAACACAGAGAAGGCACTGAATTAAGAGAGGTTGTGAAGTTTCTGGTAAAAGGTAAGATTTTAGCTGAAATCTGAAGAAATCCAGGAGACTGCGATGAGGAAGGAGGGCATTCTGGGTGTGAGGGACAGTGAAAGTGCCCAGATTTGAAGACTGAGTGTCCTGTTGAAGGAACAAGAAGGGGTTCGTTGTCATCAATCCCAATACACATGGAGGGGGAGGAGGGGAGGTGTAAGATGACTGGAAGGGGGTTTTGAAATGCTCTAAATGCTCTGACCATCAGAGGATTTTATAGTTCAAACTGGAGGTGATAGGGAGCTCCTATTCATTACTGAGTAGAAGGGTGGTGATAAGCTCAGATCTGGGCTTTTAAGAAGATCACTCTGATAGCTAGCTGAGTGGAGGATGGACTGGACTAGAGACTTATGGCAGGCAGGTAGACCATCCAGTGGGCTATTGCAGTAGTCCAGGCGTGAGCTGATGAGGGCCTGTGCTGGGTGTGGCAGTGTCAGAGAAGGGAGGTGAATGCAAGATATTACAAAGGTAAAATGTACAAGATTTGGCAATAGATTAGATATGTGTGGGGGTGAGAGTGAAAAATGAGTTGAGAATGCTAGGCTGTGCACCTGGGTGGCTCGGAGGATGGCGGTGCATTAACAGAGAAGTGTGAACATGGGGAGGGCTTGGGAAAAGATGAGTTCAGTTTTGGAGATGATAATGAGTTAAGATATATTTAGGATATTTAGTTTAAGATACCCAATATACAATGACAGATGCAAAACTGCAGGTAGGCAAAGGTTAGGGCTGGATAAAAAAATTTGAGAAGTATTGGCATGGATGATAACGAGACCCTTGGCAGCTCTGAGATGACCAATAGAAATAACAGAGGGAGAAGAGGGCCCAGGGCCAGAGGACCATGGGGATCCCCATGTCAGCAGACATGATTGAGAGGAAGATCTAGCTAACGAGATTAAGGAGGAGTCTGAGCAGGAAAACCAGAAGAGTAGCATCACAGATACCAAAAGAATCAAGAAAACGGTGATCCAAAGCGTCAGAGGCTGTAAAAGGGGTCCAGATAGATGAGAACTAAGAAAAGGCCATTAGACTTGTCAATGAAGAAATGGTTAGTAACTTTGGAGAAACGTTTTGGTTGAACAATTAGTTCAAAAGCCAGTACAGAATTAAAAAAAAGTGAGAGGGAGGGGCAGCTAGGTGGTGCAGTGGATAGAGCTCTGGCTTTGGAGTCAGGAAGACCTGAATTCAAATCTGGCCTCAGACACATGACACTTACTAGCCATATGACCCTGGGCAAGTCACTTAACTCTGATGCCTCATTTAAAAAAAAAAGTGAGAGAGAAGGAAGTCCACTGGAGGATGGCCTTCCCAAGTTTAGCTACAAAAGGGAGGGATGATACAATAGTTGGGATGGATGACCAAGTGAGGTTATTTTTAAGGATGGGGGGAAACATAGGTATATTTGTAGGTAGTAGGGAAACAGCTAATAGACGAGACTGAAGTAGGAGAGCTGGGATGACAGAAGGGACCATCCTCAGAAGATAGGATGGAATGGGATCATCTGAGCTCGTAGAGAAGTTTGCCTTGGCAAAAAGGGCCCTCTCTTGATGGGAGACAGAGATAAGTCAATAAGGATTTACATGGTGACAGGCGCTATGCTAAGTGGTGGAGGCACTTAGCTTCTAAGGAGTAGAGATGGTGGCAGAGGGCATGAGGGACATGTGAGATGTGAGGGGGGAGAAGAGGAAGCTCTTGACAAATGGACTCAATTTCTTACAGTAAATGAGGCAAGGTTATCAGCATAGAACCATGGGAGGTTTGAGGAAAGATGGAAAGATTTGGAAAATCCTCTATAGTCAGTGGGAAAGTGAATTAATTAGGGAAGCATAAAAAGACTTTTACAGCTCTGAGGACCCAGTAGAGGTTCTGTAACGAATTCTTAGTAGAACCAGTCAGAATAGTTCTGTGGTTTTCTCTTGCTCTGTTCAGTAGCCTGTGTACAGGAGGAGCAGGCAGCATGAAGGGTGGAAGTGATCCAAGGCTGAGGCTTGGCAGGACAAGATTGGTGACAGGATGAGAGAGCAAGGAACTCAAAGAGGGGACAGTGTAGAGTGGAACTGGTTCACCAAGGGTCAAGCAGAGGAAAGGAAGAGTATCTAGTGTAGGGGTGATGGCGAGGAGAGAGGCTGAGGGATTGAAGTTCACAGTGTGGGCTTGCAAGGCAAAGAGACTAACCAGGCAAGAGAATTTCAGAATTGATAGAAGTTGTACTTTTGTGATGACAAGATCAGAAGCATGGCCATCTTTGTGTGTGGCTATATTACAGTGCAGGAGTAGGTCACTGGAAATGTGGTTAGAGCATATGAGGGAGTGTGTTGAAGTCCACTAGTGTGAAATGAAGACAGGAGTTGGGGAGTAAAGACAGACAGGCACTCAATTTACATAGAAACAGACGGAGAAGTTAACTGATGAGATTTGTTGTGAAGAGCACTGGATTTGGAGTAAAGTAATGTAACCTGGTTTCAAATCTTTTTTGCTTCTTAATACCAATGTGACCACAGGCAAGTCACTTCCCTTTTTGGTAAAATGAAGTTGGTCAAGACTCTCTCAAGTTCTTTCTTGTTCTAAATCCTGACTTGCCAATGGTCACAAAGCCTTTAAGTGGCACAGTGAAATCGATCCTGAAGTGCTGTTGTCCATCATGCCACCCCCTTCTCCACCCTTAATCCTGACACTACAATGAAAAGAAAATTAGACAAGCTGTGAATGATTCACCTCTCCCCTGGCTCTTAGAGGCCTCTACCCTAGTGGCTCAGCTTTACATTTAACTTTTTTTTTTAATAGAGAGAACATATGATAAGCTGTTATTGGGAACAGACAAATCCTGCATTTCAGCACCACGACCCCAACAGACCATATGCTGAACAGTATCTGATAGATGCTCAACAGTTCACCAACCTTTATAAACTTGTCTCTCCATGGACATGTGGTACCCACACTGAGATCCTGGCTGAAAGGACCTTTCGCCTCCTGGATGAAAACATGGATCATCTTATTGCATTCAAAGGATTTGCTATCTGCCTAGGTAATAATATATGGGTAGTTAACATTATACTAGTCTTCTTCCCAGAAAATACTTGTGAAGACGACCAGGTCGATCATATGGTTAGAGAGGTGATATCACTCTTGGTTCACATGGTTAGAGAGGTAATACCACTGTCTTGGCTATTTTGAAGGTAACTTTTAAAGTATAAACTTCGTTAATGAAGAGTATAAGGCGGGGATGCACCCAGATTTCTAAGCTCATGTGTACTGATGATAATGAGTTTGCTTCTGTTAAGTGCTATGTTTTCATTTGACAAAGGATTTCATTCTAGCCCTTTTCCCTAAAAAAAGTCAGGAGAGAAAGCTGAGAACTATTTTGCAAAGCTTTTTTCAAAGTTCAAATTTGCTAAAAAGTCATATAGAAAAATTTTTTTAAATGTGCAATTGTCAAAAGTAGTGCATGCAAAGTGAACTGTTTTTATCTCTACGGTGGGAATATCTGAAAACAATTTTATTTTCCACTTCTCATTTGCAGATACTATGTACAATGGAGAAATGAATGAAAAAATAAAACTACTATATAGGCTCCATCTCCCTCCTGGTAAGATATATAGAGCAAGAAAAGCTGTCTTTAGTCTACCCATACATGCATGTAACACATTTTCATATTTCTATATATTTTAGGTGACATGCTCCAAAGCTGCTATTCTACAAAGACATTCAGGACTCTACTGAATACAGAAAGCAGTTGATTCATTTGAAGCCTGAAAAAAACATTTTTAGGCACATTTTCTTAGTTTTGCAAAGCTTACTTAGATCAAATGGGGTTTGGGAGCCAACCTGCTGATAATTTGAATTTCTTCCCCAAACTAGCCTGTGTTTACATTTCTTTGTGGTGGGGCTAGAAGGAAGGACAGTCTTTGACCAAACTTCAGAAGTAAATGAAAACAGTAAAAATAAGGGACAAAATTTTACTTAAAAAAAAAATATTTGCCAGGTAGTGAGGAACCAAGCTAGAACTTTAACCTGGGTATTTAACTCCATGTTTAACTCAGGGCAGATGTGCATCCCGAAAAGCCTTGGCTTGGCTCCATGGACATTGATTGTATACCAATTACAAGAGGCACCCAAGTGAAGCAGAATGGACGTTTCAATCATGAAGTGGCAGCATTTTTACACTTAACAGCTTAACATATGAACTTAAAAGTGCAGTGGATAACAGTGGCATTGTCTCGTTTGAAATCACAACAATCTTGTGAGCTATGTACCCAATATTAACTTCATTTTACAGGAAATTTGAAGCCAAGGCAGGTTGTGACTGGCCCAAGGTCATATTGTGGGCCTGGTTTAGTTGTAGGTCTGGTTTAGTTTTCTTTAGGTGTTGTAAAACACACAAAGCATGAACCTTTAGGACAAAAATTTATTTTGATTCGTTTAGGGCAGGGATATATCACTTGGGGCCCGTGAATTTGTTTCTCAAAATATTTTGATAATCATTTCAATATAATTGGTTTTATTTGTAATTCTATGTATTTTATAAATTTAAAGGTACTATTTTGAGAAGTCTGTGACACAAGGCTGAGAACTCCTGTTTTAGTGGCAGAAGTGCTATGGTTCCTTTTCATTTTTTGTTAATTCCTAAAGCCTTATCTACTTTGTGTTAGTTAAGAAAATGGCTTGGTACCTTCAGAGGGATGAGTGATGAACCTGTAATTATAAGACCAGAGTTCAAAAACAAACTGTTTACCTTTAAAGCAAGCCATCTATGCTCTGCCTTCATTTTCTCATCAGAAATAGGGACTGGGTCCTTTTCCACTTCTAGACCTAAGATTCTATGACACATTACATACGTTATGCCAATTTATGGAAACCTGATTAGAAAAATATGTTGCTATTTTAGGCTTCAGTGCCACCTTGTGGAGACTTGACCAATTACCTCAGACTGAGGTAAATTACCCAACTTACCTAAGAATTTAACATTCTGATCTTCCAAACTCAGAAAATGGCACTTAGTTTTAAAGAAAAAATGTTACTTATTCAGGGTCAAATTACAGTTGTCCCTATATCATTAAACTGTAATTAAGAACTAACTGATTTTTAAGAAAATTAGATGAGAATTTAAATGTTATTCTTTTTTTTTTTAAGCTCTCACTGAAAATGACAAGGACAGTCAATCACCATTAAAGAATCCACTGCTGTCAACTTCAAGACCCCTGGTCTTTGGGAAGTCAAATGGCATGTATTGGTTTTCGCTTTTTAAAATGTTTCCTTTGGATAAAGATACTCTAGTTGCTGAAATGCAATTATCTTCAGCCTGCCCACCTGACCTAGTTATCCCCATCTTCTCAAAACCCCTTGGAAGAAAATTCCCAAAGTCAAAATGGTTTCTTCCTCCCAACTATCATGCCATCTCTCCTTGCCCCATAGAATACAAAGACTGTGTGGTCCTTAATCAATTCCAGATCCTTGTTCTTCTCCATAACTATGGGGAGAAATTAAAAGCTTGTTCAAGGAGGGGATGCACCCAGGTTTCTAAGCTCATGTGTACTGATGATAATGAGTTTGCTTCTGTTAAGTGCTATGTTTTCATCTGACAAAGGATTTTATCCTAGCCCTTTTGCCTAAAAAATGTCAGATAGGAGAGAAAACTGAGAACTATTTTGCAAAGCTTTGTTCAAAGTTCAAATTCGCTAAAAGACTTACACAGAAAAATTTTTTACAGTGTAGTCTCAAGTCCTCAGTGCCCTATTGCATTGTTTTCCTTTATCTCTCTTTTCTTGTTGGGACATGTCTTAAGTGACTGGTATATACCTGGAAATCCCAAGGAAATAAAGTCCTTGGAATAAAACTAAAAAAGTTATAAATTATCTTTATGGTTCCCTCTGTGTTCTTAGCTATTATGTTCCTCTTTACTTTTACTGAATGGTTTTTATCACTTTGTTTTCCCTTTGTCTCAAGGTGATGCAACTGATTATCAGAAGCAGTTGAAGCAAATGCTTAAGGATTTAGCTAAAGAAAAAGATAAAACTGAAAAAGAACTGCCCAAAATGAGCCAGGTAATGGATTTATTATTCAGACACACACACTAAGATTCTACATTCCTCTGTATGGTGAGAACGGTCACTTAGTTTGCCATTTATAGCACATTCCCTAGCTCAGATAGTCCTCATCTGACAGCCAAGGCCAGACTAGTGCTAGAAATCTTTCTAGCTGGGTAGGACATTCCTCAGACTCTGCTTCTGCTGGCCTAGGCTTTAAGAGCCTGGGTCACTTTCAACTAAAGTATTCGAGCCTTCAGTGGAAAGACCACAAATTACAACTTTAACTTAAGTAACCTGAACTAAAGTTACTTCTTATGCCCTAGTAGATCCCATTGAGATTGTTTAAGGCATTCCGGTAAGGTAAATCCCCAAAAGGTCCTATCACGCAAGGTTTGGAATACAAGGCTCTAAGGTTGACAGAATGCCTTTGGTGTCCTGTAAGAAGTCAAATATGGTTCTACTGAGATTGGAACAAAATTGCTTTAAGAGGAAAATGCTACATATTTGGAAATCATAGTGGGAAATCAAATCATACATTTGAATAAATGTATTTTGGTAATAAGGGTGGTAAGAGATTGTGGCATAAAAAGCAAAATACTGTTATGTACCAATTTTTGTTTCAAGCCAAATAAACCTCATTATATCAAGTTCTGTCTCTATATATGAGGTTCTTGAGGGCTGCTTCAGTTTTCAGAAGGAATGGAGAATTAAGTGTGTAGCAATTTCACAGGTGTCAGTGTCTTAAGTACAAATTCAGATTAGAACATATCTTTAATTTTAGGAACAGAGTTCATGGTACAGTAAAAAAATGTTGAGTAACTACATGGTGAGTTTAAAAAGTGACTCATTTTAAGTGAGCATGTTGAATGAAGCTAGGTAAGTCCAGGGGAAAAAATTTTTGGACAAGAACTCAAAATTTTTGAAAGGGGACTCAATTTGCCACTGATTGATTTCACTAGGCTGATATTCCATTCCTTCCTTTTACAGGTATAGCCACTAATAAGATTCTTTACTGGAAAGTGTACTAATTACTTGTTCCTTTTTTCTTTTCAGAGAGAATTCATCCAGTTCTGTAAAACTTTATATACTATGTTTCATGAAGATCCAGAGGAAAATGATCTCTATCAGGCTATTGCCACAGTAACTACTTTGTTACTGCAGATAGGAGAAGTGGGGCAGAGAAGCAGCAGCTCAGGAAGCTGTTCCGATGAGTACATGGAAGATTTACAGACAGAAACGTCCGCTCCCACTTCTGACCAAGACTCAGTTTTTGCTGACGTGGGCAAGATGCCTCAGAGATATTCCCAAGCGTTATCTATGACAGAAGGGGATTGGACTGTCTCCCTCGAGCACATTTTAGCATCACTTTTGACTGAACAGTCACTAGTAAACTTCTTTGAAAAGCCACTAGATATAAAATCTAAACTTGAAAACGCCAAGATCAATCAGTACAGTCTCAAAACCAATGAAATGAGCCGCCAGTCTGAGTAATGGACAGCACAGCACACTGTAGCCCAGCACCACCGTTCTGTTGAGTACACTGGAGGATGCTATACCAAAGCACATGTTGCAAACAAGGCTGCTTCTCAGTTTCTTAGCGTACTGTTTAGAATAGTGACCTCTGTCCAAATGTCAGCTTCAGTTAAGTTTTAGAAACATGAGGGATTAGAGAGGTATCTTGTTAAGACAGCAACCAAATGAAACTGGAGACAACTATTAAGCTTTATTTACAGGACTTGGACAGAAATCATTCATTCCTTTATCAAATCTCTAACCAATTCTAGCTAAGGACCCTGGAGAAGACAAAGCAGAGCAGGCTGTACTCATGGCTATTCCTGATTTGTCTCTCAGTGTTTAAGCTACAATTTCATTTCAGAGTCTGCTGCTGCTTATCTCTTATATAAAGGGATACCTGTATTTTTTTAAAGCACTTCCCCCACCGATGAATGTAAAAGATGTTACTCAGTGAGATTTGGGGTGTTTGGGGGGGAGGAATTAATTCACGTCCAAGTTTAAGAGCTACTTGTTTGCAATTGGTTTCCTTTTTTTCTTTTTGCACTAATCTTGAAAACCTGTTTCAATGCTGGTAATTGAAACTGTTTTAATATTTTTGGTTGTATTCAATTTGTATGTCTTGCAAAAAAAAAAAAAAAGTGTACAAACCATGCTTTTGATGTTGTTGGTCCCCAAAAGCAGTTTTTAATAATATTCTTTTGTACTGACTTGCTGGTTTTCTTTAAGTTACTTGAACACTTTTCATAGACATGTCCCTTTCTACTAAAAGCCTTTAAGCACACATACAAACAGAATTTGGACAAAACAATACTAGAATTTGGCAGTTAAAACTCGGTCCTGCCTATTCATTATATTGGAAAACACCTCCTTTAGGGTATACTCTAAACATACCATATTTCATCTCCATTACAAGGCAGATAAAGAACCTTAACTTTTCAATGCAATGGAATTTTAACTATAGAGGTATCAATCCCTAAAATACCAAAGACACTAAGCTCCTCTCTTGGATGTGAAATGGGAAAAGACAGTCATCCCTATTACATGAGGAGGAACCATCAACACTAGCTGCTTTGGGATTTTACAAAAAGTAGTCTGTCATAAACCAAACGCTGGCAGATGTCCACTACAACCAGATGCACAAATCATTAACAATCCATCAAAATTGCACACACCTGAATCCCAGCAACCATATTCTCTAGTCCCCTGTCCACTGCACAGGCATGCTCTGCTGCCACCTAGCAGTAACCGGCACTCAAAGTGTGTACACAGAGTAGGTTACAAGTCTTGGTGCAGCTTCTAGAATCAAAGGATAAACATGGCTCTTGACCCCTCTTGCTTCCCCACCCCCGTGGGTTCAGTCTACAGGAAGAGATATTTCAAGTTACTGTTCCTAACAATCCTATTTGACTATAAATCCTATTCTGCCATCCATTAAACATTTAAAAAGAGGTATACCCAGAAACTACTTTAAAGTACCTTCTTATATAACATAAACAAAATCCAAAAAGTCACAAGCAAGTAACTTACACAGTTAAAACAGGCTACCAGCTGAGATTTTATAACTTTATTTAAATGAAGTTCAATTTAGTTTTCATCCACATTGACTGTCTGTAAACCTGCAAAGCAACAGAAAACACCCGAGTGAATTTCAATTTTGACATAAGCATTTTTCATAACGAGGCATACTCTAAACGTTTTGAATAAAAGTCAAAATTAAGTGCCCCGAGGTCAGAGTTCACATTGAGTTATATAACTTACTTTTGAAAGTGGTGACAGGTACGTAAGTAACCAACGTATACAGCTTGTTTGGTGAATCTTCATCCTCATTGCGTTTCCTAGACAAACGCACTCGGATACGGTATGGGACATTCCTGGATAAAAACAGGTTTCATAAAAGGTTTGCCAAGGTAAATGCATCCTTCACATGAAAAATAAAGGCCTCCAGAGTTGCACACAACCACTTAAGATGTAACAAAACAAACTAATCCCCTGCTTGTGACCACATTGCTTTCCTGTGTTACAACTGTCTACCACTTAAGTTTGGACCAGCTCTATACAGAAGTTTTGGAAAGGTTGATTTTTTGGGGGGGAAGAAAGGGGGGAAAAATGCCATGTGTTGGTTTAGTTAGAAGCCAATAAATACTGTTTCTTCTGGTTTGGGATTCACAGTTCGCATATCTTTACTGAGAATGACCTAAGCCTGAAGAAGGGAAAGAGCTTATACTAACATATAGCATCCTATATTTTTGAAAATATTGTCCAGTATCGATAACTTCACTGGAGATCTCTAAATAAGTAGTCAACTCATGATAACAGAGGATTAAGCACCTTATTCCTTTGGCCCAAACAGCTTTGTTGAGTCTGGTGTCAATGCGTACATCTGGAGTTCCCATTTCTTTCATGGCAAATTTTCGGATTTCCTTTAGAGCCCGAGGAGCTCGCTTTTTGAAGCCTCTAAAATTCAAAGGAAAAAAAATTTAACAGAACTTACTAAAAATGTTGGATGAACTATAACTACTTCAACAGCAAATAAAACTAAAACCCCACCTTCTGCAGAACTCCCCCCCATCTATTCTGTACATGTCTTAGATGCTTATCTCTTTATTCACAAGTCTCCTCCATTAGAACGTACACTTGAAGACAGAGGCAAGTTTTTGCCTTTCTTCATGTTTTCAGTTCATACCCAGGTAAAACATAATTCTTGTTGACTAAATAAAACCTAGCCAAGGCTACACTGCATGTGATGAGGTAAGTAACACAGAATGTTCAAAAAGATATAATGGCAGAGACTCCCCCCACCCCTCCCAAGTAACTCTACTGTTAGCATTTTTTTCCAACCCAGGATTTCAATAAATGACTAGCACCTGGTCACACATCTAACATGTTACAGAGGCAGGACTCAACCTAGGTCTTCTTGACTCCGATGCCTCCGGATCAGGTACTTACTAGCCAATGAAGTGATAAAGGATTTGATACAGGGATTGTTTTTTTCCTATCATAGAAAGGATAGGGTGCACTCCTGAGAAACTAAAGTAGTGATTTAAGTGACTAGAGTGACACTTAGCAAGTATTGCAATCAGGATTGGAACTCGTGGTTTTTGCCCCAACCGGGCCTTTTCCCATGATTGTTTTGGTCAGAACCTTATACTTCTGAAAAGGTACAGCATGAATCTATGTCCAAGATGGTTTTACTTTAGATGTTGAAGGCAAATTTCATAAATCATCTATAACAGCTTGCTAGTTTAGCTGCTTTGGGAAGTAGGTAGCATCGTATTCAAAATACCCAAAAGACTGCATCCATATGTGCAATAAGTGTTAATTAAAATGTTTGGTAGAAACTATTCTTTAGAGTAAGCACAGGTAATAGCTTTGGGTGTTTTCATCAATTAATGAAGTACATATAATAGAAGGTAAAACTTACAAGGTGTGGTCCCTGCCCTTAAGGAACTTCAGTCTACTTGAAGAGAAGTTAAACACCCATACTCACTCACAACTACATTTTGAGATGGCACTTCTTATCACTATTACTACTTTAATTTAGAGATGAGGCTCAAGAGATCTTAAATCTAGGGCTGAACCTTAGAGATCATCTAATGCAATTCTTATTCCACATGAGAAAACTAAGACCCAAGGAGGTCATTTGCCCAAAGTCACACAGATAAGAAAGCAAAGAGGATTTGAACCAAGCCTACGTTCCAACTGTATTAGGGTTCAAGTCTAGCTCAACCACTTAATACTTATGTAACCGTAGGCAGGATACACAACCCTGGAGTTCCAGTTTCTTCATCTGTAAAATAATAAAGATATTTTCATTCTACTGCACAGGGTTGTGCTGAGGGCCTCAAAAGTCCAGGCCTTCCAAATAGTCTTCCCTTGAGAAGACCTTGTTCACTTACAGTGACTTGTCTTTTCAACTGAAGCCAAAACTTTTCTAAAGCCTGGGACCCAAGACTTGGCAAAATAGTCCAAAAATACAAAAATCACTCCACACAATCAACGCTTTATAAGAGGGAGCTAAAGAAATCATTTTTTACCTAAAACTTTCTTTAGGCCCACGACTGCCTCTGTTCAAATATTATGCAAACAAATACACAACATAAACAAGCTCAACAGAAGACAAACTAAACATGTTACCAGACTAGCCATTTAGGAATACTTTCCCCCACTGAACCATTTAAAGCAGAAGAAAACTACTCGAATTCGGTGTACTTTCCAGAATGAATACGCCACCTTAAAGACCTTCACGTGCTCTTCCGTATACTGCTCAGTTTTACTAAGGAGGTAAACATACTAAAGTGGAAAAGGCTTACAGTACCCCATTTTATCTTCTTTCTGATGCACCTGACTTCAACGTCTTCCTGCAATTTCAAACACTACTTCATGCAAATAGATAACACTGTGTAACAACAACGCTTAAGCTGCACTGGAATTCTAAATCTTTCACAAAATAACCCCACACATACTCTTCTTGCTACTCGACCAACCTAACTCTTGATTTTCACACAAGTCAAACATAGATTCATGCCTTGTCCCTGACTGCTAAATGAAGAACAAAGAAAACTCAGCAACACTCCTGGCAGCAGGCTAGCTATGCTCACCTACTTTTCCTACAAAAAAAGGTGCAACTCGGAATTTAAATAAAGCTTCCTTCAGACCTGCAGTTAATTACTCAAAATAAGCTAGAAACACTCCCCCAAAAGCAATTCAAAAATTGAAATTCTAACATGGACTTCCATTTACACAAAACAGAAAGTCATCTATTCAACTGTGAATCCATTACTTCCAATTCACATTTTTAGGAAAATTAATTCAACATTTTAATTTTTACCCTGTCTTTGTAAAACGTTTACAATTATCTACTCCCTGAAGGATAAAAAAAGGGAACCAGGCTCACTCCCAACAATCTCCACCCTGCGCTAACAAACCAAAATCCTGCAGATGGTGACCCCTCCCCGCCCCCCAAGGTTCGTGCAAAAACGAACGCCATACTTACACCCCATGAATCCTCTTGTGAATGTTGATGGTATACTCTCTGGTCACCACCTCATTGATGGCAGAACGTCCTTTCTTTTTCTCTCCACCTTTCTTGGCGGGAGCCATCTACACGGACAGCAAAGAGAGAATTCACAAAGACGGTGAATGACAAATGAGGCTGCCGGCGCCCGCACCTTTCCCCAGCTTCCACCCTCGCCCCTTCCTCCATTCTGCATGCTCCCCACTTCCGGGAGGGGCCCGACCCGGCGACCCCGGCTCCCAGACGCCTTCCGAGACCTCTCTCCCCCCAGCACGAAAACCTGCAGTCTCTACGAATCTCCACACGTGTGGGCCCTGGAGCCTCAGTTCCTCCCACAAATCCCTGTGGCTGCAGAAGCCCCCTCCCCCGCCTCCCTTTCTGCCCGAGCCCCGGCAGTCCGCGTTCCGTCCGCCCTCTGGGCCCAGGCCCCGAGAGAGCCTGGAGCTGGACTGAGCCTCTCGGCAGGCCCCGTGCCGCGGATGCCCGCTCCGGGGGAAAGAGGAGCCTCGGACTAGGTAGGGAGGGAGCCCGCTGTCCACGTCGGCGCGCCCCCCGGGGAGGATGGGGCCCGATTCCGAGCGGTTAGGGCGCTGAGAACACACTTACCCTGTGCGGGACCAGGTCGGAAAGGAAGAGCGCAGAGGATTGTGGGAGAACCTAATACCCAGACCCCGGTACTGCTTCCGGGTCGCGCGTGCGCAGCAGCGGCAGGCGACGGCATGAGAATGCTAGGAGGGAGGAGTGGGAGGAGGAAGGAGGCGGAGTGTCCGCCCGCTCGGCGTCATACGTCTCACGGTGGGGGCGGAGCAGAGAAAAGCAAACTCCTCTCCCCATACCGGCCACGTTTCTGAAGTTATTTTACGTTATACTCCTTAAGCTAAACTAATCCTATAGAAGGGGCCAGACTTTACGAATAAAGAAAGCCCCTGACCAAGAGTTGGTTCCCTGTTGTTATTGTTGCCCAACTCGCCATTTATCTCCCATCTCCGCGCCTTTGCACTCCTTTCCTTCCACCCCTAGAATTCCTATCTTCCATCCATGCTTAGCTCAGGAAGCCTTCCTTGATTTCCTCTCATTGCTTGAACTATCTGTTTCCTCAAATAGCCAAGTATTCACTTACCTGTTTACATAATTGTCTCTCTTCTCCCTCTCAATCCGTCCACTTCTGAAATAGGAGGTAAGCTTTTTTTTGTCCTCAGCCCGGTACTTTGTGGGGGAGGGAGGAGAGAGAGACAGAGAGATAGAGAGAGACAGGCTTCTGAACGGAAATGATGGCCCAGGCGGCTTTAACCTCTTCTTTACCCTCAATGTCACTTGCAAACTTCAAAGCCTTTACTAAGTGGCTGCTCCTCCATGAAGCTAGATTCCTCTCTTAGTACCTATCTCTTCATTAGCTCCTTGCTTTTACACCTAAGTGGACTTCTGTAATGTATGTCTTCTACCTCTCTATTCAGTCCACTCCCATAGATTCAATTATCACCTATGATGAGGGTTATCAAATTTACTTCTCCAGCCCTAACCTTTCTACTGACCTCCAGTCTCACATCATCAACTGCCTAGGATGTCCCAGGAGATCTTAAATTCAACCCCTCTTTATCTTACATTTCCTTTCCACCCAAATCTCTCCCCTCTTCCTGTCTTCCCTATTACTGTGGAGGGTGCCACCATACTCCCAGTCACTCAGACTCAATTCCTAGGTGTCATCCTCAACTCCTCACTCTCACCCCCAGATCAAATCTGTTGCCAAGGTCTATTCATTTTACTTTCATCCTCAGGTACACCCCACTTCTCTCCTCTGACGCTTTGGTGCAGGCCATCCTCTTCTCCTGCTTGGACTATTGAAATAGTCCTTTGGTAGAACTGTTTGCCACAGTTTTCTCTCCACTCAATTTCATCCTCCATTTAGCTTGTGATTTTCCTTTAAAAAAAAAGTGATTTTCCTAAAACCCAAATCTAACCATGTCACCCCCCTCATTCTGTAAACTCCAGTGTCTCTTTATGAAGCCCAGGATCAAATATAAAATATTCTGGCATTCAAAACATCACCCCCATCTTCTAACATTCCTGCAGATATTCTGTAACCCAGTGGCACTGGCCTCTTGGCTGTTCCTCAAACAAAATAGTCCGTCTTCAAATCTGGGCATTTTCACTGGCTGTCTCCCACACTTGGGATACTCTTATTCCTTATCACCAACTTCTGGCCTCCCTGGCTTCCTTCACATCCCAGCTAAAATCCAGATTTCCTTAATTCTAGTGCCTTCCCTCTGTTGATTATTTCAAATTTATTCCGTACGTAGCTTGTTTATACAATTGTTTACATGTCTTCTTCATTAGACTGTAATCTCCTTGGGAGTAGCAGCAGCTCTTTTACCTTTCTTTGTATCCTGAGCACTTAGCCCAGTGCCTGACACTTAATAAATGTTTACTGATTAAAAGACTAATCTCTGTGTCAGCCTCACTACTAGACCTTGAGGACATACACTCTTGTACTGCATCTTATCTAAACTTTATAAGAACTCGAATGCCAAGCATAGTGTTTTGAGATGCTTAAGCTATGTTTATTGAATAAATGAGAAACTCTAGTATTTACACAAGAACAATACATGGAATTTCCTCCCTGCACCTCCCCACCAACCAATAATAATAATGCTTTCACTGCCTTTCTCACAGGCTTATTATGGTGCCTCAGCTCCTCTTCTGTAAAATGGTCAATGATAATCCTTTCAATACCTACCTCACAGAGTTAGATGGAAAGTGTTCCTCTTGTTTCCAATTAAAGAGTTTTTAAAATATTGCAAAAGATTGGTGCTACAAATATAAACAAAATGTGGTTCTTGACTTGAAAGATTTTATAGTCTAATAGAGGAAATAAAGCATATATGTGCAGAACTCAATATGATAGATGCTTAAGAAAGGCAACAATGATTCCAATTACTCACATTTCTATACCACTCTCATGTCCAATCAGTAGGCAAGTCCGGTTCATTCCATATTCTACACTGCATCTTTCTCCACCAGGTGGAGTTCCAGGAAGGCTTCTATTGGAAAGTGGTACCAGAGCTGAGACTAGAATAAAAGATAAGGATTCAGACAGCCTGCAAGTGAGGAAGAAGTGTGTTCCCTTGCCCACACTCCGTATTCAAATCAAATTGGACAATGCTCATTCTTACCTCCCCCAAATACACTGTAGTGTTCAGTTGTTTTTTAGTTGTGTCTGACTCTCCATGACTCCATTTGGAGTTTTCTTAGTAGAGATATTGAAGAATTTTGCCATTTCCTTTTCCAGCTCATTGTACAGGTGAGGAAACTGAGACAAACAGGGTTAAGTGACTTGCCCAGGTCACACAGCTAGTCAGTGTCTGAAGTCAGATTTGAACTCAGAAAGATGAGTCTTCCTGACTCCAGGCCGAGCACTTTAGCCACTATACCACCTGGCTGCCCCCAACACACTGTGCTCCTTACCTTTGTCCAGACTTCTTTGTGCTTGGAACGCCTTCTAGTCTCCTTCTTTGCCTGTTACTTAATGTCTCTTGTGGCAGCTAAGATAAGAGTACAGGGCCTGGAGTCACGGAAGACTCATCTGGCCTCAGACACTTAACTAATTGTATGACCCTGGGCAAGTCATTTCACCCTGTTTGCTTCAGTGCTTTGATCTATAAAAGGAGCTGGAGATGGAGACTGAAAACACTCTAGTGTCTTTGCCTGGGGTCAAGAAGACTGAAGAACAACATCTCTTCTGGGATAACTTTCCTGATAGCCTGGACTGGTAACAATTTTCTCCTCAGGCTTCAGATAGTTAGTAATCAATCAACAACATTTATTAAGCACTTATAATGTACCAGGAGGCACTGTGTAAAATGCAACAGATAAAAAGACACAAGTGACTGTAAACTCTCAAGGACTTTACATTCTAAAAACGGTGCTTTGTTTTGTACCTTTCAAATGAATCAATTTAGCCATGTGAGATTGTCTACTACAGTTATAGATGCTGGTATTTCACCTGGAAATCTGCCTGCCCCTCCTCCCACTGTACACCAGTTAGCAGTCCAGGGATAAGGACCCTTCTGACCACACCCCTCCCCTCTCTCTCTCCCCCCCCCCACATCCCACCAACTCTCCTCACCCTGGGGGAAATAGTCTACTCAATTTTGAATTTTGGAATAAGTCCTGGGGTAGAGTTCACAGGCCTGAGGTTATCCTCAATTGCTCAGACCTTACCCCCTCAGTAACTAGCCTGTCACCAAGACTTCATACCCTCCTCTGCCTTGTTGGTGGTGGTGGTTCTGTCTGACTCTATTTTACAGATGAGGAACTGAGGCGAACAGGGTTAAGAGACTTGCTCGAGGTCAAGTGGCTAGTAAGTGCCTGAGGCCAGATTTAAACTCACAAAGATGAGTCCTCCTGACTCCAAGCTTGGAGCTCTATCCACTGCAGCACCCCGATACCTTGACTCTCTAGGCTGCCACACCTTTATCAGGGTTTTTAATAATCAAATCAGTACTACCTTGGGTAGAGGGGGATAATCTACTGCCCCAGGGCTCAAGCTCCCAGCTCTCTCATATCCATCCCAACAGACCAATCCTTCTGATGTCTCTACCCTACTTTCCCTTTCCTTCGCCCTCTGGAACCCTGTTTCCATTAAAACAAAACTGCCTTTCCTATTAAACCTGTGTCCTCTCCTAGGAGGCTACTTTGTATTCTGTTTATACTTACATGTGGTCACATTCTTTCCACCTTAAACAAGCTGTTTAAGGCTGCTAGGTGGTGCCATAGTGCACAGATCACTGGGCCTGAAATCAGGACAACTTGAATTTAAATTTGCCTCAGGTACCAGCTGTGTGACCTTGGGCAAATCACTTAAGTTCAGTTTGCCTCAGTTTCCTCATCTGTAAAATGGGGATAATAATAGCATCTTTCTCATAGGGTTATTGTGAGGATCAAATAAGGTAATGTTTGTAAAGCACTTAGCGAAGGGCTGTGCACATAGTAGTAGGTGCTATATAAATGCTTGTTATTCAGTTGTGTCCAACTCTGTGTGTTTTCTTGGCAAAGATACTGCAGTGGTTTGCCATTTCCTTCTCCAGTGTATCCCTATTTTACAAATGAGGAACTGAGGCAAATAAAGGTTCAGTGACTTGCCCAGGGTCACACAGCTAGTAAATGTCTGTAGTTGGATTTTAACTCAGATGTTCCTAATTCCAGGCACCATACTCTATCTACTGCACCACTTAAATGCCCATATGAGTTCTAGCTATCATCAGTCAATCCTCCTCCTCCTCCTCCTACTTCTCCTCCTCCTCAGCCCTCCATGAGGGCAGGTACTATTTTGTTGCCTTGTTCAGGTTCTTATGTACTTAATAAATATATGTTGAATTAAATTGAAAACCAATTATTGGATTGTAAAATCCATGATATTATCAAAAGATATATTATAGAGCACTCAGCAAACTTCAAAACACAATAAATGTCAATTATTATTATGAAGGCAGAAGTTGTATCTCACCTGAACACACTCTCTCTCTCTCTCTCTCTCTCTCTCTCTCTTCTCTCTCTCTCCTCTCTGTCATTCTGTCTCCGTCTCTGTATTTCTCAAAGCTAGCACAGGATTTTGAATGCAATAGATTCCTAATAAATTTTTTGGGGGGAAAGAGGTGAAATGAGGAAGGGGGAGCCAGACCTCTGATTTAGTTGATGCTGGAAGCTCCTAGTGAGGGATTTTCTCTACCAATACAGGCAAGCACCTTCTGCAACTTAAAATCTAGTTTGGGCACTAAGTGTTTAAGTAGCTTACCCAAGATTACTCAGTGTATGTCAGAGATCAGGATTTGAACCCCGGTCTTTCTGACTCTGTGGCCAGCTCTTTCTCCCAGCCACCCTGCCACCCTGCCACCCTGCCTCTTGTATTTGTTGTTATTTTTGGCTGTCGTGTGCTGAATAGATTTGAATAAAAAGAGACTGGAATAGTCAGAAAGACTACCATGAAAGTGATTAAGCAAGGAGAGATTGTAGGGCTAGACTGGGGTAGGTATGGACCAGAAGGGCAGGCACATTTGAAGGAATGAACAGCCACATTTGACAATGTCCTGAACATGTGGAAATGAGAGACAACAGTGAATCTAAAATGCCTAAATTGTTCATCCTATATGATTGAGAGAAGGGTGGTACTATTGAAAGGAAAATTGAGCAGGGGAGCTGATTTGGGGTGGGGGGAGGGATGAGGGGAGATGATGAGTTTAGATTAGAATATAATGAGTTTGAAGTAATCTGCTAAGACACATAGTAAGAAGACACGTAGTATGTGTCCTGAAGCATTTTTTAAGGTGGTAAGATAACTGAATATCAACTAGGTAGGCAAAAATACTAAAGGGAGATAATAAACTTTTCTTGAGTTTTATTCTGGAAAAAACAAAACTGTTTTGCATGCACCAGAAGGCTATATATTTCAGCTCCCTGTTTAATGAACCATGTTAGGCTAATGAAAGCCTACTTTCATCATCATGCCCATATGCAGAGGGAGGAATAAACATCGTGCACGTCTGTCCAAAAAAGTCACCTGCTCTGTCTATACCCAAGATCTGCTCTATTTCTATAGATCTATGTCTTATTTTACTGTTGTCTGAATCTAAAATCTTCAGGCCAAGCCTACACAGACAAAAAAAAAAAAGCAAAGTGGACAATAGAGGCAGTTTTTGAATAGTTCAGGCCAACTCCCCTTTTGCCAGATAATTATGGCAAAAGGGCTTTAAAAAAAAGCCTGATATTGTCCAGATGATTGCAGTAGTTCTTCATTTTGCATGTTTAAACAGGCCTTTAAATTATCTTTTACTTAATGAACTGCAGTTGTCATTAGTGATAGTGATGTGGTCTAGGAGTGCTAGGGACCCTGAAATGCTCATCAATAGAGGAGAGTAGATTTTGTTCCTAAACCCTCTGAAATCCAGTGTGTTCCAGAGCTCATACTCTATTCACACCCAGTGAGCCAAGACAAATGGACAGGTCATAGTTTTTCCTTGGAAAAAAAGATAATGCCGTAAAGTAGTATTTTAACAATTAAGATGTCAATAAATCATAAGCCGTAGAGCTAAAATCTCTTGCTAAGTACATGGGTTTAATGAATGAACAAAGGAATTACTAATCTGTTTTCCAAATTTCTTCAGATTCTGAATATCTGAAAGGCAGTGCTCTGGGAAAAAGACAAATCAATAGCATGGTATGCCCTTCCCTAACACTTTTATGTCTTTTAGGTATAAAGAACTAGAAGTTAAACTAGGTTACATCTCCACTGATTAGCTTTTTCTTCTAAGATGTGGAGATTCTGAAAATTGCTGATTAAATAAAGCAGATTTCTCAGAGCTCCTGATAGATAACATTTTGAACTTACTGAAGAATAATATTTTAGGTGATGACTACTCCATTCTTTATTTTAAAGAATTTTCTTTAAGTTTTTTTTAATGGTAAACTATTTTAATGTATCTAATGTATTTGATTGACAAAAAAAAGACACCTTTCAGAAACACACCCACATTTTATGTAGTGTTTTACATTTTTTTTCAGTATTCTCACGTGTTTCACTTTAGGCTCATACAGGACAGGTTGGCAAATGCTGAAGTTAAGGCAGAGAGAGATTATATGACCTTCCCAACGGTTGCATGGCTACTTGGTGAAAGAGCCAGAGTTGGAACCCAGGACTACTGTTGGAAAAAAAGGAAACAGGCACCTACTATGTAGTCAGACACTGAGTAAGTGCTTCACAAATATAAATCTCGTTTGATTCTCCTAGACAATCCTGAAAGGGAAGGTGCTATTAATATCCCCATTTTGCAGATGAAGAAAAACTGGGGTAGACAGGTGGCAACTTGCCCAGGGTCACATGATATCTGAAGCTAGATTTGAACTCAGGTCTTCCTGATTGAAGGCCCAGCCCTCTATGCACTGTGCCACCTAGCTGCACCTTATGCTGAGGGACCCCAGGAAAGAGTATTGTAGAACATCATCTGCCTGATCCTGTTATTTCCAGGTTACTAAGTCAGGTAGATTCAACTCATTTGTGTTTTGGGGAGGATTCTGAAGAGTTGGACATTTTCTGTGGGTTATTTATTTATATGTGATAGGCTAGTATTTTTTTACAGAAAAGATTCATGGATTTTGTTGCTACCTTTGTAGTGAATTACCTTCAACCAATTTCTTTTTAATTTAAACTAAAATGGCTTTTCAGATAAGAAATCTAGTTAGGGCAGGCTACCATGTTCTTGGCATGTCATTCAAACCAGCACTTACATCTATAGCTTTGTTCCTGAGTTAAAACATGGAGACATTTACTGTTAAACCCAGCCTCAGGTTTCTTTTAGGGTTGTCTGAACAAGCTGTCCATTGTGCATGGTTCAAGCTTACAGCCACAGGATGCTCTCAATTTTGCGGTCGGTCCGAAGACAAATACTTCAATCTAAACAGGACGTGTCATCACTTGATGCCACAGAATCAGAGCAATAGGTGTAGATCAGAAGAGGCTGTCAAATCCAACCATTATATTTTATAAGTGAGGACAGTGGAGGGTAAGCAAAGGAACTGGTTCAGGGCAACACAGGGAATGTTTGAGCTGGGATTTGAACTCAAGTCTTCCAAGGTATGGTGGATAAGAGTCTGGTTAGGAAGACCGATGGTTAAGTCCTGCTTCTGGGACATATTGACTGTGTGACCCTGGGCAAATCCTTCAACCTCTCACTGTGCTCTAGCAAACTTTGTAAGTTGGAGAGAAGGTACCAACCTGCACTGGCAGGAATCTCCTTAGCTGGGAGCTCTCTAATACCAACGAAATCACAGGTGCAGTCCTTCGACCTGTCTTTCCTGATTCCAAGTCCAGTGGCCTATTCATTATACCATACTTCCTCTTAAAATCAGAACTGGAACATACCTTAGATGCCAGTTAGCCCAACTTCTTTAAATCACTAATAGGGAAACTGAGGCCCAGAGTGACAAGGTGACTTACCTAATGTCCTACAGGGCCTTAGTGAGAGAACGAGGATTTGAATCCCAGTCTGCTGGCTTTCTCAGTTTTATGAAGCTCTCTTTAGAGACTATATTTGTTTCCTTTTTTTTCTTCAGACATAGTTATACCAAGTGATAGGGGCTAAGACCTGTGATTCATTCATAAAGTGTAGAAGGGAACCTTTTCTAAAACTTCATTAGAGTAACCTACAACCCTGAGAGGTAAATAAATGCCTTACTCAAGATCACACATATATGTGTGAGAGGCAGGACACGAACCTTGGTCTTCCCAAGGCCTGCTGTCTATCTGTTGTGCCACACTTCCTGTCAGTTTTATTTTATTGAATATAAATGCATGCAGAAATAAAGACAAGTACATGTTTGCTCACAACTACATATACGAATATGTCCATATATGTATACGTATATATAAATATACCAAGAGACAGGAATTGCCTCCATAGGAAATTGTACAAATTTGTTAATTTATTACAAAATGTCCACTCACAGAAAAGCACAAGGAAACTTTTATACTTGTGAAATGAACTGGTGTTTCAGATACAAAATAATTTACACATAATTCCATACAATTTTATTTTTTATAGAAATAGGTCATTATTACAACAGCTGTACAATACACTATGTTTTATAATTACATAAAATCTTTTCTTTAGAAACATCTCAACATAACAAAACATACAAAAAAAGCAAAAAGTGCATTTTTAAAGGAAAATTCAATCCTAGGTATTTATCATGAAAGATATGTAATAAGATGCAGCATCCCCATTCAATGGGCCAAAACACAGTGCATTTTCCTCAGTGACCTGTAGCCCCAAACAGAGGTGACTGGCTGTTTGGGAGGCAGAAATGTATCCTCTTTGTGTTCATAAGTGTCTCAACAGAATTCCAGAACATCAGCTGCATGATTGTGCTTACAGTTTGAGTTCTCTTTTGTAGTTGTAATTAATAAAGTAAACAGGTGTAGTCCAGTGTTATTTTCTTAAGAAAGAAACCAAACCCAAAACCACCACCAGAACAGGAAGGGTTAAAAGGTCTGCTCTGTTAGTTTTAGGTTGGAGAGTATGACCAGCTCTGCCTGCTGTTTTTTGTAGTTGTGGTCACAACCTGAAGTAAATAGACTTTTATTTTTTTTAATTTTATACAGAAAGTGCTAAGTTATTTCTTCTGTGCAGTTGTGCAAAAAAAAAATATTAACCATAATAAAAATAATCTCTTGTTCTTTCTCTCTTCAACAGATCTTTGACCCAGTGCTTCTCAAATGCAAAGGAAAGAAGATTGAAAGAATAAAGGCCAAATATTTCATATAGACAGTCCACAGTCAGCTGGAGTAACACGGATGTGCTCACAAGGATGTAGCCAAAAGTGCTTTCTCCAAGTGTTTACCCAGTAAGGATGGGGTTCACACAGAATACTGTTCATTTCCAGTCTGAGTGGTCATGTATGGCTGTAGAGTACCTCAGAGATCCACTGAGCCAGGGGCAGCCGAGGACAACCAGAGCTTGGCAATTTTCTATCCACTGCAACCTGTACTCTGAGATTTGTTATGATCTAGGAGTTCTGAAATGTATTCTGCAGTGTGCGAAAAGCCAAGAGCTTAGATCCCAAATCCTTTCCTCCCCTGCCCTGTCCCTCTCTTGTCCATTGGTTAAAGCTGATTGTGTATTGACATTCTGTTGGCGTCCTATCGAGGAGGCTGCTGGAGGCTTGAGGACTCTGATAGACTGCTGGGCCTTCGGGAAGGATGTGGCGGGGGCGGTGGTGGAGGCTGTTGGGGTGTGGGGTGATATCCCATGGTCCCTTGCTGTTGTGAGTAGGCGGGCAGAAGCAGAGAGTCTTGTTGTTCATTGTGCAAAGAGGTTGGTGTCTGTACCTAGAAAGGAAACAAATAAGCTTGATTTACAATAGTTGTACTTTGCACAGTGGATAGAGCTCTAGCCTTGGAGTCAGGAGGACCTGAGTTCAAATCAGACCTCAGACACTTGACACTTACTAGCTGTGTGACCCTGAGCAAGTCACTTAACCCTGATTGCCTCATTTAAAAAAATAAATAAATAAAAAACAAACAAAACCAAAGCAAATAAAATAGTTGTACTTTGGTTGCCCAACTAAAGAGTCAGTGCTGTCTTCAGAGAGAAGGGATGCAGATAACATCCCCAAATGGTTAATCCACATTGTCTCACTTCTCTTCAGTGGAAGCCATGGAGATGGTGCTCTGAAAGACCCTGGGGGCATATGGCATAAGATCTTGCCTCTCTTTTCCCACAGTGCTACTTAATACTGCTTCCCACCTGATTCAGTGAGACAAAGGAATTCTAGGCGAGAGAGAAGTGTGCCACAACAGAGGAATAAGGGGCATTGAAACAGGGCATAGATTATTTCTCTTATTCAACTGTGAGCTATTTGTAGGTAGAGTCTGTGGCTTATTTCATTTTTGTTATTCCCCGGTGCCTATCATGGTGAATTGCACATAACAGCTACTTAATAATTTTGAGTTGAATTGAATTGTTTGTTCATTGCTATTTTTCCATAGGTTTTTTTTATTATTAAATAAGGTGATTTCCTTTATCACTGTGGCTTTACCTACTCCAATAGAGCATTCAAGAAACCCTCCCAAATACTGAACCTATTCAGGGACTGTCTTTAACATGGAGATCTTTGTACCTGGACCCTAGAGTGATCTTTAAACAAGTAGTTCTTAACCATTTTTGTGTATGTCACGGACTCCTTTGGCATTCTGGTGAAGCCTATGGAACCCTTCTTAGAAATATGTTTTTAAATGCATAAACAAAGTACATAGCATTACAAAAGAACACTGGATTACAGTTATCAAAATATTAGAAAAAAATGCCAGGTTCAGATCCCAGGTTAAGAACTCTTGCTCAAACCAAGGGTTGAATGACTACTATGGAGGTGTTTTGCATGACTACACATATATAACCTGTATTGAGTTGCTTGCCTTTTCAATGAGGGTGGGTGGGGAGGAGGAAGGGAGAAGATCTGTAACCTAAAGTTTTAAAAACACATGTTAAAAAAAATTGTTTTTACATGCAACTGGGAAATATGAAATACAGGAAATGGGTTTTGACATATATCCTGCCCTACAGGAAAATAGAAGGGGTAAGGGATAAGAGAAGGTGGGGAGAGACAGAAGGGAGGACAGATTAGGGGAAGGAGTATACAGAATGCATGCCATCTTGGGGGGGGCGAGGGATGAGATGGGGAGAAAATCTGGAACTCAAAATCTTGAGGAAGTGCATGTTGAAAGCTAAAAATAAATAAATTAAAAAGAAAAAAAAAAACCAAAGGTTGAAACAGGCTTTGTTAATGATTATCTCTTCTTGGTGTGGTCCATCCCTACAGAAGTCTCTCATGTCTCTGTCCATCTCCTACCTGCAGGTAGTGGGGTGGCTGCTGGGGTTGCAGAGGCTGCAAGGGGGATGGCTGTGTGGTAGAGAAGCCAGGGTGCAACACAGCTTGTCCCATCAGCAGAATAGGGGTAGAGGTGCTGCTACTGGACGTCTGCACTTCCAGACTTGGAAATCCAGATGAGCTCTGAGGATATCTGTTTGGTTTAGAGAAAAAAAAAAGAAATAGCTTTAAGAATGAGATATTCAAAGTCGATAGCAAGACATGGAGAGAAGGCCAGAGAAACACTGGGAGGGTCTCAAAAAATTCTAGGTATTTGAAAAGGCTGTACATTTTTTTTCTAGGGAAGAAATTCATCTTCTTGAGACCACATTGAATGAGTTTTCTCTGAAGCCCTCCCTATGTGTATATATTTCACAAGAGGCCCTACCAGGCTCCAGGTACTAGACTAGGAATTTGGAGGAGCCAGATTCTGGATGACTGAGAAGACTCTGGCACTGAGATGTCAATTTACTGTCCGATAGAAATTCAGGAGGGAGAGGAAAGAAAAACACAATGAAGAGCATCAGACTCTACTGGCTACAAATAACATAAAAAACAAGTCAGAAAAAGGCAATGTTGCGTAATGGACAGAATTTAGAGTCAAGCCAGATTCAAGTTCAAATCCATTTCTGACACTAGCTGTGTGATCCTGAGCAAGCCACTTAATCACTCAGTTTCCTCATTGCTAAAATGGGGATAATAATACCTGTAATACTTATCTCACAAGTTTGTGAGGAGCAAATGAAATAAATTGCTATAGGAATGTCAGTTATTGTTATTTAGGAAAAATAGCTAACATTTACAAGGTGCTTACTATGTTCCAGGCGCGGAATTTTACAATTATTATCTCATCTGATCCTCTCAACAATCCTGGGAGAAGGGTGCTATTATCAGTCCCATTTTATAGATGAGGAAACTAAGGCAGAAAGAGGTTCCCTAACTTGTCCAAGTTCACACAGTTAGTAAGTATTTGAGGTCTAATTTGAATTCGAGTCTTCCTGGCTCAACACTTAATGAAATGTGTCACCTAGTTAGCCTTTTTAAAAAGTTCATAGAAGAAAAAATTTCCCTACCCACTGGCTTGACTTTAAGCCTCACTGGAAACAAACATAACTAGCAACTAGGTGAAGCAGTGCATAGAGTAAAGGACTTGGAATAAGAAACGTGTAAGTTCAAATCCTGCTCCAGATGGTTATTTAATTGTGTGATCCTGGGCAAGTCTCTCAGCCTCGGTTTCATCATCTGTAAAATGAGGATGAAAATAGCATCTACCTCACAGGGTTGTTGTGAGGGATTAAATGAGATAACATAAGTGTTTTGCTTAAAGAGCTTTATAACTGGGAGCTATTGTTACTATCATTATAACCAGAAAGAGTTTTCCAATTACTTGGATCACTTGGGCAGGACAGGCTAAAAACTCGACTTAATTAGAAACACTGGCTAAATCTTTAGGGAAAGGGAGTTTAAAAGGAAGTCTACTGTATGTCTAAGAGGAGACTCAAAGAAATTGGGGTTGGATGTTATTTGAGACTGTTATGAAATGGGTCATTCTTTACATACCCCAGAAAGGAACCAAGGATGGGTTCTCTGGAGGATTATGAGGTGGAAGGAAAGTGCCGATGGAGTTGGAGAAAAGGGTAGCCTGAGAAGGGCGCCTATGGAGGGTTCAGGGGAAGCTGTCTCCAAGGCCAGTAGGTGGCACTTCCAGAGCCTCTGTGTGTTCTTTGTTGAGGGGTACGATTCTCACAAAAATCAAGCCAGAATCTTAGGGACAGGGCATCATCTGCCAGGTATTTCTATTTCAGTCTCACTTCTATGGCATGGAAACATTTTATTTTTCCAACAGCTTTTCACATATTCAACTTCATGTTTCCAGTAATACCGATCTTGTTAATTAATGGTGCTATTAAACACAGTTCTTTCCGATCCTCAGGACTAATGGTATAGGCAAGGGGAGTGGGGGTGGGAGAAGAATATTTTTGTGGATGGGAGGTGGAAATAAATTTTACAGGTTTCTTAATATCCTACTGGTACATCACCAGTGCCACAGGCCGCCAGAGAGTTAGAGGTACTGTCAGTGGGGCTTTTTGGCTATTGGACTTTTTTTTTGGGGGGGGTGGATGGGGTGGGGACCAGACCTGTGATTTCATTGGTGTCCTATAAGGAACTCCCAGTGAAAAAATTCCCTTTACCAAAGTAGAGCAGTAACTCTCCCTTAAAGTCTGAAAGAATTTCCTTGAGGCATTAACAGGTCAATCTCTAGTACGTGTGAGAAGGTGGACTCTAGAGGCCACTCTTTAGCTTATTGTTCCAGGCTGCTTCTCAATATCAATGTTAAAAACCATAAAAAGGGTCCTGCAGGGTTAGTGTGGCTAGACTGGGCCCACTGGAGTTTATGCCCTGAGGGTAGAGATTCTTCAGACTTGAAGAGTCTAAAGAGTAAGCCCTGTGATGCGGAGTCAGTACCACATTTTATTAATTTAAATAACTGGGGATATAGGCAGCATGTTGTTGTTGTTATGGAAGGAGATGGCAGAATAGGGGCCTTTTTAAAAAGGCTCAAGAACATCTAAATACAGAATCAAAACAATTCTGATTCGAGTAGGAGGAAAGTCATATGATTCCAATTCAGTTTCCTACTCACCCTCTATCCTCTACCTTTCCTCCTCCCTCCCTCCTTCCCTCAGCCACCTACTTTACTTGTCGTCCAGTGCCGCCAGGGTCTGAGGACCTCCTTGCATCACATGACCCGGGCATCATTGGCTGGATCGGTTGGCTAAGCAGCAGTCTTTGGGAGGAGAGAGAGAATAATTTTCATCACCCTCTTTGTAATGCCTGGCCAACCATAGTGTTTACTGATCCTTGGCACGTTTGCCCTCACTTCAAATGCCTCCTGTTTCGACTTAAATTTATTTTTCTTGGTGTCCTACTTAGCAGGCACCTAGCAGTGCTGGTCTGTCCACTGGGCTTTTGCACTTTCTGTGTCATACAGCTCAGAAACTACCTTTTTGCTTCATCAGAATGTCTGGATTTCCCTTATCTGCCTCCATCTTCCACAGTGGAAAGGAAATCTAAGGGACCACTTTAAGACAGATTATCAGTTACTTTTCAAAGAAAGGCATTAATTCCAGATGCTTGAAGATCACTACTCATTTCCTGTCAGAGGTATGTAGAAAGAGACACACGCTTTTGGACACGACCAACATAGGGATGTGGTTTGCTTGATTATATATATTTGTTATGAGGCTTTATTTTTGTCCTCCCACCCCCAACCCAATGTGGGGAGACGGGACGGATAGAAAATACGTATTTGTTCATTGAAAAATAATTTAATTTAAAAAATAAACAAACAAAAACCAAAGAGAGGCATTGTCCATACCTGAGTTGCCTATCATGGCTGAAGTCAGGGCTGGGATGACACTGTCCAGTGTCTGGGGTGATAGAAGCAGGTGTGGTCAGGCTCAGCGCTTGCGGAAGTAAAGCCGTGCTGCCGAACTGTGAGGTTAAGCTGCTCACCGAGTGGCCATTTCCCTGCATGACTTGTGTGCTTCTCATTGGCTTTTGACCCTGGAGCACAGTTTTAAGGAGGAAGACATGTCTCAATTAAAGATGTCTGAAAGGTATTTTTCATCCTGTTCTGTTTCTGCCAGGTCTTTTGTCTGCCTGTTTTGCCATCGTTCAGGAGTGGGGTAAGACTAGACTCTCTCTAAAAGAGAAGCCCAAGGGGTGGTTTGGATGATGCCTTTGTAAGAAGGGCAGGGGTCTGAGAAAGACAAGTTTGGCAGATAATTCTCAGAGCACAGGCAGTGTCAGGAAAAGGGACAATGAGGAAGGCTGACCTATACCAACCCATGTCTGCAAAAGGAGGAGTGTGGCTAGCACTTGGATCCAGATGCTTATGCAAGGGGACCTGAATCTCTACGATGTAGAATCTCAGGGCAGATGGGCCTTAGAGTTCATCTAGTCCAACCTGTACCCGAACAAAAATTCCTCTTATAAACATACTCAGTAAGGGGTCATCCAGTCTTTGTCTGAATGACAATGTCCAATGAGAACAAACTCCCAACCATCAGAGGTCATACATTCCACTTCCACTTTTAGGTAGCCCTAATTCTTAGAAACTTTTCCTTTATATCAAACCTAGATTTGACTCTTTGCAGATTTAGATGGATGCTCTTCTCTCTCCTTTTTAGCCACCTCAATTTAGGAACAAGGCTGAAAAAGCTACTTCTAGCTTCCAAAGCAAATCAGGGAAAAAAGGAGGGGGGAGGGGGAAAGAAGTTATTAAGATATGGGACCAAATGAACCTTGGAACTTTTTTTTTTTTATGATAACTTACTGAAAAAAAATCATTTCTTTTGACTCAGTTTCAAATTATCTTCTACTCCCTAGATTTTCCCCTTCCCCCATCAATAACAAGTCATGCTTTCAGTCATTGGTATCTGCCTGTCCTATTGTGATAATGGAATCTGAAGGAAAAGCGTAGTTACCTGGCTTGCTATCACACTGGATTCTCGTAACAGTTGCTGGTTTGCTATTTGAGAAGTCGAAATTTGCCCTGGAAGCTGAGAGCTAGGAACAAGCTGTGTTTGGGAAACAACCCCTGACCTCTGTTGTAGCTGCTGCTGCTGCTGCTGAGACCCTGGCCGCTGGACACTGCTGAAACTTAGGGAGACAGCTGACTGCTGCAAAAACATCTGGAAAGACAAAAGCACCGAAAAGGAAACCATAGCTTAATAGATGGTAAGCCCTTTGAGAGCAGGAACCATACCTTAATCTTTGAATACCCTCCAACACCTAACACATAAAAGAGATTTTAAAACTTTGATTGAAAGTTAAATCCTCTCTGCTTTATAGCTCTAATTCTTGCTAAGCCACCAATGTCCCACTTCACCAAGAATATCCTAGGATCAGTCTGTATTTTGAAGCAGATAAATGGTATGGGGTACCTAATGTCATAGTGGGAGTGAGGAGGGGCAGCTAGGTGGTGCAGTGGATAGAACACTGGTCCTGGAGTCAGGAGGACCTCAGTTCAAATGCAGCCTCGGAGGCTTACTAGTTGTGTGACCCTGGGCAAGTCACTTGACTCTGATTACCTGTGCGCACACACACAAAAAAGACTTATGTGCTTATTTTGTCATTTTCTCATCTGAAATATGGACATAGCTCTTTCATAATCGACCTTGTGGCTGTGTTGTGACAAAAACGCTTATAAAACTTAAAAATGCTCATGTAAACATATATGAGCTCGATGCCTTGCACATAGTAGGTACTTCATAAAGGTTTATGGAATTATTAAAAAAAAAACCCGAAAAAGAATGAGAAAGACCTGGGTTTGAATCCTGCTTACTAGCTGTATGATACCTAACACTTAATATGTCTCAGCTTCGGTTCTTCGTCTATTAAATTATAGTGTTTAGTTCACAGGGTTATTATAAGAATCAAATGAGATAACATGCAAAGTGCTCTGCAAACCTTAAAGCACTGTATAAATGCTAGTTATTGATTAATAGAATGTCCACAGTCTGTTAAGACCTAAATTTGCCCTTCAAGTTTGTTTTTATAACTCACGTAGGAAGTATGCATTGGCTTCTAAGTTTCTTGTTGGATCAAATGATGATATTATTACCATCATCTTACCTGGGGAAAAAATCTACCACTTAGTGAAAGAAATAAATGAAGTCCCCAAATGACCTTATGGAATAGCCAGAAAGAACCTGGGGATGTTTTGAGCTACTCTCTCTACATTTTTCTTTATAAACGAAAATAACCCTGTTAATGGGGAGTACTGTTTGTGTGTATATGGCTGAAAACATTAGAGGATTTTAGGACTATGGAAGAAATTTCACAGGCCAACTAATCCAATCCCTAACACAACAACAATAGCTAGCATTTTAGGCTTACAAAGCACTTTAAGCCTATTTTTTCACTTGAACTTTATAGCAACCCTGTGAATTAGGCACTACATTTTACAGATGAGGAAAATCAGGCTGAAAAAGGTTAAATGTCTGGTCCAGCACCACACAGCTAGTAACACTCTAAAGTATCAATCCCTTTTATGAGGAAAGTTAAGTGCTTTGCCACGGTTACAAACATAACTAGCGAGTGGTGAGTTATTTTAGGCAATTGGGGCTTAGTGACTTGCCCAGGGTCACACAGCTAGTAAGTGTCAAGTGTTTGGTCTGAGGCTGGATTTGAACTCAGGTCCTCCTGACTTAATGGGCTGGTGCTCTATCACTGCACCACCTAGCAGCCCCATACAGCCTGATTCTCAGACTGGTGCATTTTCCCTGGCATTTCACAGATGCATTTCCTTGTCTTCTGAATGAAGGAAAAAATACTAGTTCAGAAAAAGCTTGGAGTCTCCACAGACATGAACTTACATGTTTGAGGTTGGTAATATTTATAATTTTAACAGAAGCCACACTTACCATTACATAAAATTAAATGTTTGAGGGACTAAAAGGGGTTTGGATTAAATATTCTATGTCTTAAATTTTATCTTCATTCTTTGTATCCTGTTCCACTCAACCCTCCCCCAAAAGAAACTATATAATATATAAGAAAATGAGACAGCTTAACTATTAGATAACAGCTCCTCAGTCATTAAAGACATTTATGAACTAGACCTACCATCTGGCATTCAGTTAGACTCAACACCACCTATTTGTCCAAACTCTCTCTCTCTCTCCTTCTTTCTTTCCTTCCTTCCTTCCTTCCCTCCTTCCTCCCTCCTTGCAACTTTTGCTCAAAAAAAGTGATAGCCTGTTTCTAATTACTGTAACTAATATTTATATAGTTCTTTTAGGTTTGTAAAACACTTTCCCTACCATAAATCTGTGAGGTATATAGTACAAGTTTTATCATACCCATTTTATAGACAAGGGTCATAGAGAATAAGTGTCTTGTTCAAGTCACAGAGATCATGACTGACAGAGCTGAGAGCTCTGAGCTTGTCAGGTATTGACTCCACAACCAGTGTTCCCTGTATCCTAACCACATCACCAACAACTAGCATTTATGTGGCAATTTAAAGTTTGCAAAGCACTTCATAAGTATTATCTCATTTTATCCTTACAACAACCCTGGGATCTGGGTGCTATTCCCATTTTGCAGCTGGGAAGACTACAAAGCAGATAGAATTCAAGTGAATAGCCCAGGGTCATACATCTAGTAAGTGTCTGGGACTGGATCTGAACTCAGGTCTTCCTGACTCCAGGTCCAGAGCTCCATCCATTGTATTGCCTAGATACACAACATGGCCTTTCAAAAATCTATCATTTTGGGGGCAGCTAGGTGGCATAGTGGACAGAGCAAGGGCCCTAGAGTCAGGAGGACCTGAGTTCAAATCCAGCCTCAGACCCATAACACTTAGTAGCTGTGTGACCCTGGGCAAGTCACTTAACCCCATTGCCTAGCCAAAAAACTTATCATATTGCATATGATGTTGACATGAAAACATTTTGCATATCAATTTTCTCAGGGGATAGAGGGGGGAAAAACCCCCAATCTCTTTATATTCATAGTAGTTTTCCCAAAGCAAATGGCTGTAGAATAAGCAGGTCTGCTCCTAATGTATGTCACTGATGTCTTTAGTTCTGTAACCCTGGGCAAGTCACTCAACTTTTGCCTGCCTCAGTTTCCTCATCTATAAAATGTGGATAATGGCAGCATGTTCTTCCCTGGGCTGTTGTGAGGATCAAATGAGATGATCAAATGAGATAACTTAGCACAGTGCCTGGCACACAGTAGGCACTTAATAAATGCTAGCTATTTCTTTCTATCTTTGTGTTCACTACAATATCCTGAACAACAGAATACTCAAAAAATGTTACTTAAGGTCAGGGAATAGTTAATAAACATTTATTAAGTGCCTACTATATGCAAAGCATTGTGCTAGGAGTGGAAGATAAAAAAAATAGACAAAAAGATAAATAAAAAGATATCCCCTGCTTTTGAAAAGCCTTTTTTTTTGAGAGCAGAGAAGTGGGATATGGCATGACTAGGTCTCTATTTCCCCCAGTGCCTATAATAGCACATGGCACGCAGTAAGCACTTAGCTTTCATTTGTCCTTCACTCTCAAAGAGGACCAAAGACATCACAAGGGTGATATCTTGACTTACGTGTGAACTGGATATGAGTGGGGCAGAGCTGCATAAAGTCATCAGTCTCAGTCTCTCCTCCCCAGTCATCAAAATCCAGTGGCAAGACAAAGGTCAAGATAACTAGAGGTGGCTAGAAAGGTGGGTGACCTTGGCCTTTCTAAATTAAAGTCTTTCCCAGGTCTCAGTTTGTCTGAGGCCAAACCCATTCAATGACCAAGGACTGAGTAGGACAAAAGGTGGCTCAATTTACCAGCACAGAGATAACAATCTGGGAGGGGAAGGCCCTCCAGAGGTTTTTAGCCAGAACAGAAAACAATTTCTATTTACACACATTCTCAGGGGTGGGGAACCTGCAGCCTCTAGGCCACATGTGGCCTTCTAGGTCCTTGGGTATAGCCTTTTGACTAAGTCCAAAATTTACAGAACAAATCCTTCTGTGAAGTTTGGATTCAGTCAAAGGGCCACAAGCAAGGACCAAGAGGGCCACAAGTGGACCCTAGGCCTCAGGTTCCCCACCCCTGTAATCTAAACCATCAAAACTAAACATTAAGCAACAAAGGTTTGGGTTGGGGCTATAATTGGCCATCCAATGAAAGCCAGGGGGATTTGGGTTTTAAGGTAGAGTCAAGTAGCTCCATTTAAAACACTTAGGCTTTCTAGAGCTATATTTCAAGAAATCAAGAATTTGTTAATCAATTCTTTAAAGAATTTTGAAGACTGGGTTATGTGCCCAGATTCATGCCCAAGATACATTAATTCGGGTAACATTATGAAATATGCATTGAAGCAGGTTGATAGAGTGGAGAAAGAAGGCCGTGTAAGAAGGCTACTGAAAGATTATTAGTAGGCAGCAAAGAAGATAATCTAATGAACAGATGAGGGAATTATTAATGTTGTGGAGATAAGAAGGAACCGGAGTTGAGAAACGATTAAGAATGGGAGATAATGGAGCTTAAAGCATCTGAGATAATTAACAGGAGACTTACGGGCACCATGGACAATAGAAGTACAACAGACAGAAATAAAGAAAGCAGAATGAGGAGTAGGTTTAAGGGAAAAATCAATGTCTAGTAAGTGCTTGTGGAACAAACGCGCTCTTAGAACTCCTAATTCTCAAAGCTCAGCTCAAGCACTGCCTCCTTCAAGAAGTCTTTGGTAATTTTCTTGGGGTTGTTCAGTCTCTTTTTTTAGTGGTGTCCAACTCTTCCTGACCCTTTTTGGGGTTTTCTTGGCAAAGATACTGCAGTGGTTTTGCCATTTCCTTCTCTAGCTCATTTTACAGATGAGGAAACTGAGGCAAACAGGGTGAAGTGACTTGCCCAGAGTCTCATAGCCAGGAAATGTCTGAGGTCAGATTTGAACTCGGGTCTTCCTGACTACAGATAAGGCACTCTAACCACTGTGCCACCGAGCTGGTCTTTTGTAATGCCCCCAGTTACTAGTAAGCTTCCCCGTAGATCACTGTTACTTTGTTGTTTTTCAAAAATTTTATTTTATTTTTAATTTATAAAATGATTGCAGGAGAAAGTGAAAAATGTTGGGGAGGTGATATGGAAAAATTGGGACACTAATTCATTGTTGGTGGAATTATGAACTGATCCAACCATTTTGGAGAGCAAGATGAAATTATGCCCAAAAAGTTATTACATTTCCTATACCCTTAGATCACTGTTACTTTTGTAGGGAGTCTATATTTTTATTTTTGCATCCCTATGTTGCATCCCTTAAGTAGAATATAGGCTCCTGGGGGGCAAGGACTGTTTCACTTTCTATTTGTATCTAGCACAGTGCCTGGTACATAGTATTTTCATAAATGCTTATTGATTGACTCAAATTGTCCTCGTCTTTAAGTCAGGGATTTATACCATACACAGCCTGCAGGGGGAGCAGAGGTTTGCAGTCAGAAATACCCCAGTAAAGAAAGATTAGGATCTGCGTATGTCGGATGGTGATGAGAATAATTGAATCGGATGACTCTCTTCTGTACAGCATCCAGTATTTTTAACTCTAAACCATACAGCTGCCACTTTGTTAGGATCTGTGGCGGCCTTGTGTCTAACTTAAAAAACAAGCTGGAAATGAAGGCAAATAGGTTTTTAATAAATGTCCTTGATGACAAAAGAAAATTATGAAAGCCAATTAGAGGAGTCTAAGAACCAGGACTAGTTCTGGGATTAGGGAGTTTTCCTTTTTTCCTTTTTTTTTCCTTTTTGCTCTTATGCATTTCTAGACTGTCTGCTTAAACTATTCATGCTTCAATTTCTCTGCACCAGCACTTTTGTGTGTGTGTGTGTGTGTGTGCAATGACATTTAAAGTAATATTTGTGAAAGCACATTGGGGCTTGTTGGAAAAGCATTCTGTAGGTACCAAGTACTTTTTTATATGTCATCTAACGGGAAATAAAATCTGCCAGATTAGATGATATTAAAAACAAGAATCACAAAAATTTTTACTTCTGATTTTCCAAGGGGACAGAGAAGAAAATAATCCTATGTTCAAAGCAATTACCCCAAAGCATACCAATTATATTTTATCTTCTTTTTAATTTTAGAGTCATATAAAGTAATGTGGAAAATTAATTCTTTCTTTTTTTTAGTCAAGCATTTTGTAATGTATATTGAAAATGTTTTAAAATTTGCAATCTGAAAATTAAAGCAACACAACACATGAGAAAATATTCCCCAGTTTGGGTCTATTCTTTGGGAAATTCCAGCATAAAGTCATTTGGAAGAAAACATGAGACAACAGTTTCAATCCTTTCTACTTTTGGCCTAACAGTAATCAGTTCTACAGAAGTCAGATGTCTGAGTTTCATGAGGTAAGCCAAGTATAATCAGCCTTGGTTATAAAGAGAAAAAGTAATGAGTCCCAGTAATGAGGGGTGAAAGGGAACACCTTATGGTCATTTGATATTTTAAAATCCTGCTCTATTATTGAAATGCATTTTTAAAAACCAGAAAATTCAGAAGTTACAGTTTTTGGAAACATTTTAATATCTCCGCCTTGCTTTTAGCAGCTTCTGGCCCAATTTTCTTCTTCCTGTGTATGAAAATCCTATTGAAGTAATTCAAGTTAAGTAGGTTCTAGGGAGAGTGATGCGGGCCATCAATCAGGCACTAGATCAATGGAGATATACTATAGTTTACTACTGCATAGTACAGTAAAATAAAGGAATAAAAAATGGGCACTGACACTTTAATGTACCCACTGTCTTTTAAAGTTAAAATCTGTACCGTAAATGGTACAACACTAGTTCCCCCTACTTTTTAAAATTTCCTGGGTTTAGCGGAAGTCAGAGAAATGGAGTTTAAGAAAAAACTTTTTTTTCTGAGAGCCTAAGTATCCTAACAATTCCTTATAGTCTTCTTGAATACTGCATGTATGTATCTTACCCATTAAGTATTTCACATGCTGGACCCAAGTCTATGAGGGTATTATGTATCCTCCTGGATCTAGAGAAGGAGGAAAACTCTTCTAGTGCATGTAATGAGAGAAGACACTGATATAACATAATTAATATAATACAATATAACATGTGTATGTACACACATGTTTATACACATATACTATATATATATACAATGATGCCTGTTGATTGTGTGTATATAATAATTACATATATATGAAAGTTTGAATATGTATGTATATGTGTATATATACACAAACATATATATACATACATATGTACAAAAATGCCTGTTGATTGTATGTATATATAAATTATATATATACTATATATACATATGTACAAAAAGGTTTGTTGAATGTGGATATGTGTATACCCAGATGGGTCCATGATCCCAAAAAGGTTAAGAACCTCTCCCTCATATACTTACCCTCCTCCCCCTAGAATTACCCTTGCCCCTTCCAGCCTGTGCAGTTTTGAGGAAAGGGAAAGAGGAATTACTAGCTATTGATCCATACATGTGTTTTTTAAAAAAATGAAAATCAATCAAAATCATATTTACTCGTGTTTTCCTCATTATCAAAAGATCCTTAGTAAATGTCAATGCATGGCACTGTGCTATCTATCATACAGAAGAAATTCAGATAGACACTGGGAATTTATAGCCTGAAAGTGATAACACTAATGCAGACAGACAGAAAGACAGGACAAAGAAAAAAAGTACATTCTGAACTGGAACATAAATAAAGGAATAAATGATGTATTAGTATCATGTATGTGTTGAAGCATAACAGTATATCATGGGGTGCTGATTGAAAAGGAAGTCACGGGAATTTCATGCTTAGCCAAAGAGAAGACCAGGCAGAATTGACTTCTTTTGTACTATGCCCAGTGTGTTTTGGATGCTTGATGAATAGGACTAATTAAGGTTGCATGGAGCTGAAGTGAGGATGTTATCGGGAAAGTTCACCCATGAAAATTTCTCTGGGGTTTCCTGTAAAGCAGATCCATTTCTCCTCTGGATAGAATGGATAGGTGGTGGCCATGAGCAGTCTGAGCCTCAGGCCCTTACCTGGAGGTTGGAGTCCTGGACCATGCATAGCTGCTCCTGGATTTTATGCAATTCTTCTTGTTGCCACCGAATGTTGGCTTGCAGGATTCGAGTCCGCTGCTCTAGCTGGTCTTTGATGGTTTGAAACATACTGAACTGTGCTGAGAACTTGAAGGGAAAGAGGGGGAAAAACATCACACCCACATTAAATGTTGATTTTCATCATTCAGATAGGTTTCAGTGATGAGCCCGCCTTATTTATCTTTTTTTTTTTTTTTGGTGAGGCAATTGGGGTTAAGTGACTTGCCCAGAGTCACACAGCTAGTGAGTATTATGTGTCTCAGGCTGGATGTGAACTCAGGTTCTCCTGACTCCCGGGCCAGTGCTCTATTCACGTTGCCACTTAACTGCCCTGCCTTATTTATCTTTTGCAAGCCCTTGCCCCTCCTCACCTGTGTCAATCCAGTGACCTCAATTTAGCCGAGAAGGGAGTAGGAGTAATGTCCATGAAGATCTAAAAGTATATATTTGAATCTAATGAAAATTATTATTTGCCCATAGCCTTCTTTCTTTTATGTGCCACATGGCACAGTAGAATGATCATTGAACTTGGAGTCAAAGAAGTAGCTGAGATAAAGTCCTACTCTGTTCCTTACGACAGCCAACATTTATAGTGCACAAGGTTTGCAAAGCACTTTACATGTTAAAAAACATTTATATAGTACCTTAAAATTTACAAAGTGCTTTATATACTTAATCTCATTTGAGACTGTGTATATAATTCATGTTATAGATTATACAGCAGCTGTATGAGGTAGGTACTAAAGAGATTATGAAACCCATTTTATGGATGAGAAAACTGAAGTTTTAAAGGGGTAAAGTGGGACATAGTCATATTGCTACTAAGTGCCAGAAGCAGTCGATGTGTGGCCACTTTATCTCTTTGGGTCTCAGTTCCCTCATCTGTAAAATGGGGGTATTGGACTAGATGACCACTACAATTCTTTTTAGCTCCTAATCTGTAATCCTCTGATACTATTTCTTTCTAGGTCAGTGGAGCTCATTCTAAATTTGTATGGTAAATTTATCTCACTACAGTCTGGTAATACTGTGTTATTGCTTGGTTTGGTAAGTACTGATTGCATATTCATTTTCCAAATTGAGAGAGAGAGAGAGAGAGAGAGAGAGAGTGAGAGAGAGAGAGAGAGAGAGAGAGAGAGAGAGAGAGAGAGAGAGAGATATTTTTAAAAAAGAATGTCAAAAGCAGGACACCAAAAGAATTCTCTCCCCACCTCCACCCACTGCCAGCGAGGGCATGGTAGCTTGCATGTAACGGATTCGCAGACATTTTTAGGTTCTATAATTATCCTGAATGTGATCCTGGACAGTCCTGGCCTGTTATGTAATGGATCACGAATGAGTTTTAATTTGATGGTACATTACACTGAAGCAGTGTTCTCTAAACCGGCCTTGAGGACCTTTTAGCCGGCTGGCAAAGATTTGGGGGTAGCTCTCAACATTCTTCCTCACCTTTCCCCAGGTTCTTGATGTCTCCTACACCTCAAGGGAATCTGGGTCAGTGGTAGCAAACAAACAAACAAACAAACAAAAAGGCTCCAGAAAAGTCAAATAAATTAATAAATAACATTCTTGTGTTTTGCAGTGACAGAATTTTAACCTGACGTTCTCCTGGGAGGAAACTAAAGGTTTGCTGTAGGCTTCCATAAAAGACCGTAAGCATGTTCAGATTTCTTAGCCATTCATTGTGTATACCTCAGGGTGGCCCTGGGAAAACCCTCAAGGGGACCCCAAAGTGTCACCTGCTCATTTAATGAGGGAGTTGTGCAGTACCATAGCATCAGGTGGACCCTACATAAGTGGCCTTAGAGATTTCAGTGAAGACAGTGAAGGTTAGAAGCAGATGACAGGTTGCTCAGAGTGTGACCTGTCTAGTGACCTCTGCTTAAGATCAGGAGGCTGTGCTAATGGTCTCTGGTAATGACAACTTTGTGACGCAGACATGCATTATCTTTATGTTTTCTCTTGCTTGCTTCCTCCCCCATAAAATGAATCTAATGATGTGTACTACTTGCTTCCTTTAGAAGGATGCTATGTGTGGGCTAATGGATTTCTGCTAAAGTGCTTTGAGATAGCAAAATTCTAAATAATTTCTTGAGGGAAAATGTGCATGACAGCTGGCATGGGTGAGGGCTGTGGATTATGGCTAAATTTTCTTTGTTATTTATTTCACCAACATTCCCTTTATCCCTGTTCAAAAACTCTGTAGTGTTCATGTTCTTATCTTTTATAAATGTATCCTCTAGTCTTCTCTTTTCATTCAGTCCTTTTCCCCCCCTGTGTATGAAAAGATGACCTTTTTTTTGGAGGTAGGGGTGTGTGGGGAGAGAAGATCAAAAGAATGGAATTATTAAATGATGCCTCATTGGAATAACTCACCAAGATTACATGATATGCACTAAAACCTCAATTGACCAGAATCCAAATAATGAAAATTCTGGATTAATTGGAATTTTGGGAGATGCACCCAACTTTTAGGAGTGAGCAAAAGAAAACAAGCATGTAACATATTTTGTTAAAAAAAAATCCAACTTCCTATATACCAGTGATGTCAAACTCAAATAGAAATGGGTCCCTGCAGGTTGCATAATGACTTAGAAAACCACAAATTAACATTATCTATGTTGTATTTTTATTTATTTAGCTAAACATTTTCCAATTACATTTTAATCTGGTGGTGGCAAGGTTATGAGTTTGGCACTTCTGTACACAATCAACCCAATATCCCACAGATACAGCTAAATATGTACAATATTACCTAGGGATAGATAAATAGCCCTGAGGAATCATAGAACTGCAAGAGTTGGAAGGGACCTCAGAGGCCAATCAATCCAATACATGCTTGAACAAAATTCTGCCTTACGAATGTTCATCCAACTTCTGCTTGGAAATCTCCAGTGATTGGAAACCCACTGCTTCCTCCATTCTACTTTTTGGACAGCTCTCAGTATTAAGACTTTTCTTCCATTAAACTCAGAAGTTTCATGTCATTCAGAAGGAATGACTCTCTGTCATACCCATCATTGCTCCTGGTTCTACCCTCTGGGGCCATCCAGAAACCTTTGCCACAGGACATCCCTCAAACACTTGAAGATGTCTTCTCTCCTCCTGTCTAAAGATCCTCAATCAAATCCTTCAACTGAACCTCATACAAAATGATCTACAACCACCTCACTCTACTGGTTATGTTTCTTTAATATGCTCTGGTTTGTCAATGTCCTTCCTAAAGAATGACTTCCAACAGTGAATATGATACTCCAAGAGTGTTGTCATCGGGGTGACCGGGGGAGGACGATCACCTCCGTCATCTGCCAATATTCTAAGATCAAGTAATCTTTTCTTGGCTAACATTTATGGATGCCCCCATATCTTTTTCACATATTATCAAGCTATCTGCTTTCCTCACCCTGAACTCATGCAGTTAGTTTTTTTTTATCCTAAGGGCAAGATTTTCAGTTTATCACCATTAAATTTCACTTTAATATATTTGGTCCACCATGTTGAATATATCCTGAGACATGTTTAGATCTTGATTCTATCACTAAGTGTTCGCTCCCAGCATGGTGTTATTTGCAAACTGGACAAACATTTTATCTGTAACCTCATCCAAGTCACTGATAAAAATATTAAAAGGCACAGGACCCAAGGGTAGATTCTTGGAGCATTCCACTAGACACTAGGCACTGATTGTGTCTATTCTTTGGAACCTATCATTCAACAAGGTCCTAATTGGCCTTTAAATGAAAAAATATCTTTGAAATAGGGGGGAAAAACCCTATGTACTTATACTAAAAATAATACTGATTATAGGACATACTTGGGCTTTATGTAGGCCAGATTTGAAAGGAAAGTATGGCTTATATTCAGAACAACATGGTATATTCTGTTAATCTAATGACATAGGATACAATCAGAAGTAGGCATGGCTAGAAGGTATAGGCAGAGTTGCAAAGTTGATTTAGTATTTAAAGTATTTAGCACAAGTGCTTTCAGATACTCAGCATCATTTATAAAGTTTTGTACAAAACTTCATAAAGAAACTTTCTTCTTGACAAGTGCCTATTGCAAAAGAGAAATGGGTACTTGTTACGATTTTCATTGGATATCTGATTTAGCATTAGTAAAACCTCATCAATCCAATGGTGAAAGGAAGAAGGGGGTGAAAAGTCTTTATGAAAGAACATTTTTAAAGGATGCATTCCAAGGATGATGCATATTATAAATTAAGCTGTAAGTGGATACTAATAATTAAAATTAAATGTAATTTTTTAAAAAAGGCCTACATCACACAATTACATACTATGAAACAAACAAAAAAAACCCCTTTATCTAACAAAAATTGATTCCTAGATCTGGAAGCTATAGGAGCTTTTAATTTCCTGAGTGCTTAGTTCCATTATGGGTAAAATCCTAAAAATTTGCAGCAAAGGAAATTATTCTATATGGTTTCCCCAATAAGGATCACAAATAGAATGTTTCAGTTATCACAGGTTCTGCACAAGTAGGCTCTAAATGAATGAGGTTTTATTGTTAATGGGAAGGGTTGTCAACATGGCTTGTCAAATGGTTTATGTGTGCTATGCTATTCTATTTCAAAGATAATGCTGCTGGATGCATATGCCAGTAGAGGATGGGTTCTAAGTCATTTTTCTAGTAGAAGGGTAGATTTGTATTCACCCACTCATATATTCTGGCTGAGTTCCTCTTGTCAAACACATTTGTGTGGTGACTCGCTGTGGTTATGGGGTGAAGTTTGTGGCCATGGGTTAAGCAAAGCTAACTGACTGGTCCACAGGGGGATAAAACCCAGAGGCTTGGTCTCATTAGCATGATGCACTAACCCAGTGAACTACTGTGTGTAAATACCGCATTCAGTGATTTAACTGACCAGAAATTGAACAACTTGGCTACGTAGGGATTTTTAAAAAACAACCAACATGATACTTCCTAGATAATATGTTGGATCTATAAGGTAATCTGGTGAGAAACCTTTGTGAGACTATTATGTCTAATTTAGCATATTATTAGCATTTAATAATATGCTAAATTGGAAAGATAGGAAAGAGGCATAGAAAACTTGGTAGAATATGTAGAGCGGCAGCTAGGTGGTGCAGTGGATAGAGCACTGGCCTTGAAGTCAGGAGGACCTGAGTTCAAATCAGGGCTCAGACCAAATACTTGACACTTACTAGCTATGTGACCCTGGGCAAGTCACTTAACCCCAATTGCCTTAAAAAAAATAAAGAACATGCAGAGAGATCCATGAAGATTACAAAAGAATTAGAAAACAAGACTAGGATGAAGAACTCGATGGTATAATTTATTTTGGCAGAGATGATATCTCTGATATTTTGAAAGAGATGATATCATCTAGAAGAATGAATACTCTTTACCTGTAATATGGGAATCAGCCCAAAATGACCATAGGAGGGGCAGGGAGAGGGACTGGACCTAGATTAGATTAGCTTCATATTCTGGATCCCTAGGGGGCAAGAGCTGTCTTTTGCTTTTCTTTGTATCCCTAGAGCTTAGCATAGTGCCTGGCACACAGTAAGCACTTTATAAATGCTCACTGACTGACTGATATATTATTTCATAGCTCTAGGGAACTCCTGGGTGAAGAAAATACCTTTTCCTATATAGGTCAGCACCTTTTCTGCAGCTTACCATCTTAATGGGTTGCCTAGTGTTAAAGTGACTTATTTGTCCAGGGGTCTCACCATCATCAGGAGGTGTCACAGAGGCTGGACTCCATTGAATCCAGGTCTTATTGGCTTCAGGGTTAGTTCTATATCTGCCATGCCATTAGGGGGAGTATCCTCTGATTGGAAATTTAGCTTTGCGTCTTAATATGCAGGTCAGCCTGTGTGCACACCCATGCGTGTGCATACTCAGGGAACCAGAGATGCCTTCATGAATGTCGGAGGGAAAGGTCTCAATCTAAGAAAAATTCTTGCCCCCTTCCCTTATCTCCCCCAAGTCCTAGACTCACCTGTGTCATCGGTGTAGGTGGGCTTTGCAAAACAGCCTGAGGCAGCAGATGCTGGGTAAGAAGATCACAGGATGACTGAGAAGGCAGAGAAGCCTGTGGGTGGAAAAGGAGGTGGGGGGTGGGGGAGAGGAAAAAAAGAATCCTGCTTTGTTAACAAATACAGTTTCCAGGGAGTTCAGTAAGTTCATAGTTGTGAAGCTTATGACCCTCCCTCGTCCCCAAGAGCTATCTGGACAGAATATACAGAAGGAGGCACAATTTCTGCCCCAAGAAAGATAGCTGGAAGACCAGAAGGGCTTTATTAGGTGATGAGGCACTTGTAGCTATGAAGAAATGGTGGGAACAAACAGTCTTGATACCATTTCTGTCAAATAGGTGCTATAGGCATCATTATTCCCACTTTACAGACTGAGGCAAACCGAGGTTTAGGTTAAGGGACTTGCTCCTGGTCATACAGCTAGTCAAATGAAATCTGAACCAGGTCTTTCTTACTCTAAGTTCAATGCTTTATTCCATTACACCAAGTTCCAGGAATTATTCAAAGGAATGTTATTTTATCCTATTAACTAAGCAGAAATAGCTGTTGCTTGCCTGGCCTTGGCAACTCAGTTCTACTCTACCTTTGTAAGCCTTAGTCCTTAATATATGTGATTTCGAGACAAGTGCTCACCATTGAGTAGTGGACACAGGCCTGTACTAGATGCTATTAGTGCCCTGGTGCTAGGCAGACAGCTTGGGATTTCCTATTGTTTATCTTCAACTTTAGTGAGATCGAATAGGTATTCTGTGAGATTTAGCTTTGGAATCTTTGGAGGGAGTCTTCTGAGAGATTAGTAATGACCTTTTGTCCCTGGCTCCATTCAGCAAGTCCAGGCAGACTATGGAAGATGGAACCCAAAACTTCATGGGTACCTTGAAAGATTTTAAATTAAGTTAAAAAACTAAATTTTAATTAAATTAAATTTTAAATTAAAAACTAAATTTTAATTAAATTAAAATTTAAAAATGAAATTCAAATTAAATTAAAATTTTAAATGAAATTCTCATTAAATTAAAATTTTAAATGAAATTCTCATTAAATTAAGATTTACATTTTTTTAAAAAGGGAAAAAACCTAATTTCTAAAAATATAAGGAGTAGCTAGAGGACAATCTATTGGGAAATAACAGTCATCATAGCTGATAAGCAAACTATTTCCATTGTATTTGAAAATAAAGGCTTGCTGGACCTATGCCATATACAACTAATGCAAGGAATAGTGCATTTTTTTATAGTCTCCAAAATTTCAAGGGGTGTGCGTGTGTGTGTGTGTGTGTGTGTGTGTGTGTGTGTGTGTGTGTGTGTAGTGTTCAGTATATTAGCTAACTCTTGGAAAGTATCAAAACATTAATGTTTCCTAGTACAGTCAATATAACCTCTGAAAAGACTTTCCCAGGCATTTTAGAGGTAATTAGAAATAGATTCCAGTACTCTCTCTTATTTTATGTGTGTACTCACAGGCACTGTACACAGCTAGGTGGCTAAGTGGATAGACTACTGAACCTGGAGTCAGGAAGACCTGATGTCAAATCCAGCCTCAGACACTTATGACCCTGGGCAAGTCACTTTGTTTGCTTCAGTTTCCTCATTTGTAAAATGAGCTAGAGAAGGAAATGGCAAACCACTCTAGTATCTTTGCCAAGAAAACCCCACGGCCAGACCCATGGGGTCATGAAGAGTTAGACTCAACTGAACAACAGCAGTACTCACAGGCATGGCAGCAGGTTGGCTGAGCCCTTGCATGGGTAACTCCTGCGGTAGGCTGGAGGTCCTTGACAAGGAAGGGGTGCTGGATTCTCTGATCAGTTTGGTTGGAGTGGCTGTAAGAAATCAAGGTCCTTAATGACTCACATATACTTTTGAAGCAGGAGGAGAAAGATAAAGAAAATAGTCAAAAATCACAAAAGAGTTAAGAATTCTCAGAACGGCTATAGTAGGAATCACTGTGGAAAGAAGGTCATCTCAGCCTGGGTGAATATATATGATTGATTGAACACCTGTTCAACTTTCTTTTTTTTCATGTTAACGAGGACAGGAATAGCATATAGTGGACATACACAGACAATCCTCAAGCTTCAATTTACCCATTAGCTCCATGTCCTCTCAGTAGCACCTAAGCTCCTTGGGGGGAGGCATTTTCATTATTTTATCTTTGTATTCTCAAGAGCCTGGTACAGTAACTTGTATATAATAGGTAGATAATAAATGTTTATTGAATTAACTAAATAGAATTGTTGGGGAGTAGCCAAAAAGACCAACTGTTTCATTTATTTTAGTGCATCTCTTCCTGATCCCTCTCAATGCTAGTGCCTTCTTTCTATTGGTTATTTCCGATGTATCCCAAATATATCTTTGTTTGTACATAGTTGTTTGCATGTGGTCTCCTCTAATAGATTGTGAGCTCCCTGACAGCAGGGACTAACTTTCACTTTTATTTGTATTCCCAGAGCTTAGCACAGTTCTAGGTACATGATAGGGATTTAAATGCTAGTCGAGTGACTTACTAACATCCTTTGGTAAAGATGTGAATAAGTGATAGAGTGACCACTATGGGATGAGAAACAGAAGTCCTGAGTACCAATCCCTTTGTAACAAGGGTTCAATTGTACTCAATTTGAGGACCCCATCCACCTCTTCTCTCCTCTCCTCTTTCCTCACCTGAGGGTGTTCTGCCCAAAGGAAGGTAAATTTTGATGGCTGAAACCTATCCAATTATATTGGGGTTTACTGGCTAGATTTCTTTCTGAAAGACCATGCCTTAAACACAATCCACTCTGGCTCTCATTGATTGGCCAATGATAGGTCCCTGCCCAAGCACCACTTAATGGTTATTTTTTGGGGTTCAGATGGCTCAGAGTGAATGTAAATAGTATTTGTTTCTCAGCAACCCTGAGGGTCTTCCCCAACCAGTTTGATTTGTTTTTTTAATTAAAGGGGCCATCCCTTGACTCACTTCTTAAACAGGCTTAATCACTGAATGGGCATTGCCTCACTCAAAGTGAGAACTTGGAAAGGCCTTAGTTTAAAAATGCCAAGGTCTCCCACTGCATCCTGGGCCACCTTCAATTGTCCTGGTCTACATATGGCCATTGGACCCAGATGGCTCTGGGGGAGAAAGTGAGTCTGACGGCTTTCTACAGCCCTCCCTCACTTAAATCCAATTCAATGGCAAGTCGTGTCATCATTTTTCTGATGTCATGGTCCTCTTTGAGAATGAAGGACTAACCACAACCTAATAGTAACCTTCCCCTGCCCCAGCCTATTGAACTGTAGACTGCAAAAGAACCTGATTACTGGTTATCAGTAATCTAGAGATATCATACTCACAGGTGGTCTCAGACATGGGTGTATGGGAGGATTTGTGGGAACTTCTTGAAGATGCTGACGGTGACTGGCTAGTGTTAAGGACAGAGGCACCCACTTCAAGTGCACTAAAGTGCTGTTGAGGATCCAAGCTTGCCCCCTTGTCCTTGAAAAAAATGAATAATGATGGTTTAATTTTCATTGTGAGAATAATATAGATGAATTCAGTCATCTTAAAATCTTAAATTTGCAGTTTTGATAATAACAGTACTTTTGAGACAATCGTTCCAAACATGTTGATGACATCAGTGAAAGGGTATTGGAATTTTCTGTCACATGTCTTGTTTTCATAATTTGACTTTTTAATTCAGATTCTCTTTAAAATTGGCAATCCATTCTAAAAGAGAAATTATTTCATCTGCGAAAGGCTGGTCATCCAGCTTTCCACAGTCTAGGCCCCAGGAGAATTAAGAACAGAATTAAGAGCCAAAGAATCATAAGATGTTAGAGCCAGAGGGGACTTTTGCAGTCATCTAGTTTAATCCCTTCATTTCACAGATTAGGAAACTTGAGGGGATTTGCCTAAAGCCTTGCAATGACTTGGTCACAGAAACATCACTACAACCCAAGTCTCTTGACCTGAAGGTCCATGCAATTTCTACTACACCATCACGCAGGCAGTAATGTGGACTAGGGGTTGAAAAAAATAAAAGTCAATACATTGAATTCTTAGATTTTCATTTGGTTCCTATTCATACCTATCTTCTACTTTCTTTACATGATAACTAGAACCCAAGTAATCCCTGAATAGAGGGAATATGAAATGAGTATCCATCTATTTCCTTCTGATCCCTATCTACTCATTGGCATCCGTTACCTGGATCAAAAGGACTGCGCAGGTGGCATGATGAGCAAAGTATTATGTATTTCTTACTCATATAAGCTAACTTCACATCTCCTATGGCTTAATTTTGGACATTTTGGTCAAGTTTGAGTTACAATATTTTTTCAAGCTGAAGAGAAAAATATATAGCTATCACATATAGTCATATTATCACTTAGAATAACTCTGTGGAAGTTACTGCACTGAGCCATGGGGTCACAATTGTGCTATTTGGCACAATGACAGTTGTGTGTGTGTGTGTGTGTGTGTGTGTGTGTGTGTGTGTGTTGCTATTCTTTCTCTTAGGAATTGTCATATCTAAGGATTATCTATGTCTGTAGTTTCCTAATTGATCTCCCTACTTGAAATTTCCTCCTAATCTGGTCAATCCTACACATTGCTGCCAAAGTGATTTTCCTGAAGTGCAGATCTGAACTCCAACAGCTCCCTATTGCTTCTGTTACATTAAAAAAAAAATCAGCATCAGTAACTCCATTTTGCTTTTATCCACCATTTTGTGAAGTTAAGTTTCAACTCCAGTTAAGTCACCTGGTTTAGGAGGTTTCACAAGAGTACTCCCCCTTCCTACTGTCACTTGACTTAAAGAATGTCACAAGAATATTCCTCTCCCTCTCACTTTAGTGTCTCCTGGTCCCCCGTTCCACACCCAATAAAGAACCAGATGTTTCAATTCCTATAATCCCGTGTTTCCCATTTTTCACTCCCTCCAAATTGTATATTAACTCTGAGACCAAGCTTCTGGCTCCTTGGCTACTGAGAGCCTTGGGCCCAGTTTGTTTTTCTGTATTGCCAAATAAATCATTACTTGTATACAATTAGTTGTCCACTGTTAATACTTTCAGGATAAAATATAATTTTATAATTGATTAATATAATATATTTAGCTTTTACAGCCTTTCGCCACCTAGTCCCAACTAAACTTTCTGGCCACAATAAACATTAATCCCCTCATGATCCAGTCACTGGCTTTCTCTCTGTCCTTTACTTGTGGTATTCCATTCTCTGTCCTGAGCCTTTATATTGGTTACCTTACCCTCCCCCTACCTTACCCTTCCCCTACCCTACCCTGAGCTTGGAAAGCACTTCCTCCTTATGTCTTCCAAACAGAATCCCTCTTTTTCTTCAGGATGTATCACCTTCTACTCCAAGTCTTTCCTGATCCTTTCACTGCTAATACTTTCCCTCTGAAATCATCTTACATTTACTTTCTTTCTCCTTCTACATGTGCTTATTATCTCCCCATTAGAAGGGACATGTTTAACAAAAACCTCTCCAAGAAAAAAATGTGTGTAGGACACACTTTCAAATTTAATCTACATTATTAACATTTTCTACGTCATTTTCTTAAGCCTAGATAATCAATAAAACAATCAAGCCCTGATTTTTAGCATTTGCTGACTTCCTGGGTGTAATAAATGGCTTTTCTGAGATAACTGGAGCTGGGTCTATCACTGCCCTGTGTGTAGGTATGATTTTATTCATTGTACTTGTATCTCTATTGCCCAGCACAATGCCTGGCATATTTTGTTGTTGTTCAGTTGTTTTGGTCATGTCTGACTCTTTGTTACCTCATCTGGGGTTTTCTTGGCAGAGATACTGGAGTGGTTTGCCATTTCCTTCTCCAGCTCATTTTACAGATGAGGAAACTGAGGTAAACAGGGTTAAGTGACTTGCCCAGGGTCACACAGCTAGGGTCTGAGGTTGGATTTGAGTTTCAGGTACTCCTGACTCCAGGGCTGACTGTTTATTGCACCACCTGGCATATAGTAGGAGCTTAATTGATAGATTGATTGAAGTACGGCTACAAAAACCAATATCCACATATAACTGTAAGTCATGTGACCTACAGTCCTTAGCAAGGCAATTTTAGGACCAGTTTTTGATTTGAGCTAATAACTGCTGTTCTCAAAGGTAATGTTTTGAGATTTTTTTTTTCCTGCTGGGACTTGAAGCTGGCAGAAAGTCTTTGCTCAGGAAAAGACACCTATTGCAAATTCATGTCCTAAACATTATGCTATCCTTCAGCCATGATGTATTGCCTCTAACACCTGCCTATTAACAGCTTAATATTACACTCTGACATGATTCACGATGTATTATGTGGCAGGCTTGGATATCAGACACTTCAATAAACAAAGACAAGATGTACCATATCACTATGCTGAAGATTAATAACTGTATTGTGCATTAGCATAAATCGTGCCAGCAGAGGATACTCTGAAAGGAGACTGAACTGCTCTCTCATCTTAAAAGGTGATTTTTTTTCTTTTACCCATCTCAGTCAATGATGGATTCAGATGTTCCTTCTCCAGCAGAGGATGATAATAGCATATATACAGCACTTTAAGGTTTACAAGGCATTTTACATGTGTTATCTCATTTAATCTTCACAACAATTCTGGGAGGTAGGTGCTATTCTTATCTCCATTTTACAGATGAGGAAACTGAGGCAGACAGTGGATAAGTGACTTGCCCAGGGTGACACAGTTAGCAAACGTCTGAGGCAAGATTTGAACTCAGGTCTTTCTCACTCCAAATCCAGAGCTCTAATCACTGCACCCCCTACTTGCTCCTCAACAGACAGAAGACACCATTATAGTGGGGAAAAAAGCCTGAGATTCATGAGAATTGGATGTTCCTCCTAGCACTGAAACCACTAAATTAAGAAACATGAGGCGAGCATTTCACTTTAACTTTTCTAGGTACGAAACGAGGGGCTTGGACTATCTTCATGAGTTATTCCCAAATCTAATATGGAAAGGGCGGTACAGTTTCTGTATGGATTCTAAGTTAACCTGGAATCAAGGGCCTTTTAAGGGGCTGGGGTGCAGCAACAGGTGTCCCTTCAATAATGAAGGGTAAATAGGTAACACTTAGGTTCATAAGGCCTAATATTGAAAACTACCTCCAGGATCATCCAGTGCAACCCTCTCAATTTTATAGATGAGGAAATTGAGGCCTAGGGAAATTAAATGATTTGTCTTAAAGTCACACAGATAGTAAGTGTAATAGACAGGATCTGAACTCAGGTCCTCTAATTCCACAGCCAGTGCTCTGCCCTCTGTCTGCTCCCATAATGTTCCATGGTCGTACCATAGTTTCTAACAATCATGGTATGGAAAAGGAAGAATACTGTCAATAGACCAGGTAAGAGATGAATGGTGAGCTAGCCTGGCTGTGGCATTAGGGAAGGGGAGGAAAAGGACAGATTTGAAGGATACTGGGAAGGGAAAAAGCAACAGGACTTCATTATAAAGGAGCTCTGCATACTATGGGCTCTCCATAGTATATTCAACTCAATTAAATTCAACTAACACTTAGTAAGTACCTATTAAGTACAGGGTACCATACTAGGTGCTGGAGATAGAAAGATGAAATCAGACACAGTTCCTGTCTTTAAGGAACTTGTATTTGAGTAGCAAGACAAGAAACATGAATAGTTAAAATTAGGTGATAATAAGTTCAAAGGGGAGTGCCACATAAATCTGAAGAAGAGGAGATCACTGGGGAAATCAGAGACTGCTTCATGGAGGATGTAGGACCTAATTTAGGCCCGAAAGCAAGGGAAAAGGAAAACACCATTCTGTCCTTGTGGGTGTCAAGGCCAATGGAACTTTAACTGTTGCAATGCTTTCCATAATGTCTGGTCTTTATGGTACAATTACCTTTCCTTATTATGTTGATAAAGATAGAGTATTACTGCTTAGAATTCTGTAACTGCAAGTGCTATCTGTTCTTACTCTGAAGATTGCAAATGAATCACTATTGCTTGCTCTAGAATGTAAATGTGCATACACATATTTGCACTCAGCTGTTAATAAGTAAGGTCTTCCTGGGATCTTTGTGCATTAAAAGCTTATTCCTCTTCCCCTGTGGAATCTGAATTGTCATTTCTTATGTTCAGTTATGAGGAAGGGGGGAAAATGTAAGCACCCCTATAAGGCCTTTGCTATTTCACTCAAGAGAATAACATAAAGCCATTTTCCTGGAACTTGACAGATAATGGGCACATATCCTGAAAGTGTTCATTGTTTCTTGCCTGCACCTCTAAAACAAGCCAATAAGTCTCTCCTTCTTTTCTCAATAATAACAATAGATAAAATGTCCACCTGAGTCCAGAGGGCCCCATATCACTTGTCATCATAGATAAGACACTCTGTGTTGCTCTCATTAGCTAATTTTGAGTGAAAACAAGGAAAACTTCAGTCCTTACTCTTATCAGCTCAATCAATATCTGTGCTCGTCAATCCTAAAGTGTAGATTTGGAAGCAGAAATAGCACATTAAGACCTTGCTCCCCACCAGTCGCCATCTTGGAGAACTCAAAACGGAGGGAGTATCTCTTAACACATACCAGAGACGGGTCTTTTTCCAAACAAAAAGAACAAGGCTGGGGAGCCATCTTTGGAATGGCCACACCACTCTAAAGTGAAGAGTTCTATAGTCTCGCCCCAATCTGGATGCAGATTCGGAAGCCCACAGCAGCCCATTCCTGTCTTCAAGCTGTTCTAAAGAATGCCCTTTGATAAATTTCCTTTGGACATGTAACATCCAGGCATTTATCCTGGAGGTGTTTAATGTGATGTCTTATGCATTGGTGTCACCTTTCCCCTCATTTGGAAAAGTATTTTCTAACAAATGAAGGCATGGAAATGTGTAAGAGAAACTGATCAATTCTCCTTCTCCTTATGAAATTCCTTGAACCCAGAGAGTCCTCATTCCAACTGATACATTGAGTTGGCCTAATTTTTTGGAGTCTTTATTTTTTTTTAATATATTTTTATTGATATCTTTTATCTTTACATTGCCTGTATTTCCCCTTTTGCACTCCCTTCCTATTTTCCTCTTAGAGGGAAAAAAAAAGAGAAAAAAATTCAGCAAAACTGGTGGATATACACACATAAAGCTGGTATATGCACACATATGTATACATGTGTGTATACATACACACACACACACACACCCCTTGTTATATATAATGTTCCACACCCATGGACCTCCAAATTCTGAAAAGGAGTATGGGAAAGCCTCATCTCACAGCTCTTTTTATGGGCTATAGTTGTTTTTTATAATTTCAAAAAATTCCATTTCAATAGCTATTTAGTTATTGTTTTTTTGCTTTAATTTACATTGTTGTAGTTACTGTGCATACTGTTTCCCTGACTCTGCTTACTTCACTTTGCATCAGTTCATGTAAGTCTTTCCATATTCCTTTGTATTCACCAATTTGTTGTTTCTCACAGCATAGTAGTATTCCATTACATTTATGAACCACAATTTGTTTAGCCATTCTCCAGTCGATGGCATCTACTTTGTTTCTAGTTCTTTGTTACCACAAAAAGTTCTGTGACAAATATTTTGGTGTTTATGGAGCCTTTCTTTTTGTCAATGACCTCACTGGAGCATATACTATCAGTGCAATCTCTGTCAAAGGGTACGGCATTTTAGTCACTTTATTTACATCATTCCAAAGTGCTTTCCAGAATGACTGTACCAATTCACAGTTCCACCAATAGCACATTATTGTAGTATGGCCCAAATTTAATGGAGGAATGACATTAGCAAAGACAGAAAGGCAGGAGAGGGCAACAAGAGAATGGGGATGACAAATAGTTCAGTTTTGTTAGAAAAGGAAGTATGTGAAGGCAAGTATTCTAAGATAAGGCTGTAAAAAGTGGTCAGGATCCAGACTGTGCAGGACCTAAAATGTCAGGTCAAGGAGTTTATACTGCATTTCATTGGCGGGGGGGGGACACTGGAAGTTTTTAATCTGCAGCTCAAATAATTTTCCCTTTATTGATAGTAACATATTGCAGCCCTCTCATAACATATTATGGAATGAGTATAAAATAGACATTATCCCAATACCAAAGTTATCATGGAACAGTGTCTGCTGCATTTAACCTGGAGGTTTTTGCTTTTGTTTTTGTTTTTGGCTAGGCAATGGGGGTAAATAACTTGCCCAAGGTCACATAGCTAGTAAGAGTCAAGTGTCTGAGGCCAGATTTGAACTCAGGTCCTTCTGATTCCAGGGCCGGTGCTCTATCTACCCTGGAAGGTTTTTTTTTTAATTTGTTTTGTTTTGTTTTTGTTTTTTCTTTTTAGGTAATTGGGGCTAATCAACTTACCCAGCTGGTGTCAAGTATTTGGTCTGAGGCTGGATTTGAACTCAGGTCCTCCTGACTTCAGGGCTGGTACTCTATTCACTATGCCACCTAGTTGCCCCTACCTTGGAGGTTTGTAATACAGGACAGTGATAAACTGAAAATGATTACTAAAATTACTGTGCTTCACTTTTTTCTGTCTTTTGAATGAAAGTTAAAAAAAGGATTTTCACTGATATGGTGAGAGGATAGAGTAATTAATAGCTATAAGATACTTTAAAGTGCCTTTAAAGTGGAAAGAGGAGGCAGTTAGGTGGCACAGCGGATAGAGCTCTGGCCTTGCAGTCAGGAGGACCTGAGTTCAAATCCAGTCTCAGACATATGACACTTACTAGCTGTGTGACCCTGGGCAAGTCACTTAACCCCAGTTGCTTCACCAAAAAGCAAAAAAAAAAAGATTAAAAAAAATAAAGTGGAAAGAGTCCTTAGAAAATATTGAGTTCAACATCCATTCTCATTTTGAAGATGAAGAAACAGTGCCAGAGACAACTCAGCCAAAGTCACATGTGTAATAAATAGAAGAATGAGGATCCCAGGTCCTCTGCAAATCTAGTGTTCATTATATTATGCTATGCAGCAGAGTGGAGCCTAGGTGGCGCCCTAGATAGAGCTCTGGGCCTGGGGGCAGGAAAATGTTTCACGAGTTCAAATCTGACCTCAGATACTTACTGGCTGTATGATCCTGGGCAAGTCATTTTAACCCTGTTTGCCTCAGTTTCCTCATTTGTAAAATGAGCTGGAGAAGGAAATGGCAAAGCACTCCAGTATCTTTGCCAAGAAAACCCCAAATACAGTCACCAAGAGTCGGACACGACTGAAATGACTGCACAATAGCAAAAGCAGCAGAGTTAGTATGGTCTACCTTGGTATTGTCAGGCTACTGAAGTATCCTCCAGCTCCACAGCAATGTGTCTAAATGTATTTAGAAACCATGTTCAATCAGTCAACAAGTATTTCTCTATGAAAAACATACCAAGAGGCATGGTACCTTTAGTGTTGAAGAGTCGACAACCTCGGATGCTGAGTCTTCCAAGGCTAGTTCCTGCCTCCTTTCCACTCGAACATCTGCATAACTAATGAGAGTTGGGAGTGGGGGTGGGGAAGGGGAAAAAATGTCACAGTTATAGGGGTAGCCAGAGGTATCACAAAATAATGGATTGAAATTAAGAAGACCTGGGCTCAAGTCTATCTACAGGGGAAGCTAGGTGGCGCAGCAGATAGAGCACTGGCCCTGGAGTCAGGAGCACCCGAGTTCAAATCTGGCCTCAGATACTCAGCTGCGAGACCCTGGACAAGTCACTTAACCCCAACTGCCTCACCAAAAAAAGAAAAAGTCTATCTACAACATATACCAGCTTTGTCATTAGGGAGAAGTAATTTAATCTATCAATATCTCAGGTAGCTTTCTGAAACTAAAAGTTAAGTTTTAGGAGAGGGAACGTTCCCACATGCCAGTGAAATCATCAGTCTAGACCAAAAGGGGGGGGGGGGGAAGGAAGTAGTTGCAACTGAGCAAACGTTTTTGCAAAAAACCTACAGAGGGAGATAAAGGGTTGCCACATATTAACTACTCCCAGAGTAATCAATAAAAATCAATTCAAGTAATGTTATTTGTCTAAAGGACTACATATTATTCTACCTTCTAAATTATATTATGAGTATTTTAACAGAGTACTTTCCATTGATAAATTTTAATATATTTTCTTCCTAGGATAACTTCCCCCCCCCTTCCATTTACTAATAAAAACATCAGAGAATAAAAAAAATAAAACCCAAACACATACAGAGCACATCACAGAAGCCTGCAAACCTAACTTTCTTTTATGAAAAAGGTTTTTCTTTTTTCTTAAAATCCATTATTTCTCAATATAGTACACCATCTTGTCTTTTGAAAATATTTATTTTATTTTTGATTTGTGGAATAAAACAATAAATCCCATAACACAGAACAATAAAAAAGATTATTGCACATGAAACCCCAAGTCTATTATGTACAACTTACTATTCCTTTTTTTTTTCTGGCAAGGTAATTGGGGTTAAGTGACTTGCTCAGGATCACACAGCCAGACTATTCCCATTAAACACATAATAAAATTATCATGTAAATTTCTTTTTCCCCCTTTTTTCCTTCTTCCTTCTATCATGTCTTGGACCCTTTCTTCTACTAACTTAAGTAAATAAAATAAAGGTAATTTTTCATTTATGAAGGCTCAGAGCTGTAGACCTCTGAGCTTCACATAGATCCTTCATTCTGGATTATGTAGGTGGGACAGTTTTCTACTGTACTGTTTACTTAAACATAGTTTCACAAGATACATGTGTATGTATGTATATGTGTGTATGTATTTTGTAATTAAATTCCTTAGAGAAGTCCATCTCCAAATAATATTAGAATTATCAAGGTATAGCTACAGTTCTTCCCTCCATCTATTGACCTGTTCTCCAAATAAACCACTATTCACCAGAAAGAGTAATTCATTCATTTTCACTCTCTTAATGGTTAGTGTAGATCGATTCAACTGTGAGGATAGGTAACGATTTAGGAGAGGGCTGAAATGAATAGATCGAATGAGCTGTAGGCTTTTTACCTAGTGTGCACAGACACATCCTAAGTTAGGCCACTGAGGTGCCATTTTCCATGCTGATTTATACAATCCACCCTCTGTTTCTCCTTGATAAAATTTTCACTCTAAAACTATGAAGGAGAAAGGATGGGATATATGAGCACCTCATCACTGACAAGGACCAAGAACTGTCAGCCTTTTATAATATCTGAGATTTCTTTTATATTCTTACCCCATTTGTTGAAGAATAGGAACTTGCCCAAAGTCTCACAACAATCAGTGACAAAGTTAATTGTAAGCTTTCCCTAATGCTTCTTCCTTTTTTCCTCTTCTCAGTCAAGAGCTCTTTTCTAGATTTATGAGACCGATTTATGTTCTTAAACTATTTCTGTAGGCTGAGTGAAAAAAAAAATGAATGGTACTTTCCCTTTACCATTATAACTGTGTTCCAATGTATGATGTTTTTAAATAGCTCTGAATGCATGAGGCTACCTCTAAACTCCAGGAAGAAAAGAATGCATTCTGACAACCCAGGCCTAAGGACTACTGGAATGGGAGCCTCTTTCTGTGGAAGCTTTCAAGGGCTGTGTCACTCAGTTGTCAGCATGAGTCTCAAAGCATAATAATGTAGGTGTGTGTGTGCATTATTTATGGAAGACAATGTTCAGTTTTCTTCTCTAAATGTGGATTAGGGTGGGCAGTGGGTGGATAACAGAAGCATATAGCAAGAAGAGAAAATATACACATATACACAATACATCTGTGAAGCAGTAACTTACTACATAATACCCTATGATGGCCCAAAAGCTAAACATAGCTTTCAAAGAATTCTGTTGAAAAAATCAGGGAGAAACAAGAGATAGAGAGGGTCATGGGAAATAAAATGGATAATTTTGGTTACATTAAATTAAAAAGGCTTTGCACAAACAAAACCTATGCAGCCAAGAATAGAAGGAAAGCAGGAAATGGAAGAATTTTTTTTAATGGCAAGTTTTTCTGATAAAGGCCTCGTTTTTCACATATATGGGAAAGGGAGTCAAATTTGTAAAGATACGAGTCATTCCCCAATTGACAAATGATGGAGGAATATGAACAGGCAGTTTTCAAAAGAAGAAATCAAAGCTATCTATAGTCATATGAAACAATGCCCTAAATCACTATTGATCAGAGAAATTCAAATTAAAACAACTCATGTCAATTAGATCGGCTAACATGACAGAAAAAGAAAATGACAAATACTGGAGGGGATGCGGAAAAATTGGGAAGCCAGTGCACTGTTGCTGCTGTTGTGAACTGATCCAACCATTCTAGAGAATAATTTGGAACTATGCCCAAAAGGCTATAAAACTTGGTATACCCTTTGACCCGGCAATATCACTACTAGATCTGTATCCCAAAGAGATCAAAGAAAAGGAAAAAGGACCGATATGTACACAAATATTTATAGCAGCTCTTTTTGTGGTGGCAAAGAATTGGAAATCAGGGCGATGCCCATCAATTGAGGAATGGCTGAACAAATTGTGGTATGTGATTGTGATGGAATACTATTGTGCTATAAGAAATGATGAGCAAGATGGTTTCAGAAAACCTGGGAAGGTTTATATGAACTCATGCAAAGTGAAATGAGCAGAACCAGGAGAAATGGTACGCAGTAACAGCAATATCGTCATGATGATCAACTGTGAATAACCTAGCTATTCTGATCAATACAATGATCCAAGACAATTCCAAAGGACCTATGATGAAAAATGCTATCCACCTCCAGAGAGAGAACTGATGAATTCTGAGTATAGGTAGAAACATCATTTTTTCATTTCATTTCATTTATTTATTTTGTAGCATGGCTAATATGTTTTGCATGATTTCGCACGTATAATTGATATCATATTTCTTGCCTTCTCAAAGGGTGAGGGAGAGGTGGAAGGGGGAAGAGAATTCAGAACTCAAAATTTGAAAGAAAAAAAAGAACATTAAAAATAAATAAATAATAATTAAAAAAAAGAAAACTCAAGGAGGATTTCAGGCATTTGGAGCAAAGGACTTAATGTACAAGGGAAAGGCAGCTTTGGAAATTATCATATTATATGAATCACTCAACCTAGAACAATATGGGAATCATGTAAACCAACCCACATTTGATCAAGAATGCCCTCTACGATACCCTCAATGAGTTGCCATTTGGTCTTTGCTGGACGATACCCAGTGGGGAGTCATGTCAACAAATATCAATGCTCTACTGTTTGCTAGGCACCATGCTAACTGCTAGAAGAACCTACTCCTTTCAGAGGCAGTACAGTACAATTTTGTATAGAACCAAATATAAGGAAAGTTTACTTTACCCAAATAAATCTGTGATCTCATTGGTTTTGGAGTTTCCTTCAATATTACTGATCACAACCCATCCATACCTGCCCATCCTATGTAACTTTCATCCATGTTCTCCAAGAATTTTGCAATAGGTTTCCCCCCAAATGTGCTAGAGACCTTCCTTGCTTCCTCCTGACATTGTGAGACTCTCAGTAGAACATTCTGGCTATCCATCTATCATCTCAGTCTTTTACCACATGACCAGTCCATCTTTTCTTTATGTTATAGAATTTTGTGATGCCATTTTTTTACTTCTGTTCTTCAGAGTTCTTTGCTGGTTATATGTTGCAACCTGCTCACACATACCATGCTCATTTCCACTGACCCGAGTGTGATGTTCATTTTCAGTTCTTCAGGGGTAGTTGTGTCCAGGTCTTGTTACTATACAATAATATTGGTAAAATATTTGTATTGAAAACATGGGCCTTTACTGTTGTGGGAAGCTTGGGGTCAGTAAAAGTACTTTAAAATTTCCTGAAAGCAATCAAGCCAGATCTCCTTTTCCTTTTCAACTCTGGACTTGGTTGTAATTGCCCATCTCTATCATTCATCCTAGATCGATCTCTCTCTCTCTCTCTCTCTCTCTCTCTCTCTCTCTCTCTCTCTCTCTCACACACACACACACACACACACACACACACACACACACACACACACACTTACACTCACACTTAACACACACAGAGGAAAGCAATAGACATTTTTCATCCATTTGGTCTTTCTTGTATGGATGGGCAGGCCAAACACCTTTGAGTGAGTAGGTGATAAAGGGGAAGAAAAATGCAGTGTCTCATGTCTTGACAATCAACATAATGTTATCTTATCCTTACATCAGTCACTCTGCAACTGCTATGCATTGCTCCTAGTTCTGGGGACAACTAGATGAATTCTTTGTCCCTCTTCCACATGAGAATCCTTTAGATGTTTGTAGGCAGCTTTCAGGTCTCCTCTAGGTCTTTTTTGTAAGCTAGTCCCTCACCCCAGTTTTCTCATCCAGTCCTTTCTGGTATGTTTTCCAGGCAGTTTTTCAGCTGGGTTGTATTCTCTGAGGAATTCTTCAGTTTTGTGTATTTTTCCCGAAACATGGTACTTAGAACTCAACATGACTCAGGATACAACCTAACCAAGGCAGAATTTAATCCCTCCTTCTGAATGCTATGCTTCTCTTAATGTACTCTAGGACAGAATTAGCTATTTTTATTTTGCCTCATGTCATACTGTTGATTCACATTGAACCCCTGTATCTTTTTCTTTCTTTTTTTCCCTGTATTTTTTTCTGAAGAAGCTGTGGTCTAGTCACTCTATACCCAGACTCATCTTTTATTTGTTGATTGTTAGATATATGTATGTGTGTGTGTGTGTGTGTGTGTGTGTGTGTGTGTGTGTGTGTGTGTGTACATAGGCCTCTTGGAATGGGATAGAAAAGCTATTTTTGGCCCTTTAGGCTTATTGAATTAGCCTGATAATTGTCAAAGCTCTAGTTTTCTCTGGGAAGTCTTTCTTAACCCCTCTTAATTCTAGTGCCTTCCCTTTATTAATTATTCCGATTTATCCTATACTAAGCTTGCTCGGTATGTATTTGTTTGCAAGGTAGATTAGACTATAAGCTCCTCGAAATCAGAAACTGTCTTTTGCCTCTTTTTGTATCCCCCAGCACATGGTGCCTGGCACATAGGCATTTAATAAAAGTTGACTGGTTGTGACAGAGTAAGCCAGAGACACACTGATTGATCAGCTATAACCCAAGGGAGAAAGGCATTTACTGTACCTGACTACAGTGTGTGTGCAGACAATGAACTCTGGCTTGGAATTCCACTGATGGTAGGTGATGTAGTAATGGGTCTGGAGCCATATCCACTGTTGTCCTTTGGTCAGAAACCGATAACAACAAGACTTTCCTTTGCCAAACTGCATCACTGTTAGTAGAAAATGTACACTGCATATAACAAATTTTTAAAAATGTGAAAATGATCTCTTTTAAAGTTCATTATAAAAATATAATTAATGATTTTTTAAAATGATAATATCAAACATCGCTCATGCCTCTAATCTCTTCCCTTAACTTTTTAGGTGGAAAGCAGTATAATCACAGACTTAAGAAGTAGAAACACTATAATTGGAATTTTTCTACAGCTTAAAAACTAAGAGGCTCCCCAACTACAGGTAGTTACTGTTACATTTTAAAAATAAGTTTTAATTAAAAATAGCCCCAGATTTTCTGGGACATAATCTCACAGTCTTTCTAGAGTTGTCTTTGAAGACACTGGGGCTTGGTAAAGGATTCTATGCAGCCCTGGAAGAACTGGACCCAAAAATAGAACTGACAGCTATCAACCTTTGGACTAATTTTGTGGCTGTCAGTCAGCAGTTTATACTTAGTCAATGCAGCTCTAAAATAAAGTTTGATGTAGAAATCTTCTCCCCTCCTCCCAGCCCTGCGTTGCAGCTTTGATCTGTCCATCCTATCATCCCATTTGCTAATGAGAATTCTCAGGGGTACCTATGGGTAAACTCTGAATGGAAAAGCTGACAATTTACTGGATTGGACAGGGAAGAATGTTTGATCCTGGGGCCAGGTAACAAAGATTTGACATTTCTTACATGAGCAGATAAAGATAAATCACAACTAGAAATTTAAAACCACTTAAATCCTAGACAGTCTTTTGGAAAATGTGATATTTGTTTAGATGAGAAGCATAAAATACTGAAAAGTAGGTCAAAGAGAGCAAAGAATGCCTAATCTATGCTTATAGGGAGGCTTCCCTATAACACAAGAAATAACAACAATGGCAACTCAATTAAATAAGCAAACAAAACCACCCCTAAACTCCTTTAGAAATCAAGAAGAATTCTTCAAGGAGCAAAGGACTGTGAGGTCAGCAAAGTCAAAGGCAACTAAATGGCTTATAGCTTTAAAGATTAGCATAATACTCTAATAGCTAATCTAGCTGGGTACCTAAGGGTATTCGTCCCTCAACAAGCATTAGATTTGAGAGGTTTTAGTGGTTTCTATAAACAAGTACTATATGGATAAATAAGTTGACTGTCATATTCCTCTATTTAGCATTAATCTTCAGACTGTTACTTTTTCAAAACTCATAAATAATGGGTAAAATAACCAGTGGAAAAGAGCCACGATATTGACACTCAAAAGTAGTGAATGATGTGAATTAATCTGGCTCTGAAACATACTACGTGATCTTCTTCTCCCCCACCTCTCCCACAGCCCACCCCTCAAAATGTTACCTTCTTAATTAATCTTACATTAATTTGTGTTCTCTGGGCACAGTCAAGATGAGTAATGGGGAAGGGACTTGGAGCATGGTAGGTGGCAGGAAGAAGCCACTTCAGAGTTGGAAATTCAAAAAGAATTGTTCACGTATAACTGATATGTAGAGCTAAGAATTGCTTTGATGCAACAGTCAACCTACTTCTCCAAGTATAACCACCTTTCCAAGGACTACTCTAAAGGAAGCATAATCCCTTATTACTCTAAATTCAACCAGTAGGTGAACTGACTTGTAAAGATGCAGAATTCTAATTCTTCTGCTGTAGCACATGGAGCCCATACCTGCCAAAAAAGGTTACCCATAAGTTTAAATAGTATCATACTTACAGTGTTCATGGCACCGGGCTAGGAGTTCTAAGTCATCTATGTGATAATAATCATAGCCAGAAGTACCCAGCACTTCAAAAGGCAAATACCCTATGATTGGTGGAGCTCTGCAGAAGGGTGATAAGAAAACAAACACATATAGTCTATTCCAGAAACTGATTGTGGCTGGGCCCTTTATTTAGCTCAAGGTATTTAGGATATTTTATGTTCAGAAGAAAGGCTAGAGTTTTATGGTCTTCAAGGACAAAAAGAAAAGAAAATTTCCACAGCTTTATAAAAGCCTGAAACAGAGTAAGGCCATATTTCCCAAAAATCCATGGGAGTATTCTGTAAATGAGTAAAACTTTCCTTGGGTATGTTCTGGACAAAATAATAAGGAGTATAATCTCTAGATAACATTTAAAAAATTGGAGAGTGGATCAGCCAGCAACCAAGGTCTCAAAACAGTCAAAGGAAAAAAAACCCAACAGATTAACCCAACCACAAAACAAAATGAAGAGAGAAAGGAAAAAAAAATGCCTAGTACTTTGTTCCAAATTAATTAATGAAATGTAAATTAATGAAAAAAAATCAAGATGGGACTTAAAAGGCACCTGAAAGCAATGTAATCAGAGGTCTCCCTGCTGCCCCTTAACTTTTACAGAGACCCAAAAAGGAAGGACCATTAGATTTAAAAGTATCTCTCCTCTGCAAAGATGCTTCACTAGGCAAATGCTTCATTTCCCCTCTGGGCCTGCCTGACCCTGAATACAACAAAGGCAACCAGGTGCAGGCCAATGAAGTCAAAGTGAAACTTAGCATCATACTTGGGTGGGAATGTTTGTTCTTACAGCCAGGATTTCATTCTCCTTCAAAGGATCTACCCTACTTTCCTCTCCCAGGGAAAGAATGGTTCATATAAACAGTGCTGAAAGGGACTCAATCAAAGTATATTTTGATTTTTCACAAACCTGTGATCCAGAAATAAAAATTTCCATTCCAGGCTATGTCTCGAAGTGAATTCCTCTAAAGGCTCTTCAACTATGCACATTTCCTGTAGCAGGAGGAGAAATGTTCATTACTGAAGTATGCCAGATGCTCAATCCTGCTTTGTCAGCTTCTGCTTCAGAAGGATATGGAGCAGGTGATAGGAGTAAAGAAATTAGAAACTTCCTAGGGCTCCAAGTTGGGCTGCAATGAAATACATCATTTGCACCTAATTTCAGGATGCCTTGACACTAAATTTATTTCACAGGATGAGGAAAAATACTAAGGAGTCAAAATGTCATTCCACTCCCTTCTCATGTACTGTCTGTATAACAAAGGTCAACTTTTGGGAAATGGTCTTTAGTCTGCACCCTCAATATCAATCTCATGCAATATTAACATTAACATGACAAGATAACCTCATAAGAGCCAAAGATTTCAGTTTTTCCAACTTAGCACACTTGATTCTCATTCCTGCTCTTAAAGATATTAATATCAAATTTTGACTTGGGCCAGGAAGACTTAAGTTTAAATCCAGCTCAGATACTTATTAGCTGTGTGACCTTGGGCAAGTCACTTAAACCCCTGCCAACCTCAGTTTCCTCATCTGTAAAATGAGGGTAGTTTGACAGCATCTACCTCTCAGAGTTTTTTGGAGTATAATGTGAGATAATACTCATAAAGTACTTTGCAAACCTTAAAGTACCATATAAATGCTTGCTATTAATATTGGCATGGTTAGGGGTAAGGCCCGCAAGACTGATAAAAGCACATTTTTATACTTTGGCCTTCAGTCAATTGCTGTCTTAAAATATGATTTCAGCTGTGGAATGGGAATTGAGTGACAGTAAAAGTGAATATTTGACTGTCCTAAGTGATAAGTGAAAGGGAGATTTGGAAGCAAAAATTTGATATAATGGGATCATGTACTTATCTTTTTCTTAAGTATTCTCTCCCCGCCCTCCATCTATCATTCCTTTTTCTCTCTTCCCTGCCAACCCTTAAAAAACTATAATATCTCCCCTAGGAGAATGGTGTCAAATGGAAGAAGCAAAAAGAGACACTTTTTTAATAAATGGGAAATCATTAGGTTAGTCAGTCAGCAAACAAGCATTCATTGAGCACTTAATACATTCCAGGCACTATGCTAAGTATTAGGGGATACCAAGAAAGGCAAACAAAACAAAATAAAGAACCAGTTGCCAGGTGATAGGCCATATTTTTGTTTGCAGCAGCAGCAGCAAGGCACACTGCCCTCTGAGCTGGCTGTGGAGTCCCACACTGATTTCGTAAGTCAGATATCTCTCTAAATCGTCCATCCTTTGCTTGGATTATCTAGAGTTTGACCAAAGTGGAACAACAGGACAGTGTATAAGACCCGATGTGCTTCAAGACCGTGCAGTGTTTCTGACCATCTCCCACCACTAACATCTCACACAGAGTACTTGCCTTTAGAAACTGAGGTGTGGCCAGACGAACAGTTGCGATGAAGCATATTTGCTTTCCTAGTGGTGAGCGGTAAGCCCTTGTCACTGTATTGTCAAAGCCGTTACAAGAGGGACTAGGCACTGGAGAGAGAGACAAAGCAAGCCAAAGGTTTAGCATACCTTCCTTGCCTGGATATTTCTTGGTCACATAAAGCACTGAAAAGGTGGAAGTATGCATAAGACTACTGATGTTAAAATTCCCATCATCTTGTCTTGGGCGAGGCACCTCAGCTTATTTTTTTTGTTTGTTTTTTGTTTTTTTGGTTTGGCAATGGGGGTTAAATGACTTGCCCAGGGTCACACAGCCAGTAAGTGTTATGTGTCTGAGGCCGGATTTGAACTCAGGTCCTCCTGAATCCAGAGCCAGTGCTCTATCCACTGCGCTACAGCTTGGATTTTTTTTAACTTGAGAAATGACAGTAACCTCATTACCGAAGCTCAACTGGTATTTATTTACAAATTAAACACCTACTATGTGATAAGTACTACTAGATAAGTACTACGAGATATAAATAGAAAAGTAACAGTGTATCCTTCTGTTCTTCAAGAATATAGTAGGGCTGTACTATGCTGTCTTCTTTCTATGCACACACAGAGGACAGTGTATTATTTTATTTTATGGGTTACCATGGCCAAAAAACTTTTACTACCAAGCAGCCAGACTAATTTTGATGAGCCCATCTGTACTCAGCTAAGTTGGTCCTTGGAAAACAGACTCATTACTGAGGCCATACTCAAAGCTTTTCCAGCATGAAAAAATTTACTGGAGCTTATACTCCAGTGACAATACCCTTTAAGAACCCAGGGTCACCTCTGCACTAAAATAAACCATTGGAATTGGGCTTAAAAGTTTTTCAACTGTAGTCAATATTGTCCTACACAACATATTTCTGAATTTACAAATTTTAAACATGGTTGTGATGGTAGTGTGGTATAGTGAATAGAGAGCTGGTCTCATAAACAAGGAAGACCTGGGTTCAAGTCCTGACTCCAATACATGTTTTCTATGTGACCCAGGGTAAGAAACTTAGCCTCTAAGTATTCTAGATAACTTTTTAAGATTATAAATTTCTTTATAATAAAATTGGGGTTAAGTGACTTGCCCAGGGTCACACAGCTAGTAAGTGTCAAGTGTTTGGTCTGAGGCTGGATCTGAACTCAGGTCCTCCTGACTTCAGGGCCAGTGCTCTATCCACTGCATCACCCAGATGCCCCAAGATTATAAATTTCAAAGTAGGTAGTGACCTGGTTTAGTAGAAAGGGTTTCCTCTTCTGGGCATTCCCCATACCAAAGAAAACACAGATCTAGCTTCTACCTAGTCCTATCCTAAACATGTTTATTTTGTCCCCTATTTCCATCCTTAAACCTATGATCCTATGTAATAATAAAATATGTATTGTGTATTATGTAAGAGTGAGGCACACTTTTGAGATTGTCTCAAAGCCTCTCTTTGTATTTTAAGCTTTCCAGGAATTTTTATTTTATGCATTAGCTGCTGCTGTTAGTTAATGTTTTCTAAATGGCTTTGTAATATGGGCTTCTGTTCACTAACATGAGTAAAGCCAATTTATTACAGATGCTTTCAGGATTCATTCAAACAGGCATCAATAAATGTTTCAAAACAAGAATAACAAAATGTGTGAGAGATAAAAAATAAGTGGCCTGTAGAGAATTCACATCTGTCATTAATCAGTTTAGACCATTTTAGATCCTTTTATAGACTGAGCCAAAAAGCCTATGGGTGGGGGGGCACATTAGAAAACATACTGCAGATGTCAACATCTGCATTTTTTTGTACAAAATTTTTTTAAATTCCCAGATGTGAAACATTCTCCTCCTAAAGAGACAGAATTAGTAAAATAATGGCATAGGAACTGAAATTCTGTACCTTCTCCACACTCCTTCACTTTTTCGGGGTATAGAGACTGAATGCTAACCCAAAGATTTTAAGTAAAAGCTTCCTAAACCACCTGTCTTGCTTAAATAGGAGTTGGGAAGCTGGGCTTACCTGCTCAGTCAGCAAGGGTTTTCTTCTGTAATATGATAGAAATATGAGGGAAGGATGAAAGAAAAAGGAAACAGGAAACACCTGCCCCAGCTAGTCATTTCCTCTCATTACAAATGTCACTTCATATGAGGATGTGATTTTGGGCAGTGGAAATAAAGCAGATGTAGGCATGATTTTATTCTGGCCTTTCTGTCCCTCTCCTGACTCCGTTCTTACTAGTCCTTTCATCCAACGGAGATGTTAAAGTAATAGGGCTTTTCAGCTGAAATTCCAAGCCCAGTTATGGAAGTTTCATAGCTATAGATATGATAAAGTTATTTTATTAATGGGAATGACAAAACATAATTCCTTTAAATAAGATTCTGATAATTTAAACTTGATCAGAGATGATTGTAAATCAGCAATGAAACTTAACTGAGGCCAAAAGGAATTACTACTTCAAACATTTTGCAAATTGTCTTTGAAATGTTTTTACTCACAGTAGGAATCTACTTATATATCCTACAGATAAACACAGGAATAATCTGTACCCTGAGATTTAATCATATCTATCACTTACAAAAACTTCTCTAGCACTATCTTTAAATCACCTTAAGAGTGTTAATTAGAGATTTAATTAATTAATTGTCTAACTGGAAGTAAAGGAAAAAAATCTGGTTTTCTTTGATTTTGGGGAAAAAAGATATCTGGCTTTCCTAAGCCTTTGATGGAATTAGCCAACAAATGAAAAAGGTGCTTGGTTTGATCCGACTTTTGACTACTGTCAAAGCTGAGTGAAGAATTCAGGCAATTGTCTAGATAATTCAGCAACTGCCTGCGATTAACAGGTGGCTAGTTAACATAAACTTGTTTTTTTCCTTCTCTAAATAAGATATATAGTTACTCTAATTCCTGGTTACTTCAAATGTGGGTTTTTTCCTGTCTGTCCATGGCAACTGCTTATGCCAAAAAAACCACTCCATGGATAACCTTGTTATGATCCTTCATGGCCTTCACAAGACAAAGTCTGTGACCAGGTCTATATTTGGGGGCTTTCTAGTTTTCGTAGTTATTACTAGAGGTTGTGAGTTGCTGGTACAGCCTTTGAGGACAGAAGGTTGGATACCAGCACTGTATATAAAGTAAGTTACTCTATTTCAACCAATTGATCAAACCTTCCAAAGAATCTATAAAGCTCAATTTTTCCTGTTATGCCTCTACCATTGTTCCTTCACCTGAATACAATTCTTTTTCTTCAGACTAAGTTTTCTCCTGGACACCTTCATTAAAGGAAGAAGCCTAGCTTGCTCCATTACCAGCTAACTGAAGCAACCCAAAAGGTCAGGAAGATCTCTTAAGAAAGGAAAAGAGCAGATTCATCATTTGCATAAGTCAAATAATGGAGAACCCCCAAATCAGCAATGTCAGGAGGTAGAGAGGTTAGGGGCTACAGAAGCTAGGTAGCAGAGGTTTTAGGTTGTTTGGGGATTTGTTGTAAAAGGAAAAAAAGGTGGAACCTGAGGGCAGAAATGGGAATGGGGGTGTTTTAAAACTGCTTAACAGCCTGTGAAGAGAAATGGGGATTTTCTGGCTTCCTTCCATTTTTTTACTGTATCCTACATTAAGGCTAAACAATTACGTATTCTGATCAGAGATGGCCTGCATGTGATAAATTGGATCTAACAGCTGTAGGGTAACAGCTAATAGCCTATAAGGATAAAGACAAATAACTTCATCAGCACTTTTCAGAATAAACAAACAAAAAAAAAAACCAAAGCAGGTGTACTTCTGTGAAAGACTTAGTTTGGATAAAATGATGGGAAACAATACTATCCTTTTTTTTTTTTGCTAAAAGAAGAATAAAAGCCCCAAATTCCCATTTGTGACAAATGTTCAAACAGTTCAGGCCACTGTTATGAAATTTTCACGGAAAAGTAATCTTCTGTGCATTCATGAGGAATCATCTCCCACTAATTAAACACAATTTTCTGTCTTGTCTTTTCTCTCTTCACAATATGCTTAGTTGAATGCATTATGAATAGCTAGGTTACTAGGCTTTTTGTAGGACATCAGCAAAATAACAAAGCTCATTTCTGGTCTATGGGGGCTGTCTGACTTGCCAAGGCAACTTTGGTTCTTTCCTTTCCCACACTTTAGCGTAGGGTAGACAGACAAGGGGATGATGAGTGAGGGGTGAGAGACTGAAAATTATGTAAGCCACTTAAGACCCAGTCGATTTTGGCTAATGCTATTGCTCTTAATTATTTCTCATAAGGAATTTTAGGCACATTTTAAAAATCTGCTCCTCCTCACATTTTCTGGGGTTTTGCTATTATGTGACCAAATAGGTCAGTTTAACTGGAATACAGATCGTGAGGGATATCAATCTGTAATTCAGGATGGCAAGAAAGAATGCAGGCAGTTTGTGAAGGGTTTTAAATGCCAAACAGAGTAGTATGTATTTTATCTTTGAAACAACAGGGATGCCACACACAGAATGGGTCTATTATCTAAGGAGAGAAAGCAGGAAGATACTTGGATAAGCAATATGAATGTCCTAATTTTAATTTGCTCAGTTTTCATAGCATCTTTTTATGTAAAGAGCTTAAGATATTTTAGGATTGTGTACAGCAAGATATTAACTTTTGATCACAGTCTATTCTGGATGATGATATTAACTCTTCAAATAACAAATCTTGCAGAGTATGCACTTTACAGATAAAGGAAAAGAAACTTCTCCATAAAGTGAGAGGGCGCTCTATGCTTCTCATTTCTAGGAACTCTAATAAATAAATGGGTTGGAAACACCAATGAAGATGGTTCTACTGGTTGCCAAATTTAAATCTTCAACCACAGAGAGGTCAGGCACAATGGCCAACTTGTTCTTTTACCTAAGACATCTCAATAAATACAACTCAGTTAAGGGAAAAAAAAAAAGACAGATTACCCAAAACCATAAAATGAGGCAACCTCAGTCAGGTTATTTATTTCTATTAATAAATCCCATGAAACATATGAAACCCGAGTGTTGTATAAGTTGAAAAACCTAAATTTTGCCAGATGTGAATTTCAACTCTGGGTGTGTGGTTAGAGACTGGTAGGTAAAATGAGGGCAGGGAAACTTTTATACTGTGGTGTGTGGTTTCTGGAAAGCCTGGAGGGGAATGTTTACTGAGGGTGACCTATTTGGAACCATACCAGCCACTTTTGAAATACTGCTTTCTGGATCTCAGACAGACACATATTTGATTCCAATTTGGAGAGAGGAGGATTAGAGACATAATGAAGGAGTGCCTTCTTTTTGGCATAAAGTTATCATTTGACAACTTTTGTCAACTTTTTAAGGCATGTTAAATCAAAATTTATCAACCCTTTAAAAAGAATCCAATCATTTCCATCCAAATAAAGTGGAACAAGATTGGCTGGAGGGGCAAGATGGGAAAAAAAGGCTGTGGTATGGAATGAAAAACTTCACCAATTATGATTCGGAAGACATTGCAGGGAGTAAGAAAGTATCTTCAATAGATGTATTTTCTCCATTGGGCAATGCAACTATGTAGCCCAGGCCAAGATAATTTTATTTCAAACCTATTTCAGGACGAAAGAACAAAAAAGCACTTGTCCAGGCAAGTGGTTAATGTTCACCACTATAACACAGATGTCATGAAGAATAAAGATAATTTTTATAAATGGAGATGAAGGGAGATGTGGCTACAAATCCAGCTTAGATTTTTCTAGGAAGCTTTAATTGACTGGCTTGGGTTGAAATTTTGCAAAAATGGAAAATCTTTAATTAAAGATGAATTTTTTTTCCAGACATATAAAAAAATTCACTTCTCATATTTATTAAAAATCTTGCTTAAAAAAACAGAGATATTCCCTTAGAACATCTGTGGCAGATGATGAAGTGCTTTTCCTAAGGAGTGACCAAGATGTGCAAATATTGGGGTAAGAGAAAGCTCTATTTTGCTAAAGGGTTTGAGCAATGGCTGCTGTGTTGATACAGCTAGAAGTAAAATAGAACTGGGTGGGTGGGAGGAAGAGTTGCACAATTACCTGCTGAATTTGGAACTGTCCAAACGGATAAATCAATCTGGGTAACTCAAGCAAAGACGCTTCCACTTCCTGACTCCTGGCTGAAATTCATATTAAGTGTGCACTTCTAGGTACCTAGAACTTGCTGGATAGTCTGAATACTAATCAGAGAAATCTCTGGATTGTCAGGGAAGCCTTTGCAAATAGATAGAGAACTGTCTTCATGGTGATTTCTGAGTCATGTAAAGGCCTTCTTTAGCCCAAATTTCTCTCACTGATGCTGACAAAGTGTTGGAAGTTACTTCGAGTTAAGATCTCTTTTAAACTTAAAATGTTACCTGGGAGAAGTAACTTACCAGTCACAATCACCTGTTAATATTTTAGCTCATAAAGATTTAAAAGATTTCCCCCGCCCCAGGTCACCTGAAAGGGTGCTAAAGAGATTACAAAGTAATAGATTTAGATCTATAAGCACCTTCAGAGGCCAGCTGGTCCAAACTTCTCATTTTACAAATAAAGAAACTGAGGTCTAGCCAAGTGATGTGATTTGCCCAAGGTTGCACTGGTAGTAAGCAGCAGAGGGAAAACAAGAACAAGATGCCTTGTCTATAAACCCAGAGCTCTTTCCATTAGATCACATTCCTCCCAGAGAAATGATCTGTAATGGGGAAATGGGGATGAAAAAAGCATGGGATACCTCCAGGGAAAGGAGGCCTAGGAACAGCACTTAGGTAAGGAAACAGAACAAAAGTACTAGGTGCCTTAGAGGAGGACACTAAGGTGGAAGAAAGGGAAGGGGAAGACCTCAAAAAATGCTATAGAAATACTCTTTATCAGGGGTTCTTGACCTTTCCTGCATCATGAACCCATCTGTCAGATTGGTGAAGTCTATAGAAGACTTCTCAGGCTAATGTATTTAAATGCATAAAATAAAAACACTCTGGATTATTAGCAAGGAAACCAATTACACTGAAATATAATTATCAAATTAAAAAAAAAAAGGACCCCAGGATGAGAACCCTTGGTCTAGGGAGTATTCTTTCTCTGGTATATATTTCAGGATCACCCTGGGTTGGTACCCAGTAATCTCAGCCATCGGAGAATGAAGAATATGCTTTTTTCCTAGTCCAAAGAAAGCCATCCTGTTTTTGATTTGTAAAATGGACTCTAACAGACTTAATTCTTTCATTTTTAAGCTTCCCACTTCCAGTGTTCACAACAGTAACACTCTTCCCACACCCCTTCCAAAGAAAATCACACATAATTCAACACATTTTTCAGGCAAACACAGTCTCAACTTGAGAAAAGAGTAAATGAAACCCAGCCAATAAAATAAGTTTCAGGTATCCAAAATTAAGCCTATGTATTTTCCTGAAAACCTCTAAAACATGATAAATGGCAGCAAACTCCAAAGTGAAATTCAGCATCATCTTAATGAGATTTTGGAAATGTAATTTCACAAAGGATTCAATCTCTATAGCTTATTAGCCAATTATACAGTAGGTAGGTTTTCTTTAATTACATGGGTACACATACACATACATACACATATACACATACATACCAAGGTCCATTAAGGCTTTCTCATCAATTCATGGTTGCATCTAGGATATACCATGTTGTTTCAAGGGCTATAATATAATTATGATAAGAGGCAGTTTGCTATAGTAGAAAGAAAGCCAGCCTAAGAGGCAAGAAAACCTGGGTTCAATTTCTGCCTCTGACAATGTTGGCCATGTGACCCTCTCCCCCAACTCCTTTAACCTCTCAGTGGCCCCTGGCAACCCCTTACTTCATTAAGTCATAGGACAAAGGAAGATTGGCACTGGAGAAGAGTTTCCTCACTGAGAATTCCCTATTTAGATGAAATCACAGATCTGGATCCCCTCACACCCCAAACTTTGCCATTATTCGAGTACCTTAAGAAAAAAACTTTTTAAAAAATTTGTTTACATTAGTCCAGATACAAGGTAAATCCAAAAGGGTCACTAAAAATGTGTGTATGTGTTATAATGTAAATCAGTACTGTGTGATTACCACAGGATTTCCTTTGCTGTCACCTGGGGTTTCCTAAGAGGCATGGGAAATCCGAGACTCTACAGAGGGGGTTTTACAGATAGAGGGCTTAAATAATAACTATTCAATTCCTTTCTTGGTTCAATAAAATATTCATTATATGTACAGTGACCAAGTTTCTCAGCCACTTCCAAGGGTAGTCAGTCTCTAATTTCTCTCTACTATGTTTAATTTAAGGAGTAGCAAAGGATGCTGATTTCTTATCATTCTGACAAATACTAGGAGGAAGGAGAGGCAGGGTGGAGTTTCCCTTCAAGTACTCTGAACTCTGGAAGGATTGTTCACCACTGTCTCCACTACCAGCTTCATTTCATCAATCTGAGAATTGGGCAGGGTTGAGTAAAGCATGGGGTCTACCTATTGAACTTAGTTAACTTAGTTAAATTTATTCTTTGTTCCCATTTTCGTCTCTGTTGCTAACCTATTGCTTTGCACTTCAGCACATTGGTTTGGTTCAAGCCTTACTCAGGGAATTATTTCCTACCACTAAGGTGGTAGGAAATGCATGCTAGCCTAGTGTAGAAATCCTTTCTCTTGATTCTAGAAAACGTTGGTTAGTCAAGCTAAAGGACAAGTGTGACTATGTCACTCTCCTGATAAAGTACCTTTGGTGGCTTCCTGATAGCTCTAGGATATAAAAGAAACTTTTTATCTTGGAATTCAAAGCCCTTCCCAATATAGTTCCAATTGACCTTCCCAGACTTGTTTAACCTGAATTCCTTTCACATATTCCATGTTTCAGTTGAATTGACTTACTTGCTATTCTTTAAATTTTGAGTTCTATCTTTTCGGTCCAAGAAAACTCCAAAAAGGGATCAGGAAAAGTTGGACACAACAGAAACAGCTGAACAACAACAATACTCTTCCATCCATACCTTTGCATATCTGAAATGCATTCTCCTCATCTCTACCTCTCAGAATTCCTAACTCCCCTTAGAATTCAGCTCATGTGTTTTTTTTTCTTCTGATTTTCCCTAGTTGGATGATATGGTCACTCTGCTCAAACAATCATGTGAAAAATTAAGTATAGCAAGTTAAGTTTATTATTATTGCAGAATAAATGGTACTGGAAAAGAGGCCACTTTAAGTCAATCTACATAAAAGTTGGACTAATATTTCATGGGAAACAGTAAAAAAAAGGTTAAATTGGGACTTTAACTTGAAAAAGAAATTAAAACTAAGTTTATGAAGTGAAACTGTGGCACTAATTCTTAAACTGCACAAAGACTGAATCAAATGTTGGTTTTATTGGCATAATTTTTTTTGAACAAAATTGCATGATAGGATATAGCGTCTTTCAGTTCAAATTTGCTGTTCACAGAACCAATCAAGGAAGGTCAGTGATGCAAAAATATTCAGGCTTTCATAAATTTTTTCAAGGTCCTCTCCAAAGTCTTTGATATTCAAATCATCCTCTTAGAAGCTCTTACCAACAATTAGTGAGAGACAGACCAACAAAAATTTTAACCTAATGAGGAGGGATGGATGCTAATGTTAAGGCAGTATGTGTTTCAATGGGGACTATTTTTCCAAGGGCTATTTTTCAGGTCTATTTGTTGGTGAACATTTTCATATTGTCACAACTGATTGGGGAGACAGCATGGTACATTTGATAGATTTCGAATTGGAGTCAGGAAATACAAGGGTTCTGACATATATGGCAAGCTTAAATCACTGGAGAAGCAAGGTAGAATTTCCTTTAACTTAATGGGTAAGAACCCAGGATTGGGTTCAAATCCTGCCCATTACATATATTGGCTAGGTGACCTTGGGTAAATCACTTCACCTTGAAATGTTCCAGGCAACTTTCTAAGATGACAAGATACAGAACAACTGCTGAACTGCTTTGGCAGAGGGGATTTCCTCACTGGAAGCTCCCTATGCCAGTGAATCACATGCCGGAAATAAAACAAATCACAACTCCGTCGTAATGGTAGGGACTCAAGTAACCGAACATTTTGATAACAACAGGACCTTCTGTCTATACATATTGTACAGCAGAATAAATGTAAGCTCCCTCAAGGTAGGACTGTTTTTCATTTGGCTATGTAGGCCCAGTGCCTAGCATAGTGCTTTGCCTACAGCAAGTGCTTAATAAGTGTTTTCTGGATTGTATTGGGTGACTAGTCAATTTTGGCTCGTGGTTCTATGTACTGACAAGTCAAGTCTTAACTGTCCTCAGACTGGTTTTGATTGATAGATTACTGCTTCTTTTTTCCCAACACCTGATGCTAAATGGGTAGGAGGGCTGTACTGCAGATTGCTACTGCCTTTGACCCCACCTGGGGTCAAAGGCAACCAGGAAAAGTCAGGAATAGAGCTCTCATAACAATCTTCCTGTTACTATATTTAAACTACAGTTGCATAGTCCAAATGTATGTACCAGATCCTGAATATTGCAATTGAAAATAGTTGCAGCAGGTTCATAATATATATATTATATTTATAACATATATTATATATAATATAGATATTATATATCATATAATATATTATATGTATGTATGTATGTACACACACACACACATATATAGATATACACACACACACTTACAGTTAAGGCCTTTTAAGCATGCAAATACATGCAAATAATATGGAAAATAAAAGATATTGGTATTGACCAATGAAACCGGGCAGTCTGAACTTTAGGATCCAATGGTGTAAGTATGGTTTTGGTCCAACAGAATCATAGTGGGTTAGTTTAGTTAACTTTTATTGGCTATGACAATAAGTTCAGAGTTAACCAAGGCAAGAAGTAGCAAAAATCATGACCAAAGCCATTATCTGTATGCCAAGTCATTTCCATTTTGTGTTCATCTCTCTGCTTTCTTCTTATCTCCTCCCTTCCTCCCTATTTTCTTCCTACTAAAAATCCCTATTATTTTTTTTCCTTCCCTTTTGGTGTTTTAGGGGGAAAAATGGCAAGTTTCTTGTTTGGTGGTGAGATTTTTGGAAAAGCAAATACCCTTACAGAATGTAAGCTACCTGAGGACATGTACTATCTTTCGTTTTGATCAGTTTCCTGAGAACTTGGCACAGTGCCTAGCATATCAAACGCACAACTGCTCGTTGACTGGTCAATACAGGAAGCTCCTCTACTTCCCAAATAGGTTAGAGAGCAAAGCTCTCTAAATAGGGAAATGTAATGTTTAATGAGAAAGGAAAATGGCATGGTGGGAAGAATATTGTTCTGGGTTCAAATTCTAAAGCTGATGTTTATTACTTGTGTGACTTTGGGCAAGTTACTTAAACTCCGAGGCCCCATTTAGTTCTGGATCTATGATACAATGGCATTTCAGATTGCTCAAAAGAATCCTGGGTTCAAATTTTACTGGGGTCAAAGGTGAAAATAAATTTGGGGATTTATAAGTCTGTTTTGAAGATTGGTATTATCCAGGTACACTGAAGTGTATAGCTGAAGCAATTAACTAGGTAATTCAGGTAAATAGACTGCTTTTCAGAAATTAAAGTTGCTTGGTCTAAATTAGGAAGGTTATTGACACTGTATGAATTAAGAGATAACTGTTAAAACACTGCATTTCCCTCTACCTATTTAGAAAGAAACGTAATCAACTCAGTCAATGTTGGCAAGCCATCAGGACTGAAACATTTCATCTGAAGTCCAGTTGTAACAAGAGGAGAAGGGGGGGAGTCCAAGTTTGCAGATGTTTGAGTGGAAAAAAAGGACTATTTAAGCCCAAGTGTATATGTAGGCTAAAAGCCTGTTCTTTCTATTAAAGTGCATGATTATTTTATCAACCAGAAAATAAATAAATAAATAAATAAATAAGCTCAATTTCAGTGGGACCCTGGAAGTGGCACAAGCCAATGTGGGGGCATGTTCCTATCGAGCTGCTGATACTTTCTATGAAAATAAAAATATATTTCAAGGGCTCTAAAACTCAGGCCCAAATCTGAAAAACACATTTTGCCTCCTCCATACTCTGCTCTTCCTTTGCCCCAATATGCACTTTTGCATGATAAAAGGCACCAAAACATGGATATGACAAATTAAAGCTTACCATTGTCGTAGGACCGAAAATTTCCTACAAATTTTATGTATTCATATGTTGGAAATTCCTTTGGATTCAAACTGCCTCTGAGAAGATGACAATAAAACTCTAAATCGTTGTCAGCTGGATCATTAAAAAGAAAAGGAAGGGAGAGAGGAGATATAAGCATTACACAGAAACTAGACTAAACAAGTGGTGTCTTTGTGAAGACTCCTACGTGAATTCAGTCTGTTCAGACACTGCCAGGATATTTCTCTCATTATGACTGACTGGTAGGTCCTGTTTATAACCTTTGCTGTATAGGCTTTTCTCTCTAAATTCCATAGACATTTCATATCCCACATGTGGACACAATTAGTTTTGATTTGCTCACAAATGTTTGTGGGTGATTATGTCAGCGTAGATTAGCTGCGGCCACTTTTGTACGGTATATTAAAAGTAAACTCCTCACATAAGCCTGCGCCTGCCTGCCTCTCTCTCTCTCTCTCTCTCTCTCTCTCTCTCTCTCTCTCTCTCTCTCTCTCTCTCTCTCTCTCTCTCTCTCTCTCTCTCTCTCTCTTATTTTGCCTGCTTTGAAGTACAGAGGGATGACAGAATAAATGGTCCTGGAAAATGGGTTGAAACTTGAAAACATGGGCAAAAAATCATTGCTACCCTTATAAATGTAATTTTATATGCTTCACTAAATGACAGATATTTCTCTAAAGATTAAGGTCTTGCCCTCTGTGTCTTTATGGGGACAAAAATCCTTCTAAATGGGAAGGCTGGCCTGAAAAAAAGATCAGGATATCAACTTCTATCTACATGCTGCCAGACATCTGAATTATAAAAAAACCAAAAAAATCAGTTGAAAAATCCACATGTATTTCAATATTCAGATGTTTGGCATCATGTAGACAAAGCATTTGGATTTTTGATAGAATTTTTCAGTTTTTCATCCAGATGTTTCACATTGTGTAGACATAGCATTTGTTTGGCCTTGCAAGATGAATAGAGTTCAAGGATTCTAGAATTCATTATCACTAGCAGAATCTCTGCCTCACATAACAGATTCTTCTGTTAAACATGAAAAGTGAGGTGTGATTTTTCTAAGCCAAATTTTCTCATATTTCAAATGTAAAAAAGAAAAGTTATTTATTTATTTACTTAATTATTCTTTTTTCCTTTCTTGGTCTCTCTTAGAAGTGCAGTGGCCACTCAGGGGCCTCATTCCAATACTGATTAGCAAAGAAATTCAAACCTGCCCTGTTTTTTCTAATGTGGGCCAGTTTGCCTCTCCCTAGGCAGCTTGGTGGCCCTCCAAATACCCAGTGGCTCACATTTGTGCCCGACTTTGTGTGGACATCTATTACCTTTAGACCAACTGAGGTGTATCATCAGGCTTAACACTATCTACAGGTTCTCCAGTAGTCGGGACTTCAGGTCTGTACCATTAGGCCCTGCTGTAAAAAGTATATCTCTCTCTTTTTTCTTTTTGTCTTCATAATTCATCAAATGGCAGCTTTTGCTTTAAACTTCACCTATATCTCTAAGGGTCACAAAAATTTGTTACGTACAATAATTGTTCTTGCAATCAGTTTCTGTTTCTGAAACTACTCTTGAGATATCACTTATTCAAAAATAAAAATCCTATTCCAACAGTAAAGCCAAACTTACATTTTAAGTATTCTGGAGAGGAAGAGTCAGTCACAAGCATATGAGAAGAGAGCATCTTATAAACTTCTGAATGTTCCTGTTCTGGAAGGAAATTTAATAAATTCTGATCCATGACATCTGACTGAAAAAGAAAAAAAAAGAAATGGGAGAAAAGGTTTATGCAAAACATAAAGACCAAGGAATGAAAAAAAAAACCAAGCATATTTCCACATAATGACTGCATGACAAATATAGAACCTGTTCTTAGGGTAACAAATCAAAGATCTAGTTTTCATTCCCTTGAAAATTCTTCATGCAATATTACATAAATCTTGGATATATGGAATATATAACAGGTTTTACTTAGTAATAATAGAAATTACTGTATACAGTGCTGAAGTTTTGCAAAACACTTTGCTTATCTTAACACATTTGATTCTCACAATAACTCTATGAGTCAGGCACTGTTATTATTCCAACCATACAGTTAAGGAAACTGAGACACATAGATGTTAAGGGACTTGCCTAAGGTCACACAGTGTTTAGGGCAGAATTTGAACTCAGGTTTTCCTGTCTCCAAGTCCTATACTCTTTCTATTGTGCCAGCTAATTGCACTTTTCAAGCTGTTAATGCCCATGAGGAAAAGAAATGTTGTAATAAGTCAAGAACACCCATAGCCTTTAACTCCTGCCTAAAAGAAAATGTTAATTTCATAAATTCTGGTGGGCAGCAGCATAGACAACCAGGAATTAAGTCACTAAACCTTATAAGACCATAGGATTATATAGTTTGAGAGTGAAAAAGGACCACAGGTCACCTAGTCCTTCATTTTACAGAAAGGAAATCTGAGGCCCAAAGCCTTGCCACAGGTAGTAAGTAGTAGAGACAAGATTCAAATCTAGGTTTTTAGATTCCAAATTGAGCATTCTTTCCACTGCACCACAAGAGAACTGCAAGGGATCTCAAGAAATCATAAAATCAATATGTAATTAGTCCTGGAAAAAACCTTTGAAATGGCCTCATTCTTTGCCTTTAGGTCAATGAATATCTAACCAGGAGTTCTTAATCTGAGATCTGCACAGATTTTACGGGTTTATGAACTTGGATGGTGAAAAAGAAAAAAATCTTTATTTTCAATAACTTCTAACTGAAATTTAGCATTTCCTTCAATTATTTAAAGACATTATTCTGGGAAGAGGTACATAGGCTTCACCAGTTTGCCAAAGGGTCCATGGCACAGAAAAGGTTAAGAATCCCTGTTAATGAGCTGTTTCTTATAGCCAGCTAAAATCTCTCTGACATGATTTTAAACCCATTCTCCAGTACGAGGCAGTCTGGCAAGATGGAAAGTGCTGGACTTTGGTGCCAAGCTCATCTGGGTTTAAATCCTGCTTCTGACCCTTAGAAACTGTGTGAATCTGTCTCTGATACTTATCAGCTGTGAGACAGGGCTAAATTGGCTTCATCTATGAAATGAGAGTGTCTGGACTAAATGGTCCCTTTCAGCTCTAAACCTGTGATCTCATGATGACCCAGACAGCTCACTTAACCTCTACATTCCTCAGGTAACTACCTGGGATGTCTCCATTAGATCACAGATTGGTGGGTGGTGATCTATAGAGGGTTCCACTGGGATTTCTCCATTCTGATTAAATCACATGTACTTAAACTTAGTATTCTCTGTGGAACAGAGATGAATAGTAGCCTCCTAAACATATTTCACATGATTAACTATAGTAACTAAGTGGCCCCTTGGCCCTTTCTTGTACTACTCTGACTGAAACCCATTGTAGGCATGTCCAAGAAGAAGGGCTGCTGTAGCCCAAACTAGGCCCTGGTTATTCAATCAATTAATTGTTGTTGGTGTTGTTGTTGAGTTGTTTTCAGTCATGTCCATCTCCTTGTGGCCTCATTCGGGGTTTTCTTGGCAAAAGTACTAGAGTGGTTTGCTATTTCCTTCTCCAACTCATTTTATGGATGAAGAAACTGAGGCAAACAGGATTAGGTGACTTGCTCAAGGTCACACAGCTATTAAGTGTCTGAGGCTGGATGTGAACTCAGGAAGATGAGTCTTCCTGATTCCAAGCCCAATATTGTATCTACTTCACCACCTAGCTGCCCTTCAATTAATCAATTAGCATGCAGTTATTTTTTTAAAAAAATAATCAGTTTATTTTTAGTTTTCAACATTCACTTCCATAAGATTTTGAGTTTTATTTTCTCCTCCTCCCTCTCCTCCCCCTTCCCCAAGATGGCATGCAATCTCATATAGGCTCTACTCATACATTCATATTAAACATTTTCACATTAGTCATGATATAAAGAAGAATCAGAACTAATGGAAGGAACCACAAGAATGAAGCAATAAAACAAAACAACGAAAGAAAAGGACAGCTTCCATCTGCATTCAGACTCCATAGTTCTATCTCTGGATGTGGATATCATTTTCCATCATGAGACTTTTGGAGTTGTCTTAGATCCTTGCATTTCTGAGAAGAGCCAAGTCTATCAAAGTCAGTCATCACACAATGTGGCTGCTATTGTGTATAATGTTCTCCTGGTTCTGCTCATTTCACTCAGCACCAATTCATATAAGTCTTTCCAGGTTTTTCTGAAATCCACCTGGTCATCATTTCTTATAGCACAATAGTATTCCATTACATTCATATACCACAACTTGTTCAGCCATTCTCTAATTGATGGGCATCCCCTCAATTTCCAATTCTTTGCCACCACAAAAAGAGCTGCTGCAAATATTTTTGTACACGTGGTTCCTTCTCCCGTTTTTATGATCCCTGTGGGATACAGCCCTAGAAGTGGTATTGCTCGGTCAAAGAGTAGCCCTTTGGGCACAGTTCCAAATTGCTCTCGAGAATGGTTGGATCAGTTCACAACTCCACCAATAATGCATTAGTGTTCCAATTTTCCCACATCTTCTCCAACATTTATCATTTTCCTGTTTTGTCATGTTAGCCAATTTGATCGGTGTGATGTAGTATCTCAGAATTGTTTTGATTTGCATTTCTCTAAACAACAGTGATTTAGAGCATTTTTTCATATGCCTTATAGATAGCTTTAGTTTCTTCCTCTGAAAACTGCCTGTTCATATCCTTTGACCATTTATCAATTGGGGAATGACTTGTATTCTTATAAATTTGACTCAGTTCTCTCTATATTTTAGAAATGAGGCCTTTTTTTAGAAACACTGGTTATAAAAATTCTTTCCCAGTTTTCTGCTTCCCTCCTAATCTTGGTTGCATTGGCTTTGTTTTCCAATTTAATGTAATCAAAATTATCCATTTTGCATTTCATAATGTTCTCTATCTGTTATTTGGTCATATGTTTTTCCCTTCTCCATAAATCTGAAAGGTAGACTATTCCTTGCTGTCCTAGTTTGCTTATAGTATTAGTCCATATCTAAATCCTGTACCTATTTTGATTTTATCTTGGTATAGGGTGTAAAATGTTGGTCTATGCCTAGTTTCTGCTATACTATTTTCCAGTTTTCCCAGCAGTTTTTGTTAAATGGTGATTTCTTATCCTGGAAACTGGAGTCTTTGGATTTATCAAGTAGTAGATTAGTATAGTATAGACTGTTGTGTCTTGCATACACGATTGCACTGATCCACCACTCTATTTCTTAGCCAGTATCAAGTAGTTTTGATAACTGCTGCTTTATAATACAATTTAAAATCTGATAGAGTTAGGCTACCTTGCCTTGCATTTCTTTTCATTAGATATGATGGACGTTTTGTTGGTTTTGTTTTCATTAGATATGATGGGCTTTGATATTCTGGACCTTTTGTTCTTCCAGATGAATTTTACTATTGTTTTTTCTGGCTCTGTAAAATAATTTTTGGTAGTTTGATATGGCACTGATTAAGTAAATTAATTTAGGTATAATTGTCATTTTTATTATATTGGCTTGGCCTACCCATGAGCAACTGATATTTTTCCAATTATTTAGATCTGACTTTATTTGTGTGAAAAGTGTTTTGTAATTGTATTCATATAGTTCCTGGTTTTGTTTTGGCAGGTAGAGTCCCAAATATTTTATAATGTCTGCAGTAACTTTAAATGGAATTTCTCTTTCTCTTGCTGTTGGGCTTTGTTAGTAATATGTAGAGACGCCAATGATTTGTGTGGGTTTATTCTATAGCCTGCAACTTTGCTAAATTTGTTTATTATTTCAAGTAATTTTTTACTTGATTCTCTAAGTATACCATCATATCATCTGCAAAGAGTGATAGCTTTCTTTCTTCTTTGCCTATTCTAATTCCTTCAATTTCTTTTTCTTCTCTAATTGCTAAAACTAATATTTCTAGTACAATATTGAATAACTTAGCATGCAATTATTAAGCACCTGTGATGTACTAGCACTGTTCTAGGCACTGAAGTTATGATGAACAGAAGTGTAACAATCCTTACTCTCCAGAGCCTACTTTCTGCCTGGTCTGGCAGAAGATGGCAGCCTGGGATGACTCTGGTTACCATCTCCAATGGCATGAAACATAGACATGGAAAGAAAAGCATATTTTTGGTAGCTAGGAAATTCAAACATATAGAACATTAAAGAAAAAAAACAGAATTTAAAAAGAATTATTTTCTTTATAAAAGTCTCAAGTTGCAACTTAACACTCATGTGAAACCTGCTGATCTTTTGCTCATTAAAGCAATTAGACAAAAATAATATTCATCTTCCACTAAACTGTGGCTGGATCTCTCCCAGTCTCCATTCGAGAGGAAAAGCAAACGTGCCAGCAGGCACTGCTTTCACCGAAGTGTTAGGTTATCACTACTATCACGTCTCAATCTAAGGTACAAGGCTCTTTCCCCAGGTTGAGTGATAAGCTGAATATACTTGGCTGCTTTATCTGGGTCTTTTCTGATCTCAAAGATAAATCTGAAGCTGAAATTCCAAATCAAACCTTTCCCATTTTTTTTTCCCATGAAGGAGTATTTGAACATAGTCAGGAGCAGAAGCCTTGACTTTTAGATACTGGAATAAAGGTGTTTTGCAGGCAGCATTTTCCTCTCTGACTTTTGTACTCTCAGCTTCATCTGCTTTCTCCTTGGCTAAAGGAAGCAAGCTGCCATTTACAATAAGGGCTTTATGGCTTGGCTGAAATGGCACTAGCCTATATGTGGCAGGGGTGGGGTGGGGGTGCGAGGTAAGTGGAGAAATCAGGCAAAGTTCACAGTGGCATTCAGGCATTCTCTGAAACCTGCTTCTCCACCCCTGGGGAAGCCCTATTCCTGTATGGTGCAGACAAGGACAGAGATAATAACTGGACTTAGGATTTTATTGATCTAGGTAATTGCCAGGTAAGAAAACTCCTGCCAATTCAGGTCAGCACCTTTTCTGCAACTTAAAAGTCTTAGTGAATAGTTTAGAGCAAAGGTTCTCAAAGTTTTTGGTCTCAGGACCCCTTACATTTTAACAATTATTGATGACTCCAAAGAGCTTTTGTTTATATGGGTTATATTTATTGATATTTACTGTTCAAAAATTAAAACATCTTAGAATTATTTTTTTTTTGGCTTTTTGGTGAGACAGTTGGGGTTAAGTGCCTTGCTCAGGGTCACACACCTAGTATGTGTCAAGTGTCTGAGGCTGGATTTGAACTCAGGTCCTCCTGACTCCAAGGCTGAGCTCTATCCACTGTCAAGGCCAAGCTGTATTCACTGACATCTTAAAATTATTATAAAAAGAGTTTTGACCTCAAGGATTCTCTGAAAAGACTTCTAAGGGTCCCCCAATCACACTTTGAAGACTACTAGCTTAGAGCACTGAGAACCTAATAAAGGTCAGAAAGCCAGGATGTGTCAGAAGTAGGGCTTGAACCCAGAACTTTCTGGCTTCTAAGGTAGTTCTTTATCCTCTATGCTACTATGCCTTTCCTGATACAGATAGGTCTAGAATTGTGGGGTGATATGCTACGTTCTAGACAGCTAGGTATTACAGTAGATAGAGGACTGGGCATGGATTCAGGAAGATCTGAGTTCAAATCTGACCTCAGACACTCACTAGTTGGGTGACCCTGGGCAAGTCACTTAACTTCTGTTTACCTCAGTTTCCTCATCTTAAAATAAGGATAATAATAGCATCTCCCTTGCAGGGTTATTGTGTGGATAAAATGAGATAATATTTGTAAAATGATTAGCAGAGTGCCTGGTACATAGCAAGTGCTAGATCTAAATATTTATACATTATTACTATAAATATCACCATATATTATATGTTACTATGTATAATTTATGTATTGAATATGTTAATAGTATTACTCAAGGAAAAACCCAACCTTTGGGTTTCCCTATCTGATGAACACCTCCACTCCCTTATAGACCAAGGCAAAGTAAAGGTAAATATGGGAGCGTAGGTCCAGAACCCAAATGATTACTCATAATAACCACAACAATTCAAATTGATATGATACTATATATTTTAACAGAGTTTTTCTTGCAATCTTGCAATAGTGCTACTGTTGCTACCTAATTTTATAGATGAGCAAATTGTCTCAGAGAGATTCACAAAATTACAGATATGGATCTGGAAGGAACCTTAGAAATTAGCTGAGGCCCCAAAGTGTGATGATATTTGACCAAAGACACACAGTTGAAGGTGGCATGACTAGGATCTAAATTCACATGTTTTAACTTCTGTCTAGGGCCTCCTTTCATCATCTCTATAAGGACTTATGCGGCTAAAAAACCAGGAGCTGATCCAGGACTCCAGCAAAACATGCTGTGGCTATTTCTGAATAAAGCAAATTATCAGATTTGACCTTATCTGAAGTTACAACTACAGGCTTCCAGATACCTACTCTAATATCTACCCATGTAGATATATGCTGGCTCCCTATTACTTCTAAGATCAAAAACAAATGACTGCTTGAAGCCTTTTACAATCCAGCTACAATCTACTTTTTCAGCTTTATTATACATACTCTTCATCAGATACTCTATAGTCTAGCCAAAGTGGAAAGAAGGAAGAAAGAAATAAAGGAGGGAAGGTGGGAAGGATGGAAGGAAAGAAGGAAGGAAAAAAGGAAGGAGGGAGAAAAGGAAAATGGAAGGAAGAAGGAAGGATGGAAGGAAGCTATTCCTCACTTATGACACTATCTCCCACATCTGTTCCTTTGCCCAAGCTGTCTGTGACTCATGCCTGGAATACATATTCTCTCTCCACTTCTGCTTCTTAGAATCCTTGCTTTCTTTTAAAGCTACATTCAAGCACCACTTTTGCTATGAATTAACAAAAAAAATTTTTTTTATTTCTTCATAATTGGTTTACTTTGTAATCCTGTGTATTTTATGCATTTAAAAACATTATTCTAAGAAGGAGTCCATAGGCTTCACCAGACTGCCAGCAGGGTCCATGACACAAAAAGGTATAAGAACTTCTGATCTACAAGAAACCTTTCCTGATTCTCCCCCCACACCCACACCCACACTCAGTTGTCAGCACTTCCTTCCCCATCTTTCCCCCCACCAAAAAAACCTGCCCTTTATTTTCCGCATATATTTTGTAGATATTTTACACTCTGTTTTAGTAGAATGTGTTGAAAGTTGACATGGCCACTGAGGCCATTCCAGGGAGCATATGCAGAGAGTTCCCCTGAAAACTTCCATGGATCCTAGAGATAGCATGCCTTAGCATCTGGTAGCACCCTGTATGACAAACTCTGGTCTTTTTTTTCTGTCTCTCAATGAAGGTCTCCAAGTTATATGATGCCATCTGGAGGAGCAAAGGAAGAGAGAGCCAGCCAAAAGCTGTCTCTTCTTTTTTATTATTATTAAATTTTATTTTTAATTTATGGAATAAAACAAGCATTTCCATAAGATAGTACAATAAAAAAGACAATTGCACATGAAACCGCAAATCTACTATGCACAACTTTCTATTCCTTTCAAAAATATAACAAAATTATCATGTAAATTTCCCCCCCCCAGAGATGGCTACCCTTAGACACAAATAAGTGTATCTCTCTATATATAGATAGATAGATAGATATAGATATATATGTAACATTATTTTATACATACTTCTATTTATCAGTTCCTTCTCTGGATGTAGACAGCATCTTTCTTTATATGTCCTTTATAGTTAATTTGGGTATTTAACATATTCAAAACAACTTATTTGTTCAAAGTCCTTCCTAAAACAACATTGCTGTTACTGTGTACAATATTCTTTTGGTTCTTCTCATTTCACTCTTTGTTATTTCGTGCAAGTCTTTGCTTGTTTTTCTAAGACCACTGAGCTTATCATTTCTTATAGTACAATCATCTGCCATAACTTGTTCAGCTAATCAGCTGTCTCTTCTTTTAAGTGACACAGTACCCTACTCCCTTGCAATTATGGAGCAGGGAAAGGGGAGAGCCAAAGGATTGCTCAGGATGACCTAATATGGCACATCAGACTAAAATGCTAAGTCTTCAATTCTGCTTCACCAGTTGGCCAGAAGAAGGCAGGGAGTTTATCACCTCTGATGCGACCAAATGCTGAGTCACTCACGTCCCTGGAATCTGCAGAAGTTTCCTGGGCAACTCAGAGCAGACTCTGTAGGAGGGTGCCTACTGATCAATTTAAACTCTACTACACTTATACATATACACATAACTTCTGCTACACATATACATTTCCTGTGATAGAACATAAGTTCTGCTGTTTCATTTCTATCTTTGTATCCTCAGTGCCTAGCATAGTGCCCAGTACATAGCAGAAACTTAATATCTACTAGCTAATTGGTTGGCTGATTGATTCAGACCAGACCTGTACAACTTGGCAGTAGGTAGGTGCCAAAATTAAAATAGGCTAAACTCCTTTGGGCCTCAGATAGGTTTTTAGCAACTCACTTTCCAAGCAAAGGTATAATTAATGATTAAACTATTTTGCAAATAAACCAAATTTTAAAAAATTAATTAATTTTGATTTATCAACAATCACTTCCATAAGCTTTTGAGTTTCAATTTTTTTTCGCCTTCCCCACCTTCCTCCGCAAGACAGCACGCAATCTGATATAGGCTATACATATACATTCCTATTAAACATATTTTCACATTAGTGATGTTGTAAGTAAGAATTAGAACCAACAGGAGGAACCACCAGAAAGAGGAAACAAAACACAGCAGAGGAAAAAAAATAGCAAAAAGTATGCTTCAATCTGCGTTCAAACTCCATAGTTCTTTCTTTGGATGTGGATAGCATTTTCCATCATGAAGCCTTTGGAGAGGTCCTAGATCCCTGTACTACTGAGAAGGGTTAAGTCTATCAATATTAGTCATTGAACAATGCGGCTGTAACTGTGTACAACTTCCTCCTGGTTCTACACACTTAACTCAGCATCAGACCATACAAGTCTTTTCAGAATAAACCATATTTTTAAAAAGGGAAGTTTTAATTAATATCAATTAATTACACTTGTTACTTAATCTTATTTATCATGAAATCACATTAATGTTAAAAAAAATTACTTTGCTGCACTCACTTTATCCCTATTCAATGCCAGTAATGACTCAAAACACAGTGAAAAGATACGACTCTCACTTCTCTCAAATTAGAGACAGATTGATGATGGTTTATTGCCGCAGGTCACGTGACAAACAGAAGAGAATGCGCAGTGGCAACCTATCTGCCAAGTTACACGATGGGCACAATGGTGACTAGTGGAAGGCAGGTTAAGTGGGGAACAGACAAAGCCCTAATTACATCTTTACTTTCTTTTACAACCTCTACATTTTTCGTGGGCCACCTGAAATCCTTTGGCAGGCCACAAGCAGTCTGCGGACCACATGTTGTGCAGGCCTGATTTAGACGAAGGCTTCTTATCGTTTTGTGTGTCATGGAGTCTTTTTCAGAATAATGTTTTTAAATACATAAAATACATAGCATTCTAAAGGAAATTAACTCTATTTAAATAAAATTATCAAATTTTTAAAAAGAATAGTGTGAGTCCTAGAACACCTGAACTAGACCATTCTTCAAGGAGATGGAGTAGGGGAATATGTCATTTATGACATCTGTCCTGTGGCTGGATCTCATGACTTTTGAACTTAAATAAAGTGACTCTGTTGCTTTCCATTTGTAAGAATTCTTGTCTCTGATGTGACCCTTGCTGTGAGCAGGAGTAGAGACAGCAGACGGTAGGAGTAACACAAGGCTAAAATTTCACAGGACAAGATTGGTGACAGGAAAATAGAAGAAGGGACTTAAGAGAAGAGGACAACATAGAATTGGATTGGTTTACCAAGAGATTAAGATGGGGGAGGAAGGGGAATGTAGCTAGAGCAGTGATGATGGCCTGGAAAAGGATTGAAAAATTGACTGACTGGAGTTCAGTCAGGGTGAAGGTGAAGTACAGGGTTACAGGTTGCAAGGTAGAAGGAAAACTGGAATGATAACATTATGATCATATTAGGGAATTTCGGAGTTTACAAACATGAAAGTAGTGCATTTGTGGGTGACAGAAAGATTGAGAATAAGACCAGTCTCTGCATATAGCTAAGGTGCGATGTAGCAGTGGTTCATGGGAAATGAATAGGTGAGGAATTAGGAGGGTAAGGGTGTTTAAGAATGTGTATGTTGAAATCCCCAAGTATGAGGGCAAGGAGTTGGGGAGCAGAGAAAAAACTGTGAGCCAGGCACTGAATTCATTGAGGAAAGAAGGGGAGTATCCTGGAGGTTGGTAGATAAAAGCTAACAGAATTTTGATTGGATGGTAGATAACCATTGAGTGAAACTCAGAGGAGAGGTTACTGATTAAAGGGAAAAGAATGCGAGGGAATAAACACTTAGTAAATGCCTACTATGTGCCAGGCACTAAGTGCTTTACTCATTTGATCCTCCCAACAACCTTAGGAGGTAGGTGCTGTTATTATCACCATTTTATAGTTGAGGAAACTGAGACAAAGATAGGTTAGTGACTTGCCCAGGGTCATACAGCTAGTAAGTGTCTGAGGCCATATTTGAACTCAGGCCTTCCTAATGTCAGGCTCAGTTTTCTGTGCTCTGTGATGTGAGTAACAGTGATGGAAAGTAACCTTCAAAGTGGCAATGGGGAACAAGGAGCCATCTCTCTGGCATTTTAAGAAATGTCAATATTCTCATTTTTGTGGGATCCCTTTCTATTTCCCTAGTGTTCCCATGATTTGCAAAAGCACTCAATTTAGCACTCCCTCTTCCAAACCAGGAAGTAAATGTCATATATATTTAAAAAAAGAAAAACAGCCTGAAGAGCAATTTGGGAAGTTAAATTTCCTGAAAGACTGTCAAATGTGTCACTGAAATCCAAACATGAAGCAGGGTCTGCACTCACTTTCTGGGGTTGCTGTTTCATTTGGCTCCATCTCATCTGTGTCTACATTTCTTCCTTAGTTCACATCCTTTAAAAAAAAAAACAACAAAAAAAACCTCTCCAGAGAAGCCTCTGTTCCAAATGTCTCTTTTACTGCTTCCCATTGATTAACATCCCTATCCAGTCATCCTTCCTTCTTTGCCTTTACTGCCTGCTTTAATTTAGTTACCTTGGAAGGATAAAACTTGTTGGCACAGCTACCACTTTCAAGTTTCCAACTTAATCTTATTTCACCATTTAAAGTCATTTTCTGCCTTTTAGAATCACTTCCTTCTTCTTTGCCCCTTTTCTGTGTCAAGCTGGAGACAAAAAAAAAAAGTTTCTGATGCTTCACCTAGAGGATGTTCTGTAAAAATATAGCTAATAGCCTATAGCCCATCTCTGAGTTTGCAGTTCAAGGAAATTTGATTTTAAACCAGCTGAAAGGAGAAGATGGTCACCTAGGAAAGATGAGAACATTCTCTTTTGTCTCCTTCCATCATCCATGCCTCTCTTTATCCCAGGCTACATAATGAAGTCAGGAGAAGAAGGTCCCTAGATAAGAGTAAACAGCACCTCAAATTGGCATTAATGCAATGCTTGCTTAGCATGAGAGAAAACTAGCTAGTATAGCACTATGCTCTGGGGGCCAGATTCTTCATTGTCTCTCAAAAACACCATGCTGATTTAAATCTACCTTCACACATTTATTCATATTCTTCTCCTGGCCTGGACTTACTTACCCCAGTACTGTCTTCTTATCCAAGCTGTACTCATCCTTAAAGCCCATTTCAAATTCTCCAAGAAATCTTCCCTGAATGCTCTGATCCTCAATGATCTTTCCCCTTTCTGACTATATACAGCATCTGTTAGTATTATGCATTTTGACATTTAACATTACATATGCATCATCTAACATTATGCTTTGCACATAGGAAGTCCTCGAACAATATTCACTGAATTGAATTTAGTATTTACTATAGATAGCTGTGCATTGCTCTGATCCTTTTATGTATGACGTCTCATTCCCCCTTCTCCTACCCCAGTCTGACCCCTGAGGTCAAAGAAAAGAAAGGCCATAGCCTTCTTCTGCGTGCAATATAGTATACTATACCCTGAGTGATAAATATTTGTTTAAATGATCTTTTTTCTTAGCTTTCACCTCCCTGCCTTGTTAGAGTGAGGAGGAGGAGGAAGCTCAGAAAATTTGAGTTGAGCTTTCATAACAGCTTTTCTGAAAAAGGTCCAGGGCTTTTGGTAGATTGCAAACTCCATACAAGTCAGTAATGTGATACAGAAGCCAAAAATGCTATAATATTGGGCAGCGTTAAGAGGGACATAGGTTCCAGGAAGAGGGAGGTGAAAGTCCCATGGGAACTGCCTTTATCAGACCTCATCTAGAATACTGAGTTCAGTTCTGGGTGCCATAATTTAAGAAGTATATGCATAAGCTGGAGACTGTTCAAAGGAAGGCAATCAGGATGGTGAATGGCATTGAGTCCAACACCTGGAAGGACTGGTTGAAAGCCTAGAAAAAAAAAAGTCTGGGGGCAGAGAGCAGGCAATGGTGGCAACGGGTTACTATCTTTATGGACTTGAAGAATTAACACGTGTAAGAGGGACTAAATCTGTTCTGTTTGGTTCCTGGGGGCAATGGGTGAAAGCTGCAAAAAAGAAATTTTAGATTTGAAGTTAAGAAAAACTTCCTAACAATTAGAGCTGTCTTACAAACAAAGGAGGATGCTTAAAGAAATGGTGACTCCTCTTTTCCTTGGAGGTCTTCCAGTAGAGGTTGGAGTACTACTTGTATGGAACTTTATAGTGAGGGGCAGCTTGGAATCAGGAAGATTGAGTTCAAATGTGGCCTCAGACACTGACTAGCTGTGTGGCCTTGGGCAAGTCACTTCACTCTGTTTGTCTCAGTTTCCTTGTCTGTAAAACGAGCTGCAAAAGGAAATGGCTAACCACTCTAGTATCTGTGCCAAGAAAAGCCCCAAAATGAAGTCATGAAGAGTTGGACACAATAGAACAACAAGACTTTATAGTTGGTATTTCTTTCCTTTATGAGTTGTATTAGATGGTCATTGAAGCCTCTTCCTCATTCTGTGATTACCTAGGACCTCTGACAATTTTGTTTCGAAAGTACTACATCAATTTCCTCTTTTGCTAGCCAATGCTGTACCTCCCAGCTAATCAAGGTTGTATCTGTTCTTTGCATGTCTACCTGAGATTATTTTCCTCCAGATTTAAGTTTTGGTCTTCCAAGACTTAATAACAAATAAAAAGTTGCCATATAATGGCAATCAAAAGAAAAAAAAAACTGTCACTGAATATGTCCAGTCTATTCAGCACAGAAAAAAGTTTTAAAATGTATGTTAGTAGTCATGAAAAAAAGAGGTAATAGAGAGGCACAGCCATGAAGAAGGAACAGCAGAGAAATAGCCTAAACCTTCTATTTTTTTTATATTTATGCTGTTGTTGTTCAGTCATGTCCAACTCTTCATGACCCCATTTGTGGTTTTCTTGGCAAAAGATACTGGAATGGTTTGCCATTTCCTTCCCCAGCTCATTTTATAGATGAGGAAACTGAGGCAAACAGGGTTAAATGACTTGCCCAGGGTCACACAGCCAGATTTGTCTGAGGCCAGATTTGAACTCAGGAAGATAAGTCTTCTTGACTCCACACCTGGCACTTATTCACTGTGTCACCTAGCGGCCCAAATCTTCTATAGTTCAATGCAATAGGGCTATTGAATAGGCACAGAACACACTGCCTTACTCCTACAAAAACTAAGGAGTTTATTAAAAATTTGATCTTTTTTTTGTTGTTTTTCAATCATGCTTGACTCTTTGTGACCCCATTTTAGGGCTTTCTTGGCAAAGATACTAGAGTAGCTTGCCATTTCTTTCTCTAGCTCATTTTATAGATAAGGAAACTGAGGCAAACAGGTTGAAGTGACTTGCCAGGATCATACAGCTAGTACTAAGGCCGGATTTGGGCTCAGGAAGATGAGTCTTCCTGACTCCAGGCTTGGTGTGCTATCCATTGAACTACCTGGCTGCCCAATCTTTTTTTTTTTCAAGTATGATAAAAATTACAACAAAGATGTCTTCTTATGTGAATATATATGTCTACATATATGTACTTTTTATAGTTTCATACATGATGGGCACAACTTTTCTAGATTTCTATGGAGGGGGAGGGGAAGTAGATTGAGTCTAGATAGAGAACACAAATTTTTGAGGGGCCAGGGGAGGCAGATATATGCAATCAAGAATGGGTTGGAGATTTTATGTGCAAGCTTTTTTGCTTTTGTTGTGGCATGTGTATTTTATATTTTTTGAGGGGTTGTCAAGTTTGCAATAAAAATTACTTTTGCAAATAATCATTTAATCATTCTTGACACAAACAGATTATTTTTAGGTTATCTCTGTTTTGTATAAATGTTACCGTTCATCTCTACTAATGTTGATGCTCCGTGTTGATAGTCTGTGTGTATAGGTTTGACAACTCCCATGAAAATAATGTTAACAGGTGCCAAAATAAACCTAGAAATTATAAAATCTGGGTAAAGACAATGTGGTATAGTATTTGTTCTGTGAAATTTTGATTCCGTCAAAGGGCAGAACTTGAGGACCTAGAGGGCCATATGTGGCCTCGAGGCTACAGGTTCCCCACCCCTGGTATAGTGAGTCAGGAATCAAAGGATTTGGGTTTTAACCCCAAAAGGCTCAGCTACCTGCTTGACTTTTGGCAAATCACTTAACCTCTCTAGGTATCAGTTTTCATATCTGCAAAATAAAGAGGTCAGATTAGATGACCTTTGCCAGCCCTAAATATTGTAGTCTTAATTTAATTAGTTATTTATTTCTTTATGTGAAGTAAGAAAACAATTTATAAAAAGTGGTAACAAATGGTTTTCAAATTTTAAATCAGAATACTTATACTGGGCTTATTTTTTCTAAAAACCACATTTTAAATTCCATCTACAATGTCCAATAATTAGGTCACCAGGTAATTGAAGTGCACAGCAGAACTGTGCATGTACCTGTTTATATAAACAGCTCTATGTTTAGATACCTGATTATTAGGTCTTGGAGGCAGGCATATGTTTAACAAGCACCAAGTTAATACCACTGGGTACATTCACAAGCCTTTTAACTTCAAAATTAGATAAATTTCTGCTTCTACCCCCAAGCCTTCAAAAAATGAACAAAGAGAAGTTGGGCTAATTTTGAAGGAAAATTTATCTATCAGAAATATTTCATCATTATTCTCTCAACCTGGCACTTAAAAACAAGACAAAGCTGGTTCTTAGACTCCTTATGGAGGAGTGAAAATGAGCCTCTTTTGATAGAAATCAAGGTGAGAAAAATCCCCTTCGCCTAACGTTGACTTCAGGCAATCAGCTGAAACACAAAAGTCAGAGGAATTATGGAATGGCGTAGGGGGAAGATGTCTACCCATCAAGCACTTTACTGAGCTTGTACATTTCTACTGGTAAGAAGAAAGTGCAGTGGGCAGGTTTTGATGCTACTACTGTTACATTGAGTGTTGTTTCCCCCTCCCCCCAAAAAACCCCTCCCTATTTATCAGTTGGTATAGTTTCTCCAGAAAAGCTAATCTGGGTTCATATGAAATCATGGTGGCATAGAGTCTTTCCTTTGGTTAATTTGTAGCATGGCAAGGCATGGTTCTGCATTTTTTAGGCAACACTGGGCTTAAGTAAAATGAAGTTTGTCTGCTGCTGTATCTTCATAGTACGTAGCTAGGTGGTTAGAGGACTATGGATAGAGTCAGGACCTAGAGCCAGGAAGACAAGTTCGAATCCTGCCTCAGATACTTACTAGGTCTGTGACCCTAGGCAAGTCACTTCACATACGTCTGCCTCAGTTTTCTCATCTGTAAAGTGAGGATAATAGTAGTATCTACTTCACAGGGTTGTTGTGAGGATCAAATAAGATAATGTTTGTAAAGCATTTTGAAAACTTCAGTGATCTTCATAATAATATTAATACTAGTAATTCAGTTACTTATCAATGAAGAATAAATGAGGTTACAGACACTGATCCCAGCATTCCTAATCCCAGGCTTGTTATTCAGTTGTTTTTCAGTTGTGTCTGACTCTCTGTGACCCCACTGGGGGTTTTCTTGGCAGAGATACTGGAGTGTTTTGCCATTTCCTTCTCCAGCTCATTTTACAGATGAAGAAACTGAGGCCAACAGGGTTAAGTGACTTACCCAAGATCACACAAGCTAGTGAACGGCTGAGGCTAGATTTGAACTCATGAAGATGTCTTCCTGACTCCAGACCTAGTGTTCTATCCAGTATGCCACCTAGCTGCCCTTAATCCCAGGCAGCCATTTCCTAAACATATGTTATTGTGTAATCCCCTTGTATCTTATTTTCCTCATCGGCAAAATGAGGTGTTTGCACCAGAGGACCACTGAGGTCCCCACCTGCCTTTAGGTCTGTGATCCTATGAACATAATTTAAAGGTTCAAAGTAAAGACCTAAAGAATAAGGATGCTGCATGCAAATTTATAATCACTCCTGGTTGAAAAAAAGCTCACCTATTAAAAGAGGATCTTTTTTTTAAAAACATTTATTTTCCATTTCAGTCTGAAGTATACTTGCACGTCCATGCTTTCATCTGACCTTTTTCAGAACAAGGACAGGATTAAGACAAAAGAGTATAAAAGGATGAGAAAGAATGATGCAATAATAGGAGCACTTAGCTCTATATTCCATAGAGCCACTTAGAGCAAATACCATGTAATTTCTCTGAAAGTCTCAGAGGCTCTGATAGGTGTTGAGGTTTTGACATAGTCATCACTGCCAGTTCATATGTCTACCACTTCTTTCTACACATAGTCTTTTCACAACCAAAACTCCTCCCATCCCATTCTGGTCACATCTCTACTCTCATCCCCTCAGACCTTACTTACGTAACCATTTTGCCTCTTACCATTGCGCTCTTGCAGGAAAATGTTTAGTGGCTTTTAAAAAAAATTACTGTATCTTATATGACCACCTCTTCCCAGTCCCCCAAAGCATAGACAATATACTTTATTTCATATTCCCTTGGAGGATGCCCAGCACCCAATAGGCATTTGATAAATTGCTAATAACTCACCATCAAGTTTTGTAAGGTACTAGGTACACTTAAGCCTTGCTGCCAAACACTTTCTTGCACAAGGGTCTGTGATGTTTGAACTCATTAGGAGCCATCATAGAGCTTCAACTTGCTAAAGTAATACTGTTGCCCTCAAAAGCAGATGGGCAAGAGAGCTTATAGTAGCAGCAGCAACCGCAACACCTTGGAATTTGAAATATAGGTGCAAGTCTTTCATAAAGGCAGCATATTTAGCACGTTCACAAGCTAGCATGTTACATTTTTTTCTTTTTAATAGGATTGTCTCACATCTTCAAAGACCTACTGACCTTACAAATAACCCCAATGCATATCTTTTGGAGCAACAGGCTAATTATGACTGGCAGAAGGGGGCAACACAGTAGCATTTTTCATACTTTAATGATTCATATTTTAATACAACTTTCAGGATATGCCATAGATAATGGAACAGACCAGGAGGAAGTCAGTACAGGTAAAGTTGGCGAGAGAGGGATATAAGGAGGAAAGGATAAGAAAGTAGAAGGACAGGGAAAATAGACAAGATTCAGCTACAGGAATATGAAGGAATACAAAGACAGAAAGGGCAATGGATCCCTGCCCTTCACACACAAAAATACTGTTGGATGACCACTGCTACAAGTGAGCAGTATGCTACAAAACAGATATGAATTTTGTTATCTCTCTATAAATTTTTATTGGATTCTTAAAATGTGCACGGTACCTGCCCTAAGGCAGTTTACAACTCAGACAAGGATATAAGACAATCCATCTAGTCCAGGGGTTTTTAACTTTTGGGGGGTTATGCACCCCCCACTTTGGCTCTCTGGTGAGGTCTACAGACCTCTTCTCAGAAGGACATTTTTAAATGCTCCAAATAAAATACATAGAGTTACGAAGGAAACTAATGCTATTGAGATATTGTTCTCAAAATATTTTTAAGAACCAAGGTTAGGAACCCTATGTTAAGAACCCCTGGTCTAGTTATTCATTCATGCAAAAATAATTTGTCTTCCACTTTGTGCAAGGTACTATGGCATACATTCACTAAAATACAATACCAAATAGTGCTGTTGTAAATAGTTAATAGGTGATAACAGACAATTAGGAGCCCTGAGAAGAGTATCCCTCATTTTAAGAAAGAAAGATAACGTTAAGCTTGCTTAGTCAAGAAAAGATTTAAAACAGGGTACAACAGATTGCAGTATTTGAGCTGAGACTCGAAGGAAGAATAGGATTTGTATGGGTGGAGAAGAGAAAGAAGCATTCCAGGCAGAGGCAGTGGCATAAGCAAAGATGCGGTGCCAGAAAAGTATAACACGTGGAAAGGTTAGGGATAGGATCCTTTGGTCAGAGCTGGGGCTGCATTGTGAGCTTCATGAGGCAAGGGACTGTCTCCTTCTTCTTTTGAAGCACTTAGCATACCCAGAAATTAGCACAGTGCCTGGCACATAGTAGGTGCTTTATGTACATACGAACACACACATATCTTTCTTTGAAGAGAAAGGGAGAGGAGGGAAGAGAAGAGGGAGAGAAAGATATCTACCCATGATTTTTCATTGGTATAGGGATGTAGGGATTCCTGCTGTGGAAACTTCTTCCACTGGTATGGAATGGAAACTCATCTATAACTTAGACTCTCAGAGATTCTAAATTTCCTAGGATCACTGAGAGGTTAAGTGAACTGGTACAGCTACAGAGCTAGCATGTGTTAGAGAAAAGATTTTCATTTTCATTTTTGTGTTGGCAAGGCTGTCTATCCACTATGCCATGTTTCCTCTAACAAAAAAAATTTACACACATATACATACATACATACATACATATATACACACACACAATTGTTAGAGGAATATATATATGTATGTGCACACACATGTGTGTTATATGTATGTATGTGTATACATACATACCTATGTGTGTATGTATGTATATGATGTTGTTGTTTGTCCTTCATTCTAGAAAAGAACCATGGGATCATGACATCAAGGAGGTGATGCCATGACATGCAAGTGAATTGGATTTAAGTGAGGGAGGGCTCTGCAAAGTCTCCAGTCTCACTTTCTCCTCCAGAGTCATTTCGGCCCAGTGGTAAGATCAGGACAACTAGCGATGGCTCTCATACAGATAGATAGACAGACAGACAGATAGACAGATAGATGGATGGATAGATAGATAGATGGATAGATAGATAGATAGAAATAGATGTAGATAGCTTTTGAATATATATATATATACATATTATTAGAAGAAACACATAGATAGACATAGTTATAGACATAGATACATATATATGTATGTATATATGCTATATATATAGCTATGTATCCTATTACATTTGAGAGAGAGACAGAGATAGAGAGAGAGAGAGAGAGATATAAAGTACTATACACATTCAGAGGAAAGGATCACTTCTGATTGGGGCTACACTCAAGGAAAGACAGGTGGCACTTGAAGGGTGGGCAGGATGTCAATAGCAGAAAACCACAGAGGCAGTGAACAAGATGGGTGCTTCCCAGATCCATGGACCAATCCAACTCGTTTGAGGGAACTGGCAACAGGAAAAGAAGGCAAAGGCAGGCAGGTGAAAGGAATAAGAAGAACTTAAAAAATTTTTTTCTTATGTTCTCATGAAAATACCATACTGTGAATTCAACATATATAATGGGTCTTATATTATTTGCCTTCCCAATTGTGTTGGAGAGGGACCAGGTGGAGGGAGAGAATTTGGAGCTCCAATTAAAAAAGAGAGAATGTTAAAAATAAATGTAACCAAGATGTTTGTGCAATAAAAAAATAAATTAAAGAAAAAGTGCCATACTGATACTCAGAATTGGGCATGTATTATTCCCCCTGCCTGGAACGATACTGTCTTCTTTCCAAGTCTTTAAGCCCTCCTCATCCTTCGAGGCTTATCTCAGATCCCACCTGCTCTATAATATATCCCATTTTCATAGGGATTTGCAAAGAGCCTTTCTCACAACACTTCTGTGAAGTGGACATAGTTCAAGTACTATCACTCCCATTTTACAGAACAGAATTGCTCAAAGTCTCATAACAAGTAAGTAAGCAATTCCTGCCTTCTCTATTTATTGCACATCTTACCTGTTTTCCTTTGTGACAAGGCTGGCTTCATTGGTGATGGTAGTAGTTTGATGGACTGTCTATTCCCTGTGCTTGGAACTGCTCCTCTTCCACTGTCTCATAAAATTCCTCATTCCCTTCAAGACAGTTCAAATACCAGCTTCTATATGAAGCCTCTACTGATCTCCCCAGCTGCTACTGCCTCCCCTGCAAAATTATCTTGTGTGTGCATGTCTATGTGTGTGTATACACACATATATGTATGTGTATATATATCCATATGTAAATATATACACATATATATTTATACACACACACACACACACACTCATGTATGAGTGCATTTCCCCCTAATAGAATATAAGTTCCCTGAAGGCAGAGACATTCTCATTTTTAAAAATTTCTACATCCTCAAGGCCTCTGAGGCAAGTGGTATCATGGATAGAGAACTGACTTCAGAACCAGGAAGATTTGGGTTTGAATCTTGCCTCTGACACATACTGACTATGAGATGGATCCTGGGCAACTCTTAAGACCGTAAGTTGCTGACCTACATCAGTAAAGAGTGACTCTTCTTCTGGTTGTTTCCTATATGAATGAAATCACAGATCCAGTCCCTATGCCCTATCTCTAGCAGCTACCACAATACCTGGTATATAACAGTGCTTAATAAAATACTTGCGGATTAAATTATTGATCGGAGCGAGATCATTGGGAAATGATTACATTATAAAAAGCACCAAGTTATAATGTTGTTGTTATTGTTCAGTCACATCTGACTCTTTGTGACCCCATCTGGGGTTTTCTTGGCAAAGATACTGGAGTGATTTGCCATTTCCTTCTCTAACTTATCTTACAGACAAGGAAATTGAGGCAAACAGGGTTAAGTGACTTACCTAGGGTCACACAGCTAGTAAGTATCTAAGACTAGATTTGAACTCAAGCCTTCCTAACTCCAGGCCTGGTTCTCTATCCACTCTACCACCTACCTGCCTTGCCAAGTTATAAAAGGCATCAATAAAACTTTAAAAACATTCTATTGTGTATGATAGTAATTGGTGAATGTCTCTTCTCTTCTAAGTAGATTGTAGGCTGTTCTTTGTAGTTCCCATAATGGCTAGCACAGTAGGCACTAAATAAAGATATTTATTGAATGGATAGATAGATGGATGGATGGATGAATGAATGAATGAATAATTCCTTGGATTCCTAAGAAATCATTTGTCGTTGATACTGCTAAGGAATGTCTGCTCCTGGGCCTTTATCCAGAACAATTGGGCTTCTGATCTCTCAACTGTTTTTGACTGCCACTATCCATATACTTCTTAACCCTTTGCTTGACCTGAGAACGTATTCTATTTTCTGGGTCTCCTGGTCCTAGTCCCTGCCTGTCCACACCTTTTTTGCTGCCATCCACACCACAGCATAACATGTAGACTGTAACACAAGATTTTCACTTATTGATACATTGCCTTGTGTCATTTCCACATTAAAAAAAAATCTTTCCAACTGGATTGCAAGCTGCATGCTGTAGAACACCTAACACAGGACTAACCACATAGTAAGTGCTCAGTGAATAATGCTGTTAATTATAGAAATATACACACAGTATAACTGGTCTGACCAAAAGACTTAGTGGTTTGGATTTTTTTTACTTTTCATTTTTTTTTTTTGCTTCTTGGTGAGACAATTGGGGTTAAGTGACTTGCCCAGGGTCACACAGGTAGTAAGTGTTAAGTGTCTGAGGCCAAATTTGAACTCAGGTACTCCTGACTCCAAAGCCAGAGCTCTATCCACTGTGCCATCTAGCTGCCCCAGTGGTTTGAATTTTACAAGGGTCATTGGAGGTATACAAGGGAATTATGAGGCGCAAATGAGATAGTGTATTTAAAACAATTTTCAAACCTTACAGCACTTTATAAGTGCCAGTCATCATTAGGATTAAATGAAATTTCTAAATCACTTCGCACAGTGCCCGACCCATAGTGGGCACTATATAAATGCTTATTCTTTTCTCTTTCCCTTACTACTAGCCTGCAGTCACCAGGCTTCCAGTCTAGTGATGATTGCATTACCTGAGCCTTCTACTGAGCTCTTGATGCACTCAAGCAATGTTTATAAAGCAATACAGGGGGGAGTCGGTTTAATAACCAGCTCCAGAAAAAAAAAACTAACAAGTTTGCGCACAAACTTTTAAGTGTGATCTGTGTTATTAATATTTTCTTAAATCTAGGCAAGAGGAAAAAAAGATAAATCAAGGTCTGACTTGTAGCAATTACATTCAGCTCTTGAAAGCTGTTTGAAGCTGGTTCCAGCACACCCTCTCTAGGGGTATGATATGCTCTGAAGAGCACTAGAGTAAGAGTCTGGAACCCTAGATTCTACCCCAGGGGCCTTTAATGTTTTCTGTATCATGGATCATTTTGTCAGTCTGATGAAGCCTATGGACCCCTTCTTAAAACAATGCTTTTAAATGCATAAAATACATTGGGTTATAATGGAAACCAAGTATAGTAAAATACAGCTATCAAAAATATCTTTTAAAAACAAGTTCATGAACTCCTGGTTAAGAACCTCTTTTCTAACCCCAGCTATTCCATGGCTCAATGAAGACAGATGGGAATTCCAGACACTAGTATTTCTAAGTTCCCTGTTCTGTGGATTTATAGCATAAATCAATCCCATCAAATCTTGGCTTGGTTTAGTTCTACTGCTGTGCACAGATGCCTCTTTCCTCAGTTCAGTGGCCTATTGAAATACTTCCAGGGAGAGGACTTACTCATTATGATAGATACCCATCTAATCTGGAGAGAATCCACTCTTGTGGGCACCTGATAGCATAGTGGATAGACAGCTGGGCCTGGAGTCCTGAAGACCTGAGTTCAAATTCAATTTCAGACCCTTACTAGCTGTGTGATCCTGGGCAAGCCACTTAAACTCTGTTCCCCAAACTGTAAAATGGGGATAATAGCACTTATCTCATTGGGTTGTTGTGAGGATCAAATGAGATAATAATTGTAAAGCACTTAATACAGGACCAGGCACATAGTAAGCATTATATAAACGTTAGCTATCATCATCATCATCATCATCATCATGAAGTTGGCACAGTGCCTGACATAGAGAAGGTGCTAAATAAATGCTTATTTCTTTCCCTTTCTCTTCCCCATATAGATGGACAGATCTGTTAAACCAGTCAGGAGGGGAACAAGATCATGTAGAATAAGGAATAAGTCTGTGGAATTTTTGGCTGCCATCAGAGATAACAATCAGTTCCTTTAGCATCTAGTTAACACAGTCAGCCAAAATCCAGTATTGAGAAGCAAAGCTGTGGTGCTAGGAAAAATCTGCACAAGAGGCCAAGAAGATTGTCTTGTATTCTGTTCAGTCTGGTTTTTAGTGACTTAAAAATGGGGCATCAAGTCTGAGTTACACTCAAGAAAGCAAGATTGGTCTGTAGAGGCAAAGGACAGTAAATGAGTAGCTCACCGGTAAATGCCCAAGGAGTGGCGTGATACTATCAGATACATAGATGATGTTTCCATCTGTTGTCACTGCGATAATGAAGCCATCTAATGCCTGCAGAAAACAGAAGAAGCAAAAATGCTTTAGCATATGCTTTTTATGGATGATAAGGGCAGAGAACCCTATCTTGCCTAATTGTTTTTGTTTTAAACTCCCCAGAACATTTCCACAAATAAGATCACAGCCCTTCTTTCTGACAGCAAAGCAACTTTTCAAAATGGGAGGAAGAGTTTTCAAAAGCAAAAAGAAGCTTAGTGGAAAAGACTACATATTCATAATTTACAGAAATTAAGCAATTAAAAAAATTTTTAAAGCATGGTTCTGAACTATTTCAAAAGCACAGTGGTTACTATTACAAAAATGTAAATGTCTTGATTCAATTCGATGAGCACATATGATTCAATAGTAAAATTTGACTAAGTAAAACTTAACACCTTCTTACAAAGACCTACTGTGTGCTTTGTGTTTGAGTTAGCTTCAAGGCATAGTAAAACCTCCATTCCCTAATAGAGGAAAAGTCATGGAAGAATTAGGCACTACAGAGCCACCAAATTATTGAAATATCAATAATGACCAAATATAAGTAAGTATTTAATGAAAATCTGGAGGAAATTACCCTTTCAGAGACATCTGGCCCTGGCTTCAACTTGAGTTCCTTTATACATACCAACATTTCAGAGTGTCTAAATTATATAGACAGTATTGTCCCTAAAACAATTAATATTTTTCATTAAGAAGACATAAATATTTAACTCTTATTCTTCCTTAATGAGATTTTTTAAAAAAACCCTCTATGTTTATTATGTTTTTATAAGACATTCAGAAGCTGACATCTCTAAGCAGGACCATAATAAGTTTGGATAGATAATGTACTTATACTGGGCAACTAATGAGTTGTCTGAAGGGAAGATTGTTTCATTTTTGTCTTTGTATTCCAGGGCCTGGTATTTAGTAGGTGCTTAATAATAATAATAATGATAATAATAACAACTAACATTTAAATAGCACCTACTATGTTCCAGGTACTGTGCTAAGCTCTTTACAATTATTATCTCATTTGATCCTTACAATAACCTCAGGAGGTAGGAATGATTATTTGCCATTTTACAGATAAGGAAACTGAGGCAAACAATGGTTAAGTGACTTGCCCAGGGTCACACAGCTAATAAGTGTTTGACACTGGATTTTAATTCAGGTCTTCCTGGCTGAAGGCCTAGCACTCTATCCACTGCACCACCTAGTTTGTGGACTAATTCTAGATTCAAGGGTAAGAGAGATTAAAAAAAAAATTGAAAGCAACTCACCAGAAAATAAATCTGAAAACAATTATGTTCAAACTAAGATTATTTTTGGAATAAGTCTATCATTAAAAAAAAATAACTTTCTGAAATATCTACTCCGAATTTGAAGTCTGTTTATCTATGCTTTGGAGGAAAAAAATCAAATGTGTTCTTAGAATCCCAACAAGGCAAGTTATTGAAAAAATATGCATAGCATTCAATTAATGCTTCCCAATGTTACTCTTTAAAAGTAAGTTGTGTACTTCAGGAGTGGCCCTAACTCCTTCAAGTCACACGGGTACCCTGAAGCAGTAATATAAAAAAGTACTTCAGTAAGTAATATGAAAAAGTTAACATCCATCTTGAAAGTATGTACCTAATTGGCAGGTACATTATATCTAAGGGGATTCTGGCTTATCAGACATTTTTTAAAGAGTATTTTTAAAAAATTCATTTTTTAACATCCATTTAAAAAAATTTTAAGTTCCAAATTCTCTCCCTCCTATACCTAATCTGAAATCATATTTCCATATCAACCATGTTGTAAAAAATAAAAATAAAAAAGTCAAGAAAACTAAAGAAAGTGAAAAAAATGCTTCAATCTGCACTCAGAATTCATTAGTTCTCTCTCTGCAGTTGGAGAACATTTTTTCATTAGCTTATCAGAAAATTAATATCAGACTTATTTTGCTGATTTTCTTTATATCCTCACATTATTTGACTAAAGGTTAAGATTTCTGAGGAATAAGTCAAGGTTGCCTGTGTATTGATGGAATCACATTTCTTATAATACTTCATCCTTTCTTACAGATGGATCATTGTTATCAAAGAGGTACATCCTGGTAATAAAACCATGACCCTGTTCATCTCCCAGCTCTTATTCTGATATTGGCTTTAAAGGGCATTTTTTAGCCCCCTTGGCAGGCAGGTATACTCCTGCTGATGTCAATGGAAACCTTGCTCAGGGCAGTCTGGGGTGGGGGGAAGGAAGAGGGGATGCTTTTTATCTGCTAGGACAGTGTGTCCACATTCCCCTTGAATTCTTTATTTCAGAGCAAGTGGGTGTTTATAGCCTGGAGGTATTTATAAAATGGAAAGAAACCTCCAGCAGTTCAATAGCAATTTCTAGCAAACTTTCACTAACAGCCCTGAGTTATCTCCCTCAGAATGTCTGCTTTAGTTTTAAAAGCCCCATCAGCATAATTTAAAGGTAATTTAATAGAACATAATTACCAAGTGATTGTGTTCCTATTATTGTAAAGATGACTTTGATCAGCCCTCTAAAATTGGTTACAGTAGAAATACTAATGGCTTGAGATCTTATATCTACCACACAATACAAAGGGAAACTACCACCTCTTTCTTTTTCTGTCCCACACTCAGAATGAAACATTCCCAATGTGCTTCCCAAACAAATTCTGGCCTAAAAAAAGCCAGAATTTATACCTCTCCTGATTAAAATTCAGAACCTCATGCACTCTTTCATTTACAGTAAACAGGAAGCCTGACCTACTTTGTTCTGCCTTCGATTCATCTAAAATGGTCTGGGATTCTTACTTTCCAGGTTCACCTTGCTGGAGGAAGCAACTTTCCCTCTTGCTTATTCTCAGAGTGAAGTTGTTTTCATTTTTCTAAGCCTTGGGATCTTAGAGACCTTCTGATGATTTGTTTAAAACCCCCCTTTTGGACATTAATGAAAGGAAGGAGGAAGGAAAGGTGTCTATTTTAAGAAGTATATAGCAAATTTTTTTTCGGGTAGATGATCAGTGGGTTAGTGATGTCAGGGCTCATGCTTCTACATAAAAGAGTACTTGCTGGACATGGTACCCTTATTTCCCTTCTGCCTCCCCTTCCCCCCAAGTTTTTGCTTGGAGCAACTTCTTTGGTATAGGGGAACTCTAGGTAAAAAAGCTCTCTACCAATATAGACCTGTAATTTTTCTGTTTTCTTGGAGAGTTGCCTGAGGGTGTTTGAGAAGTTAAATGGTTTGCCTAGGGTCACAGCTTGGGGCAGCTAGGTGGTGCAGTGGATACAGCACCAGGCCTGGAGTCAGGAAGACTTGAGTTCAAATGTGGTCTCAGACACATACTAGCTGCGTGTCCCTGGGCAAGTCACTTCACCCTGTTTGCCTCAGTTTCCTCATCTGTATAAAATGAATTGGAAGGAAATGGTAAACCACTCCAGCATCTTTGCCAAGAAAACCACAAATGGGGTCATAAAGAGTTGAATATGAGTGAGAACAACACAAAAGGGTTACAATTTGGGACAGAGAAGTTGAACCCAGGCTACCTCCTGCCTCAAAGGGGTTCCCTCCCCGCTAAGCCACACTGCCTTTCATGCTCCTATCTTATCACATCGCTCTCTCGAACAGTGACAGGGTATATAGGTAAAATGTAAAATGACATTCAGAGGTGGAAAGTACTCCCTGGTTACAGCTAAGTGACAGACACCCCTAGCGAGGCACATTGGGAGCTTTCATGGATGGGGGACTCAATAGGGAAGCTCTAAGCCAGAAATGTTGCTTTGTGGCACTGTCAGGTCACAAAAAAAAAAAATCAAATTCAGAACAAAATGGCCTGAATAAACAGAGCAGGCTGTTTTTCATTTCTAATTCAGTCATCCCATCCAGACACAGTCTCAGGGTATCCTCCCTCGATACAATGGATAGATTGTTCATTTTTAGAGGGTGAGCAGGAAATTGTGCGAATTTTTTTTTCAATAGACAATGAATGCAGGGCATCTACACATATCTGCAGCCACCTTATCCTAGCTATCCCACCTACCTGAATTTCAGTCCTAGCCTCCAGTCCAAATCATTTCCAAGTAATGCTATCTAATTTTGACTATGCAAGCTCATGTTTCTTCAGACATTTTTAAATGCCTCTGAAATTTATTGAATAAATGAGACTATGCTTTCAGTTCATAAATACAGCCTGTAGCTATAGTTCTGTTTTAGCTATATTTACATAAGAATGAAAATAGAAAGTTATTTATGTAAAGCAGTATAATGATATATCTATCCAAGCATTATATTTTACAAACAGCTCTATATTTAACTTGTTTAAAATGCATTAGTAGAAAAGTAAGTTTTGTAGGCTCTTTACATATATTTTGTATGTAGATTTAAGCATTTTTATGCAAATGCTCATTAATACTTGTATATTCCATAATATTTGGACTTAGTCATTATGGCATTTAATTATTCAAATACTTTCATTTTTTTCTGTATATCTAATTTATGCAAAGTGAGGGTTATATCAGTACTATGCATGTATATGTGTGTGAAGAGATGAACAGATATGCCCAAAGAAGAAATTCTCCAAATAGTTTGCTAGTTATCCTTGAGATAAAGTTCCTATTTTATCTTCTTTATGTTAAACTTACCCAACCTAATTCTTCTTGCTCTGCATAGCATAAAAATATACAGAAGGATGCTTCTCTTGCTATCTCTCCTATGGGGAAAGAGATTAACTTTTCCATTTCTGAGTAAGTGGGAAAAATGGGAAAACCTTGCTTTGTGTGTTAACTTCAGTTCTATCTCCAACTGGTGGTCAGAAAAATCTGAATGTTCTTTGCAGAAACTCTACCTTCACGTATAGTAGATTACAGAACAGAGGCAACATGGTGTAATGGTTAGAACATTGGTTCTATAGTTGGAACAACTAATTTCAAGTCTTAACTATGGCACTTAACTGTATGATCCTGTGCAAGTCACTTAACCCCTGAGCCTGGGTTTCCTCATCTATAAAAATAGGAATATTAATAATAATGTGTTTTATCTGCCTCAGAGGATCTTTTTTTGGGTAAGTGGTTTGTCAGCCTTGAGGTACTTTATAAATGTGAGTTATTATTGTTTTCACTAGACCATAAATATTTTCAGAAGAATAGTTCTCTGCCTCCATAACAGTTTGAATCATTGACTGGGGAGGAAGAAATAAGCCAATGGGAACCTACCATTTATCCTGGAGAAGAAAAACGTGTGTACATGCGCTCATCTAATATAGTATTAGATGTACATGTGATTTTCTTAGGATAGTTCTCCAATCTCCATCAGCAATTTTGAATCATAAAATTTGGATTACAATTTTACAAGGAAAAAAATTAACACAATTATAAATAATAATAAATAACATTTATATAGCACTTTAAATTTTTCTCAGAGTTTTACATCTATTATCTCATCTGAGCCCTAGAGCAGTCTTGTAAAGTAGGAACTACTAAGTATCCTTATTTCCATTTAACAGATCAGGAAACTGAGGCTCAGAGGGGTTAAAGAACTTGCTCAGGCCAACTCTCAAGCCTCAATGCCACATAATCTTTCAAAAACACTTAGGATCAGCTGTGTGACCCTGGGCAAGTCATTTAACCCCAATTCTCTGAAAATAAAAAAAAAATTAAAAAACCACTTAGGATCAAAGACTCAGAGATGGAAAGGACCCTAGAGAACATCTAATTTAAATCTCACATTTTCCTGATGAAGACACTTAGTTCCACAGAGGGAAAGTGATTTGCTTTGGGTTGTAAAGGTATTAAGGAATGATGGCTATTTGAACTTATTCCCCTTGACTTAAATCCAGCCCTCTTTCCATTCTACCTCACTGCCTCTTTAAAAGTAGTTTTAATTCATTGGAAATTTTCACAAAAACAGAAATTGAAAGCACATCTTTCTTTTCAAAATGTGTTCTTCCTAAGCACATAATTTTATAAAATGAGGTTAGCATCAGTCCTTGCATTCAGGGAAAAGGAAAGTCTACATCCTATGAAAGCAAAGTCTGTATGTAATTTTTCCCATCCTGTATTATTTACCCTTTGGCTAGCAAGTCATCACATCTCTAGTGCAGAGTGAGAAAGCCAGGCACTTCCCCCCTAGCAATAGCAATCTATGGTATTCTGATTTACTACTAAACATGACTTTGGGTCTCACTATACAGATTTGCTTCATTACACCACCAAGTACTGTAGCCACAGCACGAATGGGAGCAAATAATCACATGATAGGATATTTTTCACAGGGCCTTCTCTTGAAGGATTGTAGACAAATTATTACTTGGGCCAACAAGTTACATCCAGAGTCAGTAAGATACTTTTCTTTTGAAGCCCTTAAAACTAATTTTAAAATGCATTTTTTTTTACCTCTAACATCAGCTGGGTGAATTCTTCATTACTGAGAAATGAAGGCTTCCAGTCTTGCTGAATGTCACAGAGTTCTGTTTGCGCTGAAACTTCTAAACAAATACAAATGTGTTGTTACTTTCATTAGTGCATGAAAAAAGCATGGTTACAAATGAGGCACAAGCTATTGCCATGTGATTTGATATAATTGTAAGTAATTTGAGAAGATCATATATCTCCTAGGAAATGGTTGATTTCTATATTACAGTTGATAATAGGAAATAATCAGATTATCTTATTGGGAATAGACAGGGGTTCTTATGATGGGGATCCCAGGACCTGGCCATTTAAAAAAATTATTACTATTGTGTTTTAATAGAATTGGTTTCCTTTGCAATCCTATGTATTTTATACCTTTAAAAACATTAATCTGAGAAGAGGTCCTTAGGCTTTACCAGATTGCCAGAGGGGTACAAGACACACAAAAAGGTTAACAGCCTCTGGTCTAGAACTTGAAAGCCATCTTTAAGGTGCCTAACAACACCCTGGCTACTTTGAGCACCCTTGGTTAGTAAAGGGAATATCAGTTCAATTCAATAAGCATTTTTAAAGTGCCTACAATGTGCCAGGCACTGTCTTAAGGGCTGGAAAGGAACTACTCCTTCCCTACACACGGATATAACACTATCATCATATCTATACATTTCTATGCAGCTAAGCCATGATCCCAGTGGCTCAATTTGTGTAGTTGCTCCCTGAAGAGTCAACAAAAAGCAAAGACTTATTAAGGTGTTATAGATGTTTTGACACTGGAAAAGAGAAAAAAATGTTTTTGTTCAAATTAGACAAAGCAACCAGTAACTCTAGATAGGAAAAAAAAAAAGAGAAGATTCAAATGTTTTACATATACATATAAACATCTATTATCTCATCTGAGCCCTTACAGCAACCTTGTGAGGTAGGAACTACCAAGTATCCTTTTCTCCATTTTACAGATCAGGAAACTGAGGCTCAGAGGAGTTAAAGAACTTGCTCAGGCCAACTCAACTTATATACCCCCCTTATATATCCTATTGAGCAATGTTCTCCTTAGATTCTCTGGTCTCTTTTTTGAGAACTGTTCAGTTCAATACAAAATACATACACATTACAATTAATATAAAACAAAAAAAAATTTCCTTCTTTATTTTTAAAGCAGTACAAAAGAGCAATAGTCCTTGATGACTGACTATAGCAGAGAAAGAAATCCAGGGAAGAAAACCATGCAAAAAGAGTCAATTGACAACCTATATTGAGTGCCCATTGCGTGCAGAACATTGTATAACAGCCAGGATTAATTTGCCCTTGAGATGAACAGGGTAAAAGAAAACCAGGGAAGTGAAGAAACTTTGTATTTGTGAATCTTAAAGGGAGTTAATTCTAGTATTGACAGTAAGGTGATTAGAAATAGGGGAAATTTTCCATTTCTCTGAACTTTACCGATGTCTTCCAATTTTTCCCACTCTTGGAAAATTTATATTTGAGATAGCTTACTATCCAAGATAGGATATTGATTTTTGTTGAAATATCTTTTTATTGAATGAAGAAACTCAGCTTATGGCCAAAAAAGAAAAAAAACAAACCCCCAAAACCATATGTGACTTCTCTGATAAATCTGTGGATTGCATATATTATGGCAGAAGATGTTCTCCATAGGAAGACTGAACTCTCTTAGGCCCAGATTTCCTTTAGAAGAAGGGTTATATTTATCAGTGGTGGAGAAAAAGAAAACACAAGTTTCCTTCATGTTAATAACATTTAAATCATTTGGTATGACTAAATTACTTTCTAATATAGTATAGTAATACTGATAGTTGCCATTTCACTCAGTGGGGTATTTCAACATCCTTTAGTAATTATATTCTTTGGTGCATGGGGCCCAATTAACACATAACTTTTTATTTTTAAGTTTAGATAAGCTATCTCTAGGCAATTAAAAAAATGGTATGCTGTACTGAAAATGCAGTGTTATGATAACGCCATCAGCACACCAACCATTTCATCTGATTGCATATTTCTAAGTGTAACCTGGGATGGCCTTTTGAGAATGCTCAGTTAGACTAACATGAAGCCCACCGTGTCCCTTACCACATGAGTGGGGATAGCCTTGAAAGACTGGGTCTTTAAAAGTATCCTTTGGCCTTTTTCTCTCCCTCCTTCCCCCATTTTATGGGTTTTATTCCTCTTGCAAATTCTGACCTGTGGTGGGGTGGGGCATGGCTCTCCACCAATAAAGAGAGTCCCTTACCAAAGGGCTTTGGGATAAAAAAAAAAGGAGGGGGAGGGGCCAAAGCTTTCAAATAAAAAGCCTAGGAGAAATTTCTATTTGAAGGCGCTTAAGTCAACAATCAACATAAGAAATTTAATCAATCAGGTTTTTATCATTTCCAATTGTGTCCCAGGGAGTATATAACTCTTTGATCACAATATCCACGTATTATAGTGTATCTTAACTAGGGGTGGCAGGTGCCATCTTTGCAGTGGTGCAAGCAAACAGAAGATCAGAAAATAGGACAGAAACATAAGAGCAGGAAGTGTAAATGTTACCCTAAACTGAAATAATTCTCCCCTTTTCACAGTCCTTTATTTCTATTTCTATTGACTAAAGCAGAAATACTCCTGGGATATGTGGATTGGGACTTCAGTGTTTGGGGAAATTAAATTAAATTAAATCAGTCAGTGCTGAGCACACAGAAGGGAGATAAACAACCAGGAAATATGGCCCAGTGGAATGTAACATTTCCACTGAAAGAGATAAGGACACCCAATTGTGCTTCCCTTATTTGCATTTAATTCAGGGCTTTAGGCTCATACAATCAGTGGTGTTGACTCAAAACAGTTTTAATTTCTCAGCAAATGAAAGGGGTCTGATTCTTGTTTTGATCTGCCCCATACTTCCACCCATCCATCCATAAACAGGGAATAAGCAGTGATCAGGATTGCCTTAGAAGAGGAAGCAAAGAACTGGCCAAAGTACTGAAAATGTTCATTGTAATGACCTGAAACCCAGTTAACTTTACTTACCTTTGCTATCTGGCTTTCCTATTGCAGAAAGGCAGAAGAGGAAGATAAATGAGAGAATATACACCAATGAATACCCATTTCACTAGCCACATCTACACAGATGATTTTCCCTGGGTAATTCTTGGTGAAAACCTAGCTTTTGCCTAGAATCATTGGGCTAAATGAAGGAATCTTGAAGCAAGAGTTGGGGTGGGGTAAGGAAGCTGTTCTGTACTGTTTAAGATTCAGACCCAACTTTCATTTTTTATCTAATGGTGCACAAACTTACTTCTAGTTGAGACCAGATTTTCCAGCTCATTTTGAGAAATAATGTAACAAGGAATGGGAATTGGGTTATATTTATTAAGGTTCCCCATTAGACTATGAGCTTCCTGAGTGAGGGCAGGGGCTATTTTTTGCTTTTCTAGGTATCCCCAGCATTTAATACAGTGCCTGCTACAAAGTAGGTGCTTAATAAATACTTGCTAACCTCTGGAATAGATGCAAGGGAGTTGATGATAAGTAGGACATCCTCTCATGAAGAGAAATGAGGATATAATAGCTATTACTGTTTATTAGAATTCTTATGGATTGATTTATTAATGTAAATTCCTTCTGGCTTCATTCTATGATTCTATGATTCCCCAGGAGAACAGTACTTCTACAATATGCCATACTGCTTGGGTTCAGTCTTTTTTTTTTTTTATCCATGATACTGACCTAGTTTGAGTAATTTGGGCAAAAAGTAATTTTTATCCAAATTACCCACTATTACATGTTCACTTTTATTGGAAATCTCAGTTTTTAGAAAATGTGCTTATTTAGGAAATATTCCGGTTCCAACATTAGGTGTTTTCAACTAGTATTGCTATACTTTTATTCCAATCCTACTAGGTTATTCTTCACTAACATTTTTAACTGAAGATATTAACATTCTTCTTTCCTCTCCCTTGGGCAGCTTTGAAAAAGAGGGTATATTATTACTGTCACATTTTTAATAGGTATGTATAATTACCAAAGAAATTGCAAAAGAATAATGAGCACAATGAAACTTTCAGATGTCCCAATCATGCCCTCTCTCATGAAATCATCTTGTCTGTGGCAAAATTTCAGTGAAAGAGAAGCATCGCCGTAATGATAGAATAACTATAATTATTTCCTCAATACTTCTGACATTTGTGACTTTTCATTATATTTGAAGTCATTTTTTTTAAAGAGGTTATGCTTCTCATTCTTGTTAACATCCTTCCTACGTTTTAACTTTCCTTCATTTTTTTTCTCTTAATCTGCAGGTGGGAGGCGGGAAAAGCATAGTTAGTGCAGGGAGAAAAAGAGATTGGTAAAGGGCACAAGAGAATAGGCTAACACAGGGATTTTAATGACCTCTTAAGAGCTTAGTTTGATAGCAGCTTCAAGAACCAACCCAAAGTACAGTATCTTTTCAAACCAGGACTTGATGCTGTTCAGAGGTCCAAGAGGGTGAGAATGATACAAGGATGTCCACACATCAGAATTAAGGACAGGGACAAGGAGGGGAAGAGAAGTTGGCCCTGTCCTATCTAGTAGGAAATCAATTCAACTGCCTCCCAAATTTTTCTAAGTCAGAAAAAATATGTGCTCCAAGTATACTTTTGATAAGGGTAATCCCCCTGGCAGTGTTTATATCCTGACTGGTCTGGGTGGTTATTGCTGCTCAGGATTTCCTACACTCCTTATTTAACACGCTCTTGCTGTGAATGATCAAAATAATAAAGGCAATTTGGGAGGGCAGTGCCACACTCTAACCTAGTCTAATAAGGGGCTATTAATGAGGGAGGAGTAACATGGAATGAAGAAAAGCTGATTCCTATTTTATACAAGGCAGCTTCTCAAAAGGATAAACTTGAGGGGTGGAGAAATCCAAACTATGAAGAAGACACTGTAGAAAGGGCAGGAATTAAATAGGAATAGAGAAGAGCAGTTACTTTTTTTTTTTACCATTGTGTTTCTGTAAAAATCCAATGACTTTTTCAAGCACTGTAGTTTTATCCAGTTTTCGAGTGTTCCCTGGAAGCATGGAGCTAAGTTCTTTGATGAGAACATTGAACTGGTCACGACGCTTTTTCTCAGACTTGTTTCTTGAAGCTCTAAAAATATGAAAAACATTGGTAACCAAAATATTCTGCTTACGATAACACTTGTCATGACCAAAATCAAGGCATTACAAATCATGCTCTGGAATCACCCTGTTCTTAATGCCATGGCAAAAATAAGCTGCCTTAGCCTCATTTCACAACGAACTAATACATGACAATTTTTTTTAGTAGTGACTTGCCCAGAAGTAGAAAGGGAGTTTATATGTGTTATGACCAGAACTCTATGCAGCTCCTGGCAACAGCCTTGATGCCATACTTTCTGATTACCCAGAGTTCTAATTTTACAAAAGCAGCATAAGTACTGGTTATAGGTCAGCCCCTAGGAAAAGGTGATGCTAATGTTTGTTTGTAACCATGAGTTTAAGTTACCTAGTTGGGAGTTTCTTCCTTTAGCAGTGAGGAATGTGCTCCAGTTAATTTCTCACAACCCTTCCCTAGCCCCAGTATTTCTAAATTTGACATCGAGCCACACAGGGGTCATGAGTATGTTCTGCCTTCTAATTTCATAACATATGAGACTCAAGCCAGTTCATGTTTCTTGAGTGTCTGCCACATATAAGGCTCTAGGCTAAAGGCTATGGAAGAAGCATGCAGTAATACTAATACCTTACTTTCACATAATGGTTTATAATTTGCCATTTTCAAAATGTTTTCATATGTAGGGTCACAAATGTTTCACATAATGTATCTCACAAATAGGTTTTACATATGTTTCACATATATGATTTGCATATATGTAAGGATCAATTGATCTTTATTGGTCTCATTTTACCAGTGAAGACACTGAGGCTTACTTACTAAAAAAAGAAAAGAAATTGAGGCTTAGGAAAGTCAGGTAATTTGACTAAATGGCACTTCTCTGGACTCCGTATTCAGCATGCCACACTACAATGGTTCCAGCATTCAAAGGAACTTGTAGTCTCATCAGAAAGTCAACATGTACAGTCATTAAAAAACTGACAATATGCAATGTAGGGCCAAAATATGTCACAGAGACAATAAGAACCACTGGGGATCAGAGAAGGGATAAATTAAATGTTTGTGCTTTTCATGGATGACTTTACTAATAGTAAAACTTCAGATAACTGTTAGACAGTCTTTGGTAGCACCTACAGAGGTTTCAGAAGGTAATCAATTCTGACTTCCAAAACAGAATAGAAAGGGTAGAAAATTCCCAGAATTTGTGCCTATGTTCCAGAATGTTCTGCCTCTATTTTTAGGTTAATAGTAACTCACACCACCATAGTGCAAAAGCTTTGCAAAGTACTTGGCTTACATTATTTAAAGTCCCATTTTACAGAAGAGAAAATTGAGGTTCAAGAGGTTAAATGATTTGCAATGGTCACATGGTGATGGGGTGATGGGACCTGGATCCCTAAAAGGAAAAGAGCAAGTCTTTGAAAGCAACCTAGTCCCGGAATTTTTTCATGCATTTCAGCAGCCCACATCAGTGGCATCTCATCCTAGGCATCTGGCTCACCCCAGCCCACCTAGATACTTGACAGTCCTTTCACAATAGCTCTTGGCCCACCCCACACTACTTTATTCCTTTCACTACTGCACCTGGGCCACCCCAGGCTATTTACTACTCCTTAATCTCATCTAGATCTTTTCACCGTCCCTTTTTGTATATAAGCATCAGTCTCACCCTTATTAAGTCGTGGATTCACTAGGAATCTCTCCTCACTATCGGTCTTATGATAAACTTTGTCACTTTGAATGGAAGAAGGTTTGAGTGCTTGAAATCATTCCAGGCGGATGCTGCCCTGTACCCTGACATTTCTGGGTTCCCAGCAACCCCAAACCTCATCACATGTTGGTGGCCCACAGTCAGATCAGAACTCCAATCTAAGTTTCAAGTACAGGGCACTTTCCACTACACCACCAGAATTTTAGACCAGTTAAATGGCTCGTATAGAGGAAACAGCTCATATGTGTTGGAGCCAGGATTCAAAATCAGATTTCCTCATTCCAAGTATGGTTTTCTCTTGGCTACACCACACTGGTAGATTAAAGTCAGGCTGCACAATGTGCTGCATTATGGTAGAATCACCCAGTGCTTAGCAGAGTAGCTGGCATACAGTAGGTGCTTGAATAAATGTTGATTAATCATGGGTCCAAGACCAGATCTCTTAGATCAAATAGGTCTGGCACTTTAATGGTTATCTTATGTAAAGGTAATCAAATCAAGGCAAAAACTGGATATCATAGATATCATTTAAAGGAAGGCTGAGATACCACTTTAATAGCTAATAATAATAGCTAATATTTATATGGCATTGTGCTAAGTCCTTTACATTTATTATCTCATTTGGTCCTTATAATAATCCTGGGAGGTAGGTGTTATTATTATCCCAATTTTTTTTTTTAGGCAATTGAGTTTAAATGACTTGCCCAGGTCACACAGCTAGTAAGTGTCAAGTGTTTGGTCTGAAGCCGGATTTGAATTCAGGTCCTCCTGACTTCAGTGCTGGTGCTCTATCCACTGCTCCACCTAGCTGCCCCCATTATTATCCCATTTTATAAGAGGACAGAGGTTGTGACTTGCTCAGGTTGGAATTGTGTCTGAGGTTAGAAATGACCTCAGGTCTTCTTGACCCCGGGCCCTAGACTCTATTCACCATACCACTTAGCTGTCCCTTTATTAAAAAAATAAAAAAACCCCCAACCCCAAATAGTTCATGTATTTACAAAAGGGGAGATCTTCCAAAACAATCAAATAAGTATGTCAGTTAGAAGTAGTACCTGCTTTCTGACATCAAAATACTTGAGAGTCCTAATAATAAATAATAGATTCTTGATTTTCTGTAGCATCAACATAAATGCAATTGTATGATCTTAAAAGGTATTCTCATCAAGTCCAGTTGATTGTCATACAAGATGATTGTCATACAATAAATGAATTAAAGATTTCATCTAGTGTCAATAAGTTTTACTGAATTGTTTTTCTATTGTTCCTCTTTCTTTCTATTAATTTTTATTTTAAATAACGGATAGCTCTCTGTAAAGGAATAGGGAGATGGATACAAAAGGAAATACAAGTGTCATAAAGGCAAAAATCATCAATAAAATCAATTTTTTTTAGGGGCAGCTAGGTGGCGAGAACCAGCTCTGGAGTCAGAAGGACCTGAGTTCAAATTTTACCTCAGACACTTGACACTTACTGGCTGTGTGAACCTGGGCAAGTCACTTAACTCCAATTGCCTCCCCCCCCAAAAAAAAATCTATTTTTTAATTTTTATTTTAGGCAATTGGGGTTAAGTGACTTGCCCAGGGTCACACAGCCAGTAAGTGTCATAAATTTTGGGGGGACATTTTATGACTGTCATTTTTTTTGGCAATTGGGGTTAAGTGACTTGCCCAGGGTCACACAGCTAGTAAGTGTCAAGTATTTGGTTTGAGCTCACATTTGAACTCAGATCCTTCTGACTTCAGGGCTGGTGCTCTATCCACTGTACCGCCTAGCTGCCCCAAAAATCTATTTTTTAAAAAAGACTTTATCTAAGATATACATGTCCAGAAAGGGCAGTGGGCCAGTCATTTATTAACAACCAAGGTTAACAGATGAGTAGATGAGGTATTGCACAGATACACATAAAATATTAATAGGGCTACAAAAAGGGCAAGAGTGCATTGGATAGGTCATCTCTGAAGGACTGATGGAAATACACCTATGTATTATCTGAGTTTGAAGGTTTGTGTGGTTGAATGTGAAAAGGAGTGGTGCTTACTTCCTCCTCTAAAACTCACCCTTGGAATGTGGGTGTTTCCAGCCTGGTTTAGAGACTCCCTTTCTCCTCCCCCAGGGCCTGACATAATCTCCAGGCACTGCCCTGGATTGTGCCCCAAGAGAGATAATTCTCTGCATATATGTGTAGGGAGGCAGGAAACAAGGTGCAATCAATGGTGACTGGCTTGGTTTTGCTTAAAAGCAAAAACCTCAGACTCAATTTTGCCAACTTGGGATATTTATTAAAATGAATAAATTACTATCAGAGTCAATATCAGTCTCAAGATTTCATTTAAATTCAAAAATATTTTAAATTTAACAAATGTAACTTTTGACCACATACAAAAACCAGTTACATTTCTCTATACATAAAAAAAGAAGTTAAGATTAATCATACTTTATCTGGAATAATCCAGAGTTAGAATATTAATTAAATCAGGAATTATAAACAAATTTAAAGAACAGGGAAAATTTTGGATTAGCTAAGCACCCTCTCAGACAGAAAGGGAGAGGGAACCAGTTGAAAGCACTTCACCACTAGTCTGTGGTAAGGGGAAAGTTCCTAACTGATCAGATAAGCTTGGCTCTCAGCTCTCCCCACTGGCCTTGGTAGTAAATGTAGGCAGCGCTGCCCACAGAGGATCCTAATTATTCTCAACACCAGCCACAGTCAGCTAGACTATTTCCTCAGGGTCCTGTTTCTTTTCTTCCTCACCTCTCCCTTGCCCAACTCCCATCAAGTCTCCTTCTCAGACTCTCTCCTCCCAGATCTTTGTGTCCATGCACATACAGACTCTCAGGAGAGTCTCTCAGTAATACTAGTCTGTTTGAAACACCATCTCCCAAGTGGCTAGGCTCTGAGAATCCTTTTCTCTGCCTGCAGAGAAATCAGTCTCCCAAAACCTTTCTCCAAGAAAGACAGACAAGAATTGCCTAGGATAAAATGATATGTGAGTTTTGATCTGGGCTGGTAGAGGGAATGCCTGTCACCGTGTGATTGATCATATATCTAAGTATCTAAGAAGAGAGAGAACCTAATGGAAGGAAGGAAAAAAACATTTATTAGTGCCTACTGTGTTAAGCACTTTACAAATACTATCTCACTTGGTCCTCACAACAACCCTGGAAAGTAGGTACTATTAATATCCCTATTTTACAGTTGAGGAAACTGAGGCAGACATAGGTTAAGTGACTTGTCCATATTCACATGGCTACTGTCTAAGTCTGAATTTTAATTCAGGTCTTCCTGACTCTATGCCTAATGCTCTATTCACTGTGCCAACTAGATGCCTCTAATGGTCTCCAGCCTAAGGGTATGTTTGGTATATTGACTGGAATTTCCTGTTAGTCCACTGGGATACTTCTTCCTTAGAGACTGCTAAAGAAACATTAACAGATTTTAAATATTTTTTAGGTTATATGATCATTATTACCATTCAGCTCAAATCAATTCAATTCGTATTTATTAAAAACCAATTATATGCCAGACTTCCACAAAATTCTATTCTAATGCCTCATCATGGCATGGAGACAAACTTAATGAGGTACAAGCTCCAACAGGTTCTGCCACATAGGTAGGTGGCACAGTGAATAGAGTGCTGGACCTCAGGAAAATCTGAGTTTGAATCCAGACTCAGACTCTTACTAGCTGTGTGAACCTGGGCAAGTCATTTAACTACCATCTGCCTCAATTTCCCCATCTGTAAAATGAGGATCATAATAGCACTTACTTCCCAAGGTTGGTGTGAGAATAAAATGAGATAATATTTGCAAAGTGCCTTCTAAACCTTAAAGTACTATAAAATGCTCCTTCTCTTTCTTCTTCCCACGTTAGAAAAGATCTCAGTACAGTCCCAGGCAATGAACTGAGTATTCTTTAGAAGGCCCCTAACTAAATATGGAAAGGCCTTTTACTAGTAGGATGGCCACTTGATATGTTTGGTAACCCACAAACAAAGAAAAGTAAAAATATCCTTCAGTCTTGCATGGGCCTTTCTGTTTCTGTAATGAAAAAAGAGTCACAAGGTGCTAAACAGGGCAAATATGAAACAACATCACAAAATATGAAACTGATTATATTTTAACAAATAGGGAATTGTTATGATAAAAATATGTAATAAAGAAAAGCTGAGGCACATGTCTGAGCATAATCAATTTATCAGCAAGGCTAGCAATCGCCAAAAAAAGGATCCAAGATTTCCCCAGTCATCAAGGATCCATCCGACATACATCCATCTTTTATACATCTGTTATATAAGGTACCAGAAGTAGTAAAGTGATGCAAACCGAACTAAGATTGTGATTGGTCACACAGAGATGAAAATCAGGTTTTGCTTGACAATGAAGAGGGAAGATTTCTAAAATCCAGGGCAATAGGGAAAAACACAGTTGACTTGTATCCCCCTGGAAAGTCTTAGGTAGATAAACATCCTATGACCAGGTTGACTCATCTGCCCTTTCCCCCTCTTCCCTTCCAAAAACTTACAGATTTTGAGTCTTTGTGGTTAGGTTGTACCCCACAGGAACAGGGAAGTTAAACTCTTAAACTCTATCACTGAAGCCTATACAATCAAATCCAAATCCAATCCAAAAGTACTGATACACTGATTAGATGCAATTCTCAATTGTAATCAATAATTAGTAAATAATATGAAATAAAGTGGAGTATCAAATTTCAATTTCAGAGAATGATTATTACTATTGTGGAAATAATTTCTGAATTATCTATTTATGCAAATCAGAAAGCTATCTAGTTAGAAGAAATAGAGTGGAAGAAGAGGGAGATTGGGAGAAGCCTCCCAAACAGCATTTGAACTAGGTCTTCTTGAAGGAAGCCAAGGCTTCTAAGAGTCAAGGAAGGAAAACATTCTGGTCATGGGAGACAGCCAGTACAAAAGGCATCAAGATAGGAGATAGTGCATTGATTGAGTGAGAGGAACACTGAGTAATCCAGTATGAATGGACCATGGATTCTTGGAGGAGAAGAATATGTAAGAAGACTGGAAATACAGGAATTGGCTGGTTGTGAAGAACTTTAAAAACTAAAGAAAGACATTTGCATTTGAACCTAGAGGTAATAGGCAGTTATTGGAGTTTTGAGAAACCAGCATATTTGTAGGAAGTTGGGAAGAACCCAGTAGATAATGAGATTCTTAAGATTAGAGAAAAAGTAGGGATGATAGTGGGAGAAAGCTAGGAAGTGATAAGATCAAGGATCTTTGCTTCAGTGAAGGTCCAGTTTAGATTAGACAAAATAATTTTAAAGTGGATCTAGTCAACACAATTTTGCAATTTCCTTCAACTCATTTATAATTACGTGGAGGCAAAGGAGGCAGTTGGTAGAACTAATCCAAGAATGGGGTACTGTAAGGTGTGCTCATAAACAGGACAAAAAAGCAAGGAATTCAAAGGTTGAGTTGAACTGGTTCACCAAGGGATTTTGATTTGGAAGACAGTGTTGCCAGTATACATAAAGCCTTGGGAAAATACTTAAGGGCACAAAGAGATCAAAGAAAGGAAAAAAATATGTATAGGGAATCTAGGTGGATGGGGCAGCTAGGTGGTGCAGTGGATAGAGTGCCAGGTCTGGAGTCAGGAAGATTCATCTTTCTGAGTTCAAATCTGGCCTCAGACACGAGCTGTGTGACCCTGGGCAGGTCACTTCACCCTGTTTCCTTCAGTTGCCTCATCTGTAAAATGAGCTTGAGAAGGAAATGGCCGATCACTCCAGCATCTCTGCCAAGAAAACACCAAATGGGATCATGAAGAGTCAGACACGACTGACAAGACAATGAAGAACACAAAAATATCTTATAGCAGCTCTTTTCATGGTAGCAAAGAACTGGAATCTTAAGAGGTTCCCATCAATTGGTAAATGGCTAAACAAATTATTATATGTGAATGTAGTGGAATTCTATTGTGCCATAAGAAATGATGAAAGGGATGGTTTCAGTGAAACCTGGGAATGCCTGTAAGATCTGATATGGAGTGAAGCAATGAGAATAGGGAGAAGCATTTATACAGTAACAGCAACATCTTAAAAAAATCTTTGAAAGATTTAAGAACTCTCGTGAGTGTGATGACCAAAATGATTCCAAAGCTAGCATGCTATTCACCTTCTGACAGAGGGATGACAGACTCAGGGTGCAAAATGAGACATATATTTTTTATATAGGATCAATGAGGGGAATTATTTTACTTGACTATGCATATATTTTATAAGGGTTTTCCCTCCTGATGGTTGGAGGTGTGTGCATGGGGGTAGGGAGAGGAGAAAATAAATTTACATTCATTGAAAAGAATAAAATTTAATTAAAAAAAAAGAAAATACTGAGGGTTGGGGGTAATGAAGACACAGAACATGGTTAGGAGATCATAAAGAACAGGAAAAGATGGAATGATAAAAGATGAAGGAATTTCAAGCTTCATGAACATGGACATGGAGCATCTGTAGATGATGGCAAGATCAAAGGTCTAACCATCCCATGTGATGAACTGGATGTGGATGAGTTGAAGATGATGAAATGGAGTAGAGGACAGGTCATGGAAAATGAAGAGATTAAGCAAGTGAGAAATTAGAATATTTGAGCGAACATTGACAGTGATGATGAAGTCCCCTAGTGATGAGGGCAGGAGCTGAGATAGAGAGGAAAATTTTGAGCCAGCAATAAACTCATTGAGAAAAGACAGAAGACATTCTAGGGATTGTTGGGTAACTACTAAATACCGGGTGGGCGGGCAGAGAAAGGAGAGAGAGAGGGAGAGAGAGAGACAGGTTTAAGATGAAAGGAAGTTCATCAGTTCTGAGATGGGCATTCCAGAGAGACCAAAGGAAGGAGTGCAGTAGGGGTATGGCTGAGGTGGATAAGTAGACTGCTAGGGTCAGGAAAGGAGAGCTGTTCTTTGGCTATTGGAGGTTCAGTATTAAATAGGATAGAGAAAGCTAGTTTAAAAAAAAAGAGAATTGGAATATGTGGGCCATTGGGGAAATAGTATAGGGTAGAATATCAGTGGATAGGGAGTGCTTTCTAAGGAAGGAAGGTTCTTAGATGTTTCAAATACATTCCTTGAAGTCCCAGCTTCATGGTAGGGGGTATGCTGTGTCTGTGAGATCTTGGGAAACATGTATCATGGAAGGCACAGGCAGTAGACAGCATATGCCAGGAATCCAGAAGCTTAGTCAGGAGGAAGAAGATGGCATGTCTCAGGACCAGTTGAGATCAGAAACCACAAATGGCATGCTGGAATGATGTCTTCCAACATAGCTCACCAAAATATGAATAAATAGGAGTAAAAAAAGTTGGGTGTGTAGGTTTATCAAGCTATGAGTGATAAGTCAAAGATGTAATGGATTCAAGAATATGGGATATTGATAAATTATGGGATCCACACTGAGGGAAGAAAGTGAGGCCAGATAACTGAGTATAGGCAGGGACTACATATCATAGTGAGTGTGAAGGAACAGCTTTAGGAGGAATGAGGCAGAGGCTGGAAGAGATGGAAGGGATGGAAGGAGAGGAGGTTATGATCAGAGAGTAGAATTTTAGAGTGCAGTATATCTTAGAAATAATTGTAATTGGAGGTGATGGTGAAATCCATCTCTGAGTGGCTGAGGAAGAATAAGCTTGTAGGTCATGGGTGGTTAAAGAGACTGATGAAATGAGAAGCCAGGCTGTTAAAGGTCATATCGATGTGCACCTTGAAGAATGTGAGGGTGAGAGGATGACGATGTGCCAGACTCTGAAGTGCTTGAAAAAAGGGAGAAGGATCAGGAGGCAGGTATAAGACTCAGGTGAGGACCAGGTCAGGGTAATAAAGACATAAGGAGTGAACACTGAAGGAGAGGTTGCTGAGTGATGATAGCAGAGGGAAAGTCAGGAAGTGGCAGCAGGGGGCAAGGAGCAAGACTTTTTTTTTTTAACATTTGTCATAACAGAATCACTTGTCTTCATTTCAACATAGCTTCATAACGTGTTGTTATTTCTAACTTTACATCTTATTCTGTGCTCATGACATTTTAGGTTGGCTGATTCCTGATAATATCTGGGGAGACACCTTAAATCCTCTATGTAGATTTTTTTCTCTTTAATACAAAAATGTCAGGGGCAACTAGGTAGTGCAGTGGATACTGTTCCTTGCAGTCAGGAGGACCTGAGTTTGAATCTGGTCTCAGACAGATAACACTAACTAGCTCTGTGACCCTGGGCAAGTCACTTAACCCCAACTGCCTCACCAAAAAGCAAAATGAAATAAAATAAAATAAAATAAAATAAAATAAAAATGTCTGCCTTTTTTGTTTAACCTGAATGTTTTGTGTTTTGCCTGATTTTTGCCTCAGTCACTCCTTGTCCTAGATCGTAGGCTCCACTCTTATGGCCTTTAATCCTTGTTCACCTCCTACAGAAGGTATATTAATAGTAGGACACCTATCTTCTGGAATTACAGTTATGGAAGTAGAGGCTGGAATGTCTTTTGCTTGTCTGGTAGAAAATATGTAATGTAAAATCTTGAAGTAGATGAAGGAAAACTTAACTTTCTAAGTGTATGCATCATAAATAATTTTTTGGCCTGGATTTTAAAACTAATATGCAATCTCCTCAGCCAAAAAGAGTAAGAAAGAAAAGCCCTATTCCTGTCCTAGTTTGTCCATCATAAATTATTTGAGTTGTTAAAATACAGCTAGCTTATCATTACTCTGTAATGTCTATAATAACTACTAATGTTGCCCATACAAAGATTACGATGAAGTCCACTGTCATCAGTGATGGAAATACAATCTTATTCGGTTGTGCTGAGCCTGGGAACGTACCATGATATCCTCTGGAAATGAGCCAATATAAGTTGCTTTTACAGTTCTGAAGAAAAAAGATAGGGTAGATAATCCTGGAATGACCTCATTGTCTCTTGGGTCTCAGGAGGTCTCTTCGGACAAGATCCTAAGACTACCATGCATAACGTAATCTTGAACAGCCTGACAAATACGGGCGAAAAAATTCAGGCTTTCATTTAAAATATTTTAAAAAAGGATCAATGAGCTATATGTCTATTTGCTCTCTTTCAATAGGTCATGAATTCTGGTATATATATTTGTGTTTGTATTCATATAGAGAACCACAGCAGTGTAATGGATAAAGGGCTTGCCTTAGAGTCTGAAAAGTGTAGGTTCAAATCCTGCCACAGATATCCACCCCTTCTTATCAATAAACTCCAGTGGCTTTCTATTAACCCCAGAATCAAATGCAAAATACTTATGCATCTGAAGCCCTTCATATTCTAGGGGGCCCTCTGCCCCTTATCTTTTCCATCTTCTTACACCTTATGCCCCACTATGTACTTTTCAATCCAGTGACATTGGCTTCCTTGTTGTTCCACAAACAAGACATTTCATCTCTCCACTCTAGGATTTTCTCTGGCTGTCCCCCATGCCTGAAATACTCTCCCTCTTCATCTCCATCTTCCCTGGTTTCCTTCAAGCCCCAACTAAACTCTCATCTTCTACTGGAAGCCTTCCCCAATCCCTCTTAATTCTACTACCGTCCCTCAGTTAGTTATTTTCAGTTTATACTGTATATCACTTGCCTACTATATTGTTGTTTGTATATTGACTCCCCCATTAGATTGTGAACACCTTGAGGGCAGGGCTTATCTTTTGCCTCTTTTTGTACCCCCAGTTTTTAGTACAGTGCCTGGAACATAGAAGGCAATTAATAAATGTATATTGTCTAACTGATTTATGACAATGGGAAAGTCACTTAACTTCTAGTTGTCACAGGCAACTCTCTAAAACTTTGTTACTGACAAATTGCAGAGGGGCTTTGATGGAAGGAATTTCCTACAATGAGGAAATCACAGGAGCAAACTGAACCTTTCCCTCCCCCTCCCTTTCCCTCGTCCCCCATACATATAAAATGGAATTGCATCTTATTCAAGATTTAAGTTCAGAAGTCAGTACAAGAGGCAAAAATTATATTCCAATCAAGATGACCATTTCTCTGCAGTAGGTATCTAATGTGAAAAGCCTCTGGAATGCTGGAACAATGTAGGTGAGGAGCAATACAGGTAAAGGAGGTTATTCAACTGAATCTGTAATTTTGGGATAAGGGTTGAATGTAAAGATTGAGTCCCTTGGACTAGGGCCCCCTACAGGGGGTGTACCAGGTGCAATAGTAGAAGTGAGTATTGAAATACTATAGCAACAGAAGTAGAGAGCAGAGGGGAGAAGGCAAACATATATGGAATCTGGCACACATCTGAATCCGAGGAGGCAAGTAGGCTCAGGGACCAGAATGATCATAAAGTTAGATTCCTGAAGCTGAGATTCACCAATCAAAGAAATTCAGAAACTGGGGCAAAGTGAGAACATTGCATATAGATGTGGGCTTTCCTAAATTGGTTCTAAGGAGGAAATGGAATAGGTATGAACATGTAAGGTGCACTGAGCCTCCCTTAAAGCTAATGCACAGATATAAAGATTCAGGCAAAGTTATACTGGGGCTCATTCAAGCCCAAGCAAAATTGTGAACAAGAACACTGAAATCAAGCAAAAAAAAAAAAGGGTCATCTGTTCTCGTTCAGCAAGCTCAGAGGGGCTTTCAGATTTACTCCAGAATATATCTTCTCACTCTGTTAACTTAATAAAACAGGACATCCAGATGGGGAAAGTATAAGACACCGCCTACCTAAAGCACAGGTTAACAGTGGGGGCAAGTAAAAGCTTATAAAAATGAATGCCTTCTGATAAAATAGAATGCTACTACTAAAGCTAGTGATGTGCTTAGCTGGACTGAGTCCCTTTTACTATTCACGCACAACTAAGGGGAATCCAATTTTATGACGGGTTAGTCAGTATTTTCATAGGATAGTTGTTTTAGTACTTCTGCTTTGTATGTATTCACTGTTAATGTGAAAAGCCTCTGGCATGCTGGAAAATGGAGGTAAAGGAGGTCATTAAACCATATCTGTAATTTTGGGGTCAAAGTTGAATGTAAGGGTGGAGTCCCTTGGATTAGGATATCAAGTCGAGACCCCTTCAGGGGTCTAAGATCAAGGATCTGGAGCCACTTAGGGTGAGGTTTATTATGCGAATGATGTTAGGAAGTTGATGAGCAGTCAAGGTTGGTAGGAGTAATTGAAATTTCTAGGTGACTTAGCCAAGATCACAGAGAGGGTCAGAGTAGGATATAGGGCTTCTTTTTTTCTTTAAAGAACTTTATTGATATCATTTGTCTTTCCTTAACCTTCATTTCACAATAGAACTCCTTCCTCTCCTTCTTAGACCCATCCATTATAAGAAAGAGGAAAAACTAAGGGGAAAATACAGCTCTACAAAATGAAACAATAAATCAATAAAGATCAACATTATAGGCAAGTAAGTGGCTCAATAGACAAGAGTGGAAGACTTGCAGTCAAGAAGACCTGAGGTCAAATTCTGCTTCACACACTAGCTGTGTGACCCTGGGCAAGTCACTTAAACCTTAGCCTCAGTTGACCCACCTGTAAAAGGGAGATGATAATAATAGCGCCTACCTATAATAATAGCAAAAAGGGGTTGAGATATCTATGAACTGCTTTTCAAAACTTAAAGCACTATATAAAAGCTATTATTATGATGATGAAGTATTCCATAGACCTCATCCCTCACCTGTATAAAGAAAGACAGGAAGTGCTTTCTCACATCTTTGGGACCAAAGTTAGCAGGACTCCTCTATTCACAAACTAAGCCTCTAGCAATATCCCATCCGATATACCACATGCCTCCCTTCTACCACCCAGAGTGCCTACTATGAATGAGGCACATAGCCTAGGGAGGTACTATGACTCAGCATTAACAGAATTTAGAGTCAGGAAATTTGCATTTAAATCCTGGTTTTGCCACTTACTTGCTCTATGACCATGAACATCTGTGAAATGGTGGTAATACTATTTATACTGCCTATTTCATAGGGTAGTTGCTAGGAAAATGCTTTAAAATACTATGTAAATATGGGCTAATAATGATCATAAATAATAATAGCAATTCAACTGAATTGGTACTCTTAGTCAAACTTCTAGCAGTTTTTGTCTCCTTTTAATTGGCACCCCCTACAGGTAACCTCAGAAAAATCTTGCAAAGTACAAAAGTTATAATTACAGAATCAATGGATTGTAGGTGTTCTCTGCCCTAAGAAAGCACTACATTTGACAGTCTGAACTTTCAAAATCAATAAATTACAGGGTGATTATTTGTATAACCAAAGGATTCTTTGAGCTACAAAAAGAATTTACTGCAGCGAACCTTTAGAGAAGGAGCTCTCTGGAAGCTTTAAAAAATCTTAATAGACAAAAATTCAATTTATGCAAGACTTTTGAGGAAGGCACATCTGTAGTCAGGTCCAATTCTCTCCACTCCATGCACATGGGGATATATATGGTGAATAATGAAGCTCAGTCCTTCCTGCCCAGATACAACAGGGCTCCGCGGCCATGCTATGCCCAGGGGTTCCATGATCTTTGTAGAATGAGAAAAAGGCATTGTCTAGGGTGCATCCAGAACAGAGCTGTTACATAATCTCTAATAAAGGAAAATAAAACTATCTATTCTCAAAGCCAACAGCTCTGGTATTCATGGTTGAGAATGTCGGGCTGTTTTTGCCAGATATGAGGCAAGTCTCCAGGCCCTGCTTTGACTGGGGGTGGATGGGAGGATTTGGGGAACATTAAGTCATAGGGCTATACTTCAGAGAACTTAAGAGGTCATATAACCCAACCACCAATTTATATACATCTGAATCACAGCAGGCAGATGGATCTTTATCCTATTTTAAGAGATCTCATAGGACAAAAATTTCATAACTTCCCACAATAACCTGTTCTAGGAACCAACAACCCTGATGTGCCTATTCTAAAACTCTCTTTCTGTTTGTACTCATTTCTTCCATTTGGGTTTCTGAAGCCACATCATTTGAATATTTTGTTTTTCTTTTGTATACTCTCTTCACAGATTTCTACTTTCATTGGGGGTGGTTTCCCACATCCTAGGTCTGTCTTGTACTTACTACATGCTGATACTACCATTTTCATGTGAATAACTGTAAATTAGCTGAGAGTTGGCATAGTAGCTTGGGAACTAAGTATCAGTGAAGCCAATGCTTTCTTTCTGATATATAAGAATGAGATACTGAATCTTAACTACACAGCTATTAGAAAATGTTTGGGACCAAACTTAAAGCTAGTTTAGATTGATATAGATTTTACTGCAATTATACAAAAGAGGACATTAAAACATTGCTTGAGAACTTTTTTTTTAAACCAAAGTCCTAAGAGAAATGTCTTGCTTTCTTTGAAGAAAGGCAATATTTTAGTCCCCAGAGTTCTCTGAGGGTTCAAGCAGTTTTATCTAGATAGGTTGCTTAATTTCCCCAGGCCTCAGTTTCCTCATCTATAAAATGAAGGTATTGAATGAGATGAACCTTGAGGTCCCTTTTGCCTCTAGGACTATGAACCCATGAAAAAGTTGACTGACTAATAAGAGGGCCCAACCCAAGCTTCACTTGGTCATTGTTTGGGTTTTGATGGCTCCCAGTGAGTGTAAATAGCAATTGTTTCTGTTCTGGCCAGAAACTCTGAGGGTCTTCCCCTCCCAGACTGATTTCTTTTGTCAAGGCAAACTAGGCTATCTTTCGCTTCAATCCTTACCTAGCTTTTAATCACTGAATAGGTGTTGCCTCAGACAAATTGAGACCTGGGAAAGACTTTAGCTTGCGAAGACCAAGGTCTCCCACTGCATCCAGGGCCATCACCATTCATCTTGATCTATGTCAGGCCACTGGATTCAGATGACTCTGGAGGAGAAAGTGAGTCTGATGCCTTTGCACAGCTCTGCCTTGCTTAAATCCAATTCACTTGCAAGTCAAGATCTTACCCTCCTGAGGCATTGGTTCTTTTCAAGAACAAAGGACAAACAACAATGAACCTATGATTTCTGACAGGTTCTTCTACCCAAAGATTGTTTGGAAGGCAAATTGTGCTTTCTGCTCTGGAATTAATAGAGTAATCAATCAGTGAACATTAAGCAAGTACTATATGCCAGGTGCAATGGACAAAGTGCTTGGCCTGGAGTCAGGAAGACTCAACTTTGTGAGTTCAAATCTGTCCTCAGACATTTACTAGCTGTGTGACCCTGTTTGTTGCAGTCTGTGAAAGGAGTTGGAGAAGGAAATGCAAGCCACTCTAGTAACTCTGCCAAGAAAACACCAAATGGTGTCATGAAGAGTTGGACACGACTGAAAAATGACTTAACAACAACAGGCTAGGCACTGTGCTAAGCACACTGGGGATACAAAGAGAAGCAAAAGACAGTTGCTGCCTCCAAAATGCTTACAATCTAATGGGAGAGACAACATGCAAATAAATATATACAAAGCAAGCCAAATACAGGATTAACAGGAAATAATTAACAGAAGGAAGGTACTAGAATTAAAAGGTATTGGGAAAGGCTTCATGATTTCCAATTTTCTCAGTCTGCTGATCATTTATTTCTCCACTAAATTTTTTTTTTTTTTACTAGCTAAGGGCAAAAACCAATACATCAAACAGACAAGTCCTTCCTATTTAAAACTCTTTATTGGGCTGAAGGAACAATTAGCATTCTTCCTGGTACACACTAAATTACCTCATGTTCACTGGATGCCTGCTAATGTACTCAATTTAGCCCATCAAAACCATAACAAACAACAAATATCCACCTCAAGACTTGATTTAACACAAAGATTTTTATCTGTTGTACTTTTCCTTTGTGAGACTTTTCATGATGACAGAGCATATGTGAAAAACAATATTCAGTCATGGAAGATAAATCACCACCAAACCAGAAGGTATACAGTATTATAAAGTGAAACACAAACTGATAAATTGGACTATGATTTTCACAACTGACTGTAATAACTTTTCATTTCTAACCTATTGAGCTCACAAAGAAATGAAACAATGAAGTGGGAGAATTTGTCTACAGAGAAGCCATGTGACTTTCTGGGGAGGAAGGCCATGCCCAAGTTGTAACTACTTATCTCACTTCCCCATACTAAGCTTTTGATAAATACCTGTACCATACATCTTTATATTTAACTGTATCATTTCTTGTGTAGTTCTCCAATTGATTTGGGTGTTGTTTCTAGTTCTGGGGATACTCTTTGAAGGCAGGATTCATGTCATAGTCCATAGTGCAGAGCATTTTGTAGATGCTAAATACTTAATAAAAAGATCTGATATTTGGACAGAATTTTAATTTTGCAAATCACTTTAAATTTATCACCTCATTTTATCGTCAAAACAACCCTGGGAAGGTAGGTGCTATTATAGTCCCTGTTTTACAGCTGAGGAAACTGAGGCTGAGAGAGATTAAATGACTTGCCAGGGTCACAAAGCTAGTAAGTGTCTGAGACCAAATTTGACTCCAATCACCCTATCCACTCTTTCTCCTCCACGTCACAAACAAATAGTGTGGTACAGTGGAAAAGATCAAGGATTTTGGTTCAAATCCTGATGCTTAATACCTGTGACACAATAAAATCTTGGGGCCCCCCTGGGCTTCAGTTTCTTCACCTGTAAAATGAGGAAATTGGCCTCTATAAATTGGAAATTTGGCCTATCAGATTCCTTCTAGCTCTAAATATATGACACCATGATGTATCACTAGTCTACTATGGTACCTCAGTAAACAATCTCAGTTTGCTTCACTACAAAAGGGAAAAATCCAGAAAACAGAGTCAACCTTCAGACCCTCAGAACTGAGGGCCTTCTCTCCCAAACTCCTATTTCTACTCTTGCTGGGTATGTTCAGCTGCCACTTGCCTTGAAGGATTTCTTGTCTGAATTGTTTCCATTCCTCCCTCCCACCTGAGTCTTTTTATAGACAGTGAAAGCTAACAACTACATTATGTGTAAGAACTGGCATCCACTCAATTAGGGAGTGCAGGAATCATCCTGGGCTCTCAAGGACGCTTTCTAGTGAAATGAAGCACATATTATGAAGTCATAGAGCTCACTCTATGGATTATCACCTGAGGGGTTTGTGGAATCACATTTTCCCAACTGATGTGAAAAGGAAAATCAATTAATTTTTAACTAATGCCAATCAACTGCTCTGCTAGTGAGTGAAGGTAAAAAAGAAAAAAAGAAAAAAAAATCAACATTTCCATCAGTTGGGCTGATGGTAAGTGATAAATTTGTTTTACATTTTGACGTGTTTCCATAGGTAAGCTTGCTTTCTTTGGTCATGTAGAATTCCTACAAGCATTGACTAGTATGTCATTCATTTTATCTCTGAATCTTAAACTGTCTCCTATGGTTATCTAATCTAAGTACTTCATACAGGCATTAGTTTGTTTCCCTATCTTGATAGTGATCAAAGCTTGTATTTCTTTTGTAGTCTCCCTTTCCCCCCTCCCCACTGCCTCAATGGTGACTAGCATAAATACAGAATACGCCCTACAATGACCTCTTTCCACTTCAACACACACCAGCAGGATTACACCAGAGACCTCTCTCCTAGAATACCATTTCTAGGATCCTGAACACTGCCATTCCATTCTCTAACCATAACCTTCAATCCTCAGTCCTTCACTCACTTTTTACCTTCAACAAGATCTTTCGGGCTTTTATCTAGCCCTATTCACCCCATTCTATCTCCCCATTTCTGTCTTTATTTGCCTCCATGCTTAGCCCATGATCTGCCGCTTTTTATGTTTCACAAATCACCACCCTAGAATTACTTGCTTCGCTGATCTTCCATTATTCTTTATCTGCTAATCCTAATTCTAACTAACCTCAACTCTCCAGTTTCTCAATAAAAATTCTCAGGTTATTGAGCATAACTGTGGACAAATCACAAAATCAAGCAGATTTTACTCTCTATAAATTTATTATGCGTAAGACTCAGCTGACTAATCATTTCCCCTACTGTGACTGTTCCAAAGCTTTTCTTCTCTCCACCACCATTTGAACCCCTCACTCCCTACCCTTATAGTAGATAACTTGGTCTCCTATTTCACTGAGATCGACACTCTCCAATGGGAGTTTGATTACCACCGCCTACTCTCTCTCCTCCATTTTTCAAAACTTCTCAGCATCACTGTATATACTCTCTCTTCCTTTTTCTGGCCACAGAAGAGGTATTCCTATTCCTCACTAAGGTGAATCCTGATATTCCATTCCATTCTTCCATCTCCAGGGCCTCATTACAGCAGGCACCCCCATTCTCATGTATATTGAGTATCTAAGTGGCACAGTATATAGAGAGCTGGGTATGAAGTCAGGAAGACCTGAGTTTAAATCCATCCTTAGACACTTACTGGCTATGTGACCTTGGGCAAAGTGACTTGCCCAAGTCACTTAACCTCTTTCTGCCTCAGTTTCCTCAACTGTAAAATGGGACTAAAAATGGCACTTATCTTCCAGTATTGTAGTGAAGATCAGATAAAACAATCATTTTAAAGTACTTAGCACATTCCTGGCACGTGGTGGGCTACCACCACCGTCGTCATTGTCATCATCATCACCATCATCAATCATCTCCTTTTCTACCGGTTTCTTTCCAAACAGGCTCAGGCCTCTCTAATCCTAGAGTAGGAGCCTTCCATTGACCCTTCTATGCCATTCAGCTACTTTCCCATCTCTTTTCTTTCCTTCATTGCTACACGTCTTTCAAAACCTGTCTATGCTTGGTATTTCTGCTTCCTCACTATCCACTCTCTCCTTAGCTATTTGCAACTATACTGCTAGTGGGATGGAGAAGACATGACTTCTTTCTCTTGGAGGTTGGACAATATTGTCCACATTGTACCTCCTGGTGTCATAAGGTGCAGGTTGGGTGTGGCAACCAGGCAGCCTCATGAAAAGAGGGACTTGAATCAACACACCTGTTGCTGGTGGACTAGTTATCTATACATTGGCATGGTTTCACAGTCTCTCAATGTTTCTATAAATTATTAACAAGGCAGCTGGAGGATCAAAATGCTACTGCCTAGGAAAAAATGGGCAGGAGCCTGGTTTAAATTAGAACCATTGGGTTAGTGCTGAAAGTGACCTTATTGATCAATCAGTCCAACCTCCTCATTTTATAGATGATGAAACCAAGGTCTAGATAGATTAAGTGGTTTGCTCAAAGTCACTCATGGAGTAAGTGTTCACATCATTAGAACCATTTTTGAAAGTCTTAAGATTTATCATGAATCAAAGAGAAATATTCAATACAGGAAGCAGTTTGGCATGCCAAGCCTACTGAGAAAATGCAGTCCCAAGGATGAAACTATTAGAAAATGGAGTTAGGGTGTCAGATTAGGAACCAATATTCTAGCAAACCCTGAAGAGAAAAAAAATAATAGTAAGGAAAGGTGAAATTCTGGGAATAAGAATATAAATGTATGTAAGAACAGCTCTTACCTCTTTGCTCTGTCCTTCTCATCTTCATCCATTAGATTTTCTACACAGTTTTTCCTAAAGAAAAGAATACAGGGTTAACAAATTGCTTTTAGAACTTTCTTATACATAATTGTGGTCTTAGTTTTAATCACTTTGGTGCTATCTTACTCCATACTTTTAGAGCAGGGGCTTTTAACCTCTACACCTTTAGCTATCTAGTGATGGACTCCTTTCTCAAAATAGAGTTTGAAAATGAATAAAACCAAATATTTAGGATTACCAAGCAAATAAATTATATTGAAATAAAGTCATCAAAATATTTTTCAAAAACAAGCTTATAGACCCCAGGCTAATAAACCTTGCTTCATTCCTTCTACTAGTAACAATTTTAAAACCAGAATTTATGTACTGCAAGGCTTTTTTTTTTTTTGCACAGAGGTTGATCCCCATGAAACTCCAGAGTCCCCTAGCATTGACCCATTGTTTACTGAGCACCTAACTCTGCACATGGCACTTAGCTAGGCACTGTGGAAAATGCAAAGAAATATCCCTCATGGAGCTTCTGTCTAACCAGAGAATTTAAAACAATTCAATAAGCACTCATTCGGTCTCTACTCTGACAAAACCCAATTTTAGATACTGAGGACAGAAATTTGTTGTTGTTTAGTCATGTCCAACTCTTCCTGATTCCATGGACCATACTGTCCATGGAGTTTTCTTGGCATAGACCATACTGTCCATGAAGTTTTCTTGGCATGGACCATACTGTCCATGGAGTTTTTTTGGTACAGATACTGGAGCATTTTGCCATTTTCTTCTCCAGTGGATTAAGGCAAACAGAGGTTAAGTGACTTGCTCAGGGTCACACAGCTAGTAAGTGTCTGAGGCTGGATCTGAACTCAGGTCTTCCAGACTCCATGCCCAGTGCTCAATCCACTAAGCCACCCAGCTACCTAAGGATAAAAATACAAAATGAAAAACAGTCTATGTTCTTAAGGGGTTGACTTTTGATTAGAAGGATACAAGTGTAAGTGAATATAAGATAATTTATGGTGGGAAAAAACCCAACACTGACAAATGTAAAGGGAAGAGCAGGAAAAGCTCCTTATAGGAGGGGATACATGAGTTGACCCATGAAAGGAGATAGGGATTCTAAGGAAGTGGGGAGGCAGTTCATTCCAAGAATGAGGCCTTTGGGCATGGAAACAAGAAATGGAATGCTGAGTTCAGGGAATAGCAAGTGGGTCCATTTGGCAGGAATGTCAAGTTCATCAAGGCAGGCTAAGAAAAAATTAGTCTGGAAAAGTAGGTTGGAAACCAGCTTGTAAAGGATTTTCTATTCCGAGTTGAGGAGTTTACACTTTATCTTAGAAGTAATAGAGAGTAGCTAAAGATCTTTGATCAAGGGAGCCAAGCTTGTCCTTTAGGAATATTGTTTGGGCAATCATGTGGTGGGGAGACTAGAGATAAGAGGAATTAAAAGCAGGAAGACCAATTAGGAGGTTGCAGCAATACCATATTTCACCACATAATCATTGCTACCATATAATCATCACACCGTTTTTTCAGTCCAAAAATTGGTTTATAACCTTTCATTGCATAACCGTCACATGGCATAATTCTGTTCATCATGCCCCTTAAAAGGTAAACAGAGCAGCAATGTATTCGCCAGTGGCATATGGATACTTATTTATCTCTTGAGCATTATGAGCACAAGCCTAGAATTCTCAGTGCATGGCACCAACTTGTGTGGTTTGTTTAGAGCGCTGCAATACAGTATTGTCACTCACTCAATCCAATGAAGAGCCATAGGCACAAGGAGAGAGAGGGAAGGTAGACGCAGGGGCTATGAGTAAGTCATGTGATATGGTAAGGCTTGTATCTTCCCAATATTAATGTATATTCATGAGTATTCTGTGCACCCTAATCTTGTACCAAAGACAGTTTAGTAATAAATGACTTTTTAGTAATGTTGGCATGATTTTTTAAGCACATAATAGATGCTCCACAGGTTTTGGCAAAAAATTTGCCATAAAATTTGTGATGATTATGCAGTGAAATATAGTAGTTCACGTAAGAACTCATGAGAACCTAAACTAGGGTGTGATGAGGGTGGACTCAACTTGGCAATGGATTGGATTTGGGAAAAAGGGAAGTCTCAATGGTGATTCAAAGTTGTGAACCTGGTGGATTGGAAGGATGGTGGTAGCCTCAATAAAAATAGGGAATTTTGAAGAAAGGGTGGGTTTAGTGGAGAAGAAAAATTCTCTGACTGTATTTGTGGCTAGATGGTACAGTGGATAGAGCCCTGGATTAGAAGTCAGGAAGACCCGAGTTCAGGTTTGAACTCAAGATGCTTACAAGCTATGTGACTCTGTGCAAGTTACTTGACATCTGTCTCAGTTTTCACATCTGTAAATTGGGGATAGTAATTGCACCTACTTCCCAGGATTGGTGGAGGCTAAAATGAGATAATGTTTGTAAAGCACTTTGCAAACTTTTAAGTGCTATATAAATATAATGATAGTTTACTATCATTATTGTTGTTGTTATTATAATATATTATTTATATTATTCCTATGATCCTAAGCGTTGGTAAAGAGAAGCTCTTTTCCTGTCCCTAAGACATCATGTATGTATAACAATTATACCAATGAGAGTAGATTCTAGAGAACCATGAGTCTATAGTTTTTCCCCTCTGAGGTTGAAAGTGACATTAAAAGAAGGAAATGTATTCTGGGGTCTGGAGGGTATGTGGACTAAGGTGAGAAATTGAAAAAAAAAAACCAAACCAAAACCAAATTAAAAAAAAAAAAGGCATGCTGTGCTAAGTATATGCTAATCACCAAGGAAAAGACAGGACATACTATCTGCATCTGTGACTTTCTACTTCTAGGGAGCTGGATTGAGGAACGAAAGCCTGAGATTAATATCTGCAATGCTTTCGGTGGCTGATGTGCCAAGCAGCAGAGGTTTCAATCCTGCCCTTATTGTACAAGTATTTCTGGAATGATGTCTCCTATCACAATAAAAACACAATTACCTGGAAACAAGTTCATTTTCTTTGGCTCCTTCTGCTCCCCCATTTGATCAACTTCAATAATTCTATAATTCTCTCTTTCCTTTCTTTTCCTTGGAGCAGCTCCTGAAGTCTCATCCTCTCTAGAGAGTCTTCCCTAGCTAGGAAGTCAGTCATTCAGTCAACAGCATTTATTAATTATCTACCCAGTGGCTAGTGTAGTACGAGGCAGGACCCTTAGCTGATTTAGTGGGAGGCAAATCCCCTCCGATGCTGGGAGGGAAGACAATGGTTGAAATACAATTAATGGGAAGAATAAATCACTGTTGTCCTTATTGTGTCTATTATAGAAAAGCATAACAGGTTTGGGGGTGGGGAAGGCAGCATGGCAAAGTGGAAAGAATGCTGGTTTTGAAGCAAGAGAACATACATTTAAATTTCTGTTCTGCCAGTCACTATTTCTGGGAAAGTAACTAAACAACAAATCTGGGCCTCAGTTTCCTCATTTGTAAAATGAGAGAGTTAGAACTGATGATAAAGACCTGCTCCACCTCTAAATCAATGATCCTATGATCCTCCCCAAAGCCCTGAAAATGTTTACTTTGAAAATTAGAAATCTGAAACAAAAGCAACTTCAAAAACACCTTTCTACAATGACTAGGCTTATACCCCAAAGACATCAAAGAAAGAGGAAAACAACCCATACATACAAAAATATTTATAGCAACGTTTTTTGTGGTGGTAAAGAACTAAAAACTAGGGGACCACCCATTAAATGGGAAATGGCTGAACAAATTATGGTATATTGACGTAATCTTATATTACAGTGAGGTGAGAAATGAGGAAAGGAACAGCTTCAGAGAAACCTGGGAAGATTTGTATGAACTGATACAGAGTGAAGTAAGGAGAACAATTTATACAGCAAGATTGTGAAAACAAACAACTTTAAAAGATATAAGAGCTCTGGTCCACACAATTACTAGCCATGATTCCATAAGACTGATGACAAACAGCTATTGGTCTCCTGACAAAGAAGCAGATGAATTCAGAATGCAGATTTAGACATGTTTTTGGAGGTGGCCAATGCAGGAAATTGTTTTGCTTCACTATGCATATTTGTTATGAGGGTTTTGTTTTTCTTTTTTCAATGGTGGGGGAAAGTGGGAAGGAAAGAAAATAGATTTTTGTTAATTGAAAAAAATTATGGTTAAGGGGGAAAAAACCCTATAGCTATGGTTTTGTATGGAACCCTTTTCAGTATCATTTTATCCTAGAATGTGGAGCTCAATGAATAAGTTCAAATTTGGGATGTACATAGAAATCCTTGAATGAAGAAACAAAAACAAAAACATCTTTCTCTCAAGCATTTTATTTTTATTCTTCATGTACGACATGATACAGACATAACTGATTCAAGTGGAAGGGAAAGGATTTAAACAGATTTAAACAGATTTAAACACCATTCAATCCCTACTCTGCCATTTACTGTCTGTGGGTAAGTCACTCAACATCTGTGGGCCTCAGTTTCCTCATCTGTAAAATGAGAATAGGAATAAATAAGGTCTATTCCATCTCTAAAATATATGATCCTACATGGAATAGCCCTAAAATATTAATTTTAGAAAAGTCTAAAACAGTAACTTCACTTCAAAAAAGAAATCTTTCTCCTAAGCACTTCATTTTTACTTCTAGTATCACGTGATATAGAGACACAGCTTTGATTCAAAGTGGGAAGCTGAAGAGTTCTACAGACATAACCCCCAATTAAGTAAATTCCTCATTCAGGAAATGGCAAAGCCTACTCTGTGATAGATTCACAAGAAGATCTTGCTCAGCAATTGAGCGTTGTACAGTAATTAAAACGGGGGTTAACACATCTGCAAATAGGCATGTGTTTAATGCCTTCCACATGGAGACTGTTCAGAGCTTCATGAAATGAAAAATGTGGTGTTATGTTCATTTAATGATGCAGCAGTACATGGGCCTGAGCTTCCAAAGCTCTTGGTGAATGAACTATCCCAAACAGGTGCATAAGGCATAATGCACCTCTGATAACGGGCAATTTAGAGCAAAACAATGGTTGGATTCCTTGTTCAGACTAATGGCTTGAAGTTCTGAAATCCTCATTTGATGATCAGTTCTATCATACTGAACTTAGGGACTTTGAGCAAATCATTTATGGTCCACTATGGCTATGCAGTAGGAAGGCTTCTTGTGTGTCTGTAGGGGTTTTTTGGGTCCCTAGACGTATTTCCTTACATTTGTCTTCACTAAACTTCAACTTGCTTTTGATGGACCTATTCTCTAATATCTAAGTCACTTTGAATTATCTTCCTTACTATTCAAGAATATGTGATGATTTAAGATTCTCTGTTGTTCTGCTGAAACTCAGAGATGAAATATAAGAGAGGACAGCCTTACAGGTTCCCTCCTTATGATAAAGGGTAGGGCAGCACTAGAGTTACCCATCTCTATACATGCTGAATCATTTGGGTACAGGGGCTTCTGCCAGGGCTCTTGGGGCACACACATATTTGAAGAAACAGCTCGCATGCTGTATATCTCTCATCTCTGGATTTCTTCAATCCCCTAGTCACCAATTAAAGGTAAGCATTTTATGTTTAGTAATTCTGTATTATATTGTCAGATCTCTTACAGTTTTTTTTAAGAGTGTAACATTTCATATCTGTAACATTTCATGTATGATCAATCTTCTTTCTCTTCTATTATGTATATAGAAATATCTTTTATTTGTTCAGAAACGAGTGTCTGCATTTTGGTCATTGCTTTTAAAAAAGAAGTGAAGATATACACAAAGGTCTGGAGAACAATTCCTGGGATCAAAGGGGTGGAAGACAGGTCTTAGAAGTAGAGGTTAAAGGATTGTTTATCCTAGAGAATGCACATCAACAGGTGACTTAATTACTGTTTTTAATTATGTGAAAAGTTTTGGGTTTTTTTTTAAAATAAGGAGGACTTAGAGCAATTGTGTTTGATGTCTGCTGAATACTACACAAGAGGAAATGGGCTTAAATAAAAAAACAAGAGAGATTCTGGTGGACGTAAAGAAGAATGCCTTTATTGTCAGAGCCACTAACCTCTGGCACAGATTATTAAGGGAACTGTACAGTTTTCATATCTGGAGATCTTTAAAAAAAGACCAGTGAACCAACCATCTGTCTGAGACACCTTATTTGCCTGCTAAAGATGACCTCTCAATGTCTTAATGAGATGGGCTAATAGTGGATAGAGTGCTGGACCTGAAGTTAGGAAGAACTGAGGTCAAGTCCTCTCTTAGTCTCAGTTTCCTCATCTGTAAAATGAAGACAATAATAGCACCTACATCACAGGATTGTTATGAAGATAAAATGAAATAATGCATATAAAGCACTTTGTAAATAAATCTTAAACCACTATTAAAATGTTGGCTATCATTATTAATAATTACATATCATTATTAATAATAATTAGTGAAAAAAACACTAGATTTGGGATCAGAGAGCTTGTGTTTGGGTTCTTGTTCTGCTACTTACCACCTACATGACTTTGGGCAAGTCACTTAACTTCTCTGGTCCTCAGTTTCTTCATCTGTAAATAGAGGGCTTGGGAGGGGACTAGATTATCTTTAAAGTCCCTTCCAACTCTAACATTCTAGGATTCTCTTTCAGTTCTATGTTTCTATTATCTGTTTTGGCATGTAAACCTGTTGATGAGTTTGAAAAACCTTAATCATCTTCTCATGTATTAAAAGTAATGACTGATTATTGAGTGCCAATAAGCACTCAAGAAATACTAGACAAACAATACTAATTACAAAGTGAGAACAAAGGATGAAGTTGAAGGGACATTCAGAGACAGGAAGAAAATTCTGGACCAATATGATAGTTATTGGTTGGTGGAATGTGTGATGTCACCAACACTACTCCAAAGGAAGGATAGGAGGAAACTCTTGAGGAAAAAGCAAAATGAGTCATCTTTTTTCCACTTTCTACAAATTTAGGATTTGTAGCTTAATACAATTATGAATAAGTGAGACATAACCATATAATGAAGGTTTCAGAAATTACAGACTTTCTGGAAAAATATAGGAATGTATTCTTCTAAATACTTCAAATTAAATACTCATCAAAATTCAATAATCAATGAAATGAAAATGTTTAATGTGTATATCTCTATGCATATGTTTTTTGTTGGTATTGTGGAAAAAGAAGTCTGAAGCAAAATTTTAAAAATCTGGGTTTCGATCTACCCTTGCTACAAAGTATCTGTATACAGCTTTAATCACCCCGATCCAGTTTACCTCAGTTTCCTCATCTGTAAAATGAGCTGGAGAAGGAAATGGCAAACCACTCCAGTATCTTTACCAAAAAAATCCCAAGGGGGGTCATAGAGAGTCAGACATGAGTGAAATGGTCGAATAGCAACAAAGCATGATGTTGTCTTGGGCCTTGTCACCATTCTAGACTTTTCTACCTCTAAAAGCTTTAACTTTGAACTTCTGCTCTGACCACAGTCTTCTTACCATCCACTCCCTTCCCACATCTTCCTAAGTATAGAATCCACTCTTCACCCTCACTATAGTACATAGTTCTTCCATCCTTCTTAGTTTAAAAGATAATTTTGACCTCATCTGCCTCTCTACCAAAGCCTGGACTCCATTTCAATGATCAATTTAAATTCCTTAACCCTCCACTCCTCCTTCCCTGCCCCCTTTCAATATTCTAATTCCCAAACCAGGGAAATTCCCATAATCTGATTCTACTCACATGGTGTTAAGTATTGTTGGAAAGAATCATGAAACAATGCTGATTTGATCCATTACATATTCATATTATTTCACATCAGCTGGGTCCCATTTATGGTCAGCAATTGGTATTTTTTTCATTTCTTGTTAATCCTATATTTCCTAAAGTAGCTTTTCAAAACCTTCTCCACTCTTCAGAAAAGCAGGTTGCTACAATAGAAATATCTATGAATTTGGAGTCAGAGTATCTGGATTCAAAACTTCTGCTACTTAATGCCTGTGTGACCTTTGGCAAGTCAATTAATCTCTTTGAGCCTCGGTTTCTTTATCTGTAAAATGGGGGGGATGAAGTGGATGGCTTCTAAGACCCCTTCCAGCTTTAAAACTATGATCCTAGGTCTCAAGCATACTTTCCCCCCTTTATTCTCAGTAGTGTTTCTTCCTATTTCACTGAGAAGACAGAAGCTATCCAAAAGAAGTTCCCTGTGTATCTTTACTCATTCCTTCCTTCCCTCCTGATGAAGAGGAAGGAGTGCTCCTCCTTTGCAAAGCTATCTCCTTTTGTAAAACAATTAACAATTATCCCCTCTTTCTTCTTCAGCCTCTTATTCTCCATTGCCTCCTTTCCCCATTACCTACAAACATGCTAATATCTCTCCATCAAAAGGGGAAAAAATTCTTCCTTAACTCTCTTGACTGTCTTAATTAAACTATCACCCTCTTTTTCCCTAAAAGAATACTCCACACCAGCAACTTCCACTTCCTTATCTTCCTTCCCTCATTTCTTACCCCTTGCAATCTGGTTTCCCCACTACCACCATTCTACTGAAACTGCTTTCTCACAAGTCACCTGGGACATCTTTACTTTCAAACTCCATGGTCTTTTCTTAGTCTCCATCCTCTCTCTTCTCTGCAATACCCTGACTCCCTTTTCCATCTTAGTTCTTCTACTTCTCTGATCATACCTTCTCTGCATTTCCCCCTATTTTCTCCTTCTTTCTTGCTATATCCTTCTTTTTCAGATGTGTCCAAAATCACATCCTTGGCCCTCTTGTCTTGCTATCTTCTCTTCTTTAGTAATCTCATCCTTGTTCATGCCAAAACAATGATGCTTATGCATATTGCTAGACATAGATTTTTATTTTCAGTTCTAAAAAAGCTTTAGACCTTCATTTCAAACTGTCTGCTGGGCTGTTCCCCCTAGATTCCTCATTGGTTCTGCAAAGTCAACCAAAATCTTTTCCTCAAACCACCTCCTTCTAAGAATAGCGAGCATTTATATGGCACTTTAAGGTTTGCAAAGCACTTTACATATATTATCTGATTTGATCTACTTAACCCTACCTTTCACATACTTGGTGGTACTTAAGTATTTGTGGAAGAAATTATTTAAATAACCCAAACCTTCTGATTATAGATTGTACAGCTGTTCATTCACACAAATCTCTAAAGTATCTGTGTTAAGCACAACTAACCAAGCCTACCAGTATATACGTAATAGACAAAATTATATCTCTGATGAATACAAGAAGATAAATAATTTAGTATATGTAGAGACTAGTTGATTAAAGAAAAGAGCAAAGTTTAGCTCTTAATGACAATGTATGATTTGGGGTGGGGGCAGAAGTCCTGTTAAGGAGGGCAGTGTATTTCATTAGCATTTTATATAAGCCTTCAACTTTTCAGAATCTTCTAATGTATATCCTCTCATTCAATGCTCATTCAGGTATATTTGGAGCTGAATTGGGAAGGCCCTATTAGCCTCATTTTGCTATAAAGAAAATTGTAGCACAGAGAGGTTAAGGGACACGGTCAAAATTGCACAGCATTCTTGTAACAGTGCCAATCCTAGGAACTCAGATCTCCCAATATCAAGAGTTCTGGGTTAAACTTCTGAAGGATGGAGATTGTTTCATTTTTGTCTCTGAATCTCCAGCTGCTAACTTGGTACCTGGCACACAATAAGGGCTTAATACCATCCTTATTGGTGAATTAATTGATTCCAAATCGAAGCACTTCCTATACCACTAGCAGAGGTGATCCCTAAGATTCCTGGACAGTAGTACAAGAAGACACAGCTGAGAAGAGAGAAAGACAAAGGGAGTCTGTGGTTGCTGTTGTCGGACCCCCAAGGATACAATAAAGTGGAAACTTTGAGTACTCTCAAATCTGCTATAATGAGTCAGTGGACATCAATCAGCATTCTTCTCAATACATACTCTGTCTTCAAAACCACGCTTCACATTTCTACGCACCTTTATAATGATATATTCTGCCACAGAATACAACTACTTACAGCTCACAGTATTTTTAGAAAGTGAGAGTTAAGAGTAATTTACAAAATCTCTTTAGCTGAGTCAGGGAAGGGCTCCAGAGTGCAGAGCACTGTGGTAAGTCCAGGGGGGAAAGGGGAAGGTGATGGTGGTAGTAGAATTACTAGAGGATGTGACATTTGAACCCTTTTTAGGTGGAATACAGATTGCTTAGAGGGGGTTAATAGGAAATAAAATACCTTAGAATATCACCCAATCTGAGAAGTTGTATGTGTTTGAAAGGAGTGGGGAGGTAGCAGACTAATGAGTTCCATATAGAAATATTTCCTAAAACCCTAAAGGATGGATACTGGAGGATCTCTGAAACTTACAGAATCTAGTATGCTCGCAGAAATATTTAAAAATATTTAAAAAGGGTAAATCGTTGAAACACTGGCAATAATAGAGCAAGGTCATTGAATAGAGAAAAGGGGAAGTCTCAAAAGGGAAGGGAAGAAAAGGGGGAGTTTCTATCTTCAATTCATCAGCTGAAGCCTGTACCTCCATAAAGAATCAAAGGTACTTTGCCTCCCTGACACTGGTAGTATCCAATTGCACTCAAAATCCTCACTCTAGATCTTGGAAGTAAGTGGCAAGTACTGTAATTGTTATTGTTAGTGTCAAATGTTATTATTAAGATGATAGTGTTATAATAATGTTAACATTATTAAATGTTGCCACTGCTATTTGCCAAATGTCTAACAGTATAACTAAAACACAACAGAAGCATGAGGCTGACCCAGTTGTCTAGACATCTATGTCATCTACGATGGAAACCCACTTGGACAGGTATCTCTACTATTAAGAAATCAGCTCCACAACTCTTAACTTCAGAATATTAACTGATTCTTTTTGTAGGTCTGCTGATTCATACTGCATTACGACAAAGTTTCTCAGAAATGATTAAAATTTCTTTTGTTATTTGATGATCATGCTGGGACTGTTATTAATGCTTTTAAAAAATAAAAATGTGAAAATCTCAGTAAAGTAGGCTGACAAATTGTTCAAATTACAAGGTCCAATTTAGCTGACAAATTCCTCCCAACCAAATAAACATAAAACTTTTTAATCTATTTCACTGTATCAAGAACTAGTTGAGATCATCACAGAAAGAAGTGAGGACACATTTTCTCAATCCGTCATTGGTTGGCTTAGTGGTTTATTTATTGTCAATGGAACTTTTGCCTTATGTCCTTAGCATCAGCTACAGTGAGTAGGCAATGTGTCACTTTAGATTAATTTTATATTGCATGTGTGGGAGCCTGTAAATGTTATTTCACTGATTATATTTTTAAAATGAAATATGCTTTGAAAACTGTTCACTAATGTGAACTAAAATCACCTCTTTCTCTCTTAATTATTAGGTGTACCTAAAGGTAAAGCTAGTGTTTTATTTCTTTGTTGCCTGGAAACAAGTGAAGTTGTATCATTGACTAGTTAGAGCAGGGATTCTTAACTCAGGGTCCATGTACATTTTTTTTTGTAACTTTATTTCAATATAATTGGTTTCCTTTGTAATTCTATTTATTTTTATTCATTAAAAACATTCTGAGGAGTTCATTGGCTTTGCCAGGCTAACAAAGGGGTCCATGACATGAAAAAGGTAAAGAACTCCTCAGTTAGAGCAGGGGTCAAAATCAGCACCAAATCAGGACAGATAAAGATCAGGACCAGACACTTTCAACCCTTGAGAAGGCACTGTGTACAATCACAACTTCTACCCAACCTCTGTTTAAAAAAGAAAGAGAAAGCTGTTGGCTATGAATAAAAGGACTGACTGATGATCTTAAAGAAGTTTAATTGATATGACAGTTGCCACGCCAGAAGCCAAAAAAGCCCATGAACCAGGCTGAGCAACATCTTAGGCTAAACAAGGTACTGGCAAATGTGATTGCTGTGCCATGTCAGCAATCTTTGAAAGACTTTGGAAAATGAAAGAGGTGCTGTAAGACTGTAGAAGGCCAAATGCTGTCCAGTTTTCAAAAGAAGGAAGAAGATGGAATCTTCTAACTAAAGGTCAGTGAGTTTGATTTTGATTACTGGGAAAATTCTACGGAGGGTCAGTGATCACCTAGAAAAGTAAAAAGCAATCACAAAGAGCAAGAATGACTTCAGCAAGAAGAGCTAATGCCAGACTGACTTCATTTCCTTTTCAATCAGTCAATCAATAAACCTTTATTGCACCTACTATGTACAGTCTCTATGCTAAACTCTGGGGATTCAAAGAAAGGCAAAAAATAGACCCTGCCCTCCAAGAGCTTACAATCTAATGGGGAAAGGCAATTTATCAGGAAAGAGAGAGAGATTGAGGAAAAGGGAAGGCATCAGGTCAAGGGGCATGAGAAAGAGTTCAAAGTAGCTTAGCAGGGAGGAAATAAAATGATGGCTGGCCTGAGCCCCTGTTTGAATGGAGGTTCTGGGAGGAGCTCTCTGCCCTCCAATCAGAGGGGCCCCAAGGGGAAAAGAGTATTGAAGAGGTGTTAGTATCTGCTCTGATGTGATCTGGCAGAATGAAGTGGTTCCTGAGGCATGACAGAGAGTGTAGACAGGTAGGGAACAAAGAGATAGCCTGCTTGAGGGAAATGGTATACAGTTAACCTAGATTATCAAAGTATTTGATAAAAGTCTCTCATACTATCCTTATAGAAGAGATGGAACAATGTGGAATGCACTGGTTCTCAAGAGGAATCTTTAATGGTTTGAAGTCAATTTGAAATAGTGCGCCTCAGGGATCTGTGCTCAGCTCGGTGCTGTCCACCACTTTTTAAACGACGTGTTTAAAGGTATAGATAATATTTTCATCAAATTTTCAGATAACACAAAACTGAGAAGGACAATTAATACAATGGATTAGAGAGTCAAGATCCAAAAAGATTTTTAGCAGGTTCCAACACTTGGCGGATACAATAAGACTAAATTTAATAGGGATAAATACAAAGATTTATACTTAGATGCAAACAATCAACTTCTGAACTAAAAAGATGAGCAAAGCATGGTTATACAGAAGTTTAAAAACAGTCTGGGGGTTTTTAGTCTGGTGCAATCTCAATATGAGTCAGAAGTATGACATGGCAATTAAGAAAGTTAATGTAATCTTAGATTGCATTAAGAGAGACATGATGTCCAGGACTGAGGAAGTAATATTCTCACTGTACCTTACCCTGGTCAAACCATACTTGGAATATAGTGTTCAATTGTGGGCACCACGTTTTAGGAAGGACATTGATAAAATATCTGGAGGACAATGGCCACGATCGTGAAAAGCCTTGTCTTCATGCTATATAAGGACTGGCTGAAAGAAATAGGGATATTTAGCCTGGAGAGGAATTAGAGGGAGGGGACAATCTATCTTTGAGTCTATGAGGGTAGAAATATATTAGAGGGCTTTGATATGAAAGAGATATTAGACTTTTTTTTTACCTAGGAGAAATAGGTAAAAGTTGCCAGGAGGAAAATTTAAGCTTTATGAAAGGAAAACACTTCACAATTGAAATGGACAACCTCAGGAAGTTATGAGTTTCTCCCTCACTAGACATTCTCAAGCAAAGAGTGTATGATTCCTTCTCATATAGGATAGTGAGGGAGTTCTTACTCTTGTAGAGAGCTAGATCACCACTGAGATCCCTTGCATATCTCTCTTCCCCACCCCGACCAGAACTTCCTGACACTTGTTCTCTTCTTCCAAGCACCAGCCACCAGATCAAAACAATCCCTTTCATAACCTGCAGCTACCAAAGCCGTAGGACTCAGTGACTGCCATGGCTTGCAAATAGCACTTGCCCACCTAGATAGGGAAAACTATGTTTCCCCATTTTCTCTCCCTCCATGAGACTGGGACCCACTTCACTCTAGGAGTGACAGGAAAACAATGTGGGGTCATCTGGAAGATATAATCTCGGTGTCTTGCAAACCATCTCCCAGTTGTAAACTCTGTCCAAGCCCTTCCCCACTTAAGGTCCTCCTCTATATTCCCTTCCCATTTCTTATGAAAAATATTCCTTTATCTTAGGTTAGTGAAAATATCTCTGAATTTCTAGGATCTGAGTTCAAATCTAGACTCCAATACTACCTATGTGACTGTGGGCAAGTAATTTAATCTTTCTGGGCCTCAATTTTCTTGTCTGCAAAATGCAGGGATTGGACTTGGTGGGGGGACTCTGAGATCAGGTCTGTAACTATGACAGCTCTCACACTCCTGCTATTTCCAGGTGCTCACTTCGAAGCCTTCACTTTCTCCTGAAAACACCTTATTTTTTTTGACATCTGCTCCAAGGCTGGCAGTGCGTTTTCTCAAAACTTTGACAGGAGGTCAGAAGGAAGAGTTGTCAAATTCTTTGCTCCCCACTGCTACTTCCAGATACTTCTCTGACGCTATCACTTAGCAACCAACCACCTCTACTGCTCTGAAGTGCACTCTAATTGGTAGAGATTATTGTTGCTGTTAGCACAATATAACAGAAAAAGCACTGGATTTAGAGGGCCTAGGGAGGGTCTAATATTGGCTCTACCACTTACCATCTGTGGTATATTGAGGAAGTTAAATTCCCTCTGTTAGCCTCTGCCTTCTAATCTGTAAAATAAGAGTTAGACTAGAAGACCTCCGAGGTCTATTCCAGCTTTGAAATCTATGATTCTGTGATACTATAATTTGCGGACCTCCTGTTCCAATAAGTTCAGTTACTGTTTCCTAGTTCCTCCCAGTTCCCAGTACCTCCCTCATCTTCAACCAGCCTATCTTCCTAGTTCTTTAGACTCTTCAAGTCTCATGAACTCTGTCTCTGTTTCAACCATGTCCTTGAGAGGTCATACCTTCCACCCTTATTTTGTCCTCCACTCCATCCTAGCTAAACTGAATTTGCCTCTTTGCTCTGGGAGTCATCCTTCTCTGAATATATAAGACAATAACAGGATAGAGGAAAATAACAGGCTATAGGAAATATAGGAAAATAACATCTCCACAACCACATAACTAACAGAAACATGGAGAATACATGATTCTCCTACTGCTTGATGCTTTCAAATAACACTTTATTAGGTAGGTCCCTTCCAACAAAGCGTCTTCCATGCAACATTCCTTGAGAGATACAACCAGAAGTAAAGCTTCCCCCTGTAACAAAAACCAATTTTTTCAATGGTGATGTTATATGGTAACAAATCATGGAACACCATGATGTTCAGAGAATAAAATTTGCAGATGACCCAAAGGGCTATGGAAAGACAAATGGTTGACATCAGTAGGCTATAATTCAAAATATCATGGGATCAGGGGCAGCTAGGTGGTGCAGTGTATACAGCTCCAGCCTTGGAGTCAGGAGGACCTGAGTTCAAATCTGGCCTTAGACCCTTAGTAGCTGTGTGACCCTGGGCAAGTCACGTAACCCTGATTGCCTTACCAAAAAAAGCAAAAAGTAAAAAAATAAAATAAAATAAACCAATCATCCTTAAGAAAAAAAAATATCATGGGATCATAGATTTAGAGATGGAAAGAATCTCCTAGGCTGACTCATTCAACTCCTTCATTTTACAGATGAGGCACAGAGAAGGTCCAGAGAAGTAAAGCATCACACAGGTAGTAGGCAGGAGAGCTGGGACTCAAACCCAGGATCTCTGATTCCAAATCTAGTACACTTTCCGCTGTAACATGGTACAGTGGAATCAATCAACTAATAACTGGTGTGCAAGGAATAGCAGAAAAGGCATCATCAAAGACATCCATGAATAAGAAAGGAGGTATATGGGTCAAGCAATGATGCCAACAGATGGGCTGCCCGAGTATTGTGCTGGTATCCATGAAATATTAAATGATCTTAGGAGAGATTCTTAACTTGAGGTCTGGGAACTGTTTTTTAAAGGTATTTGAGCATTGTCTTTCAATGTAATTGCTTTTTTTTCTAATTTCATGTATTTTACTTTATGTATTTAAAAAATTATTCTGAGAAGGGGTCCATAGGTTTCTTCAGAGTGCCAAAAGGTTCCATGACATAAAAGAAGTAAGAACCTCTGCTCTAGAAGAAGGTCTCTAGTATACTAGAAAGATCTTCTATGGAATAATTATGGAAGGCCATGGGCAAGAATGGCACAGGATAAGAAGGCATGGATAGGTGGAAGTAATTGATGAGATCAAAGATGCACCAAAATATTGCCCTAAAATACTGTTTTGGGGGGATGATATTGTTTTATTACTTATGAGTGAGGGGGATAGATAGAGGTGGGCATGAGAATTGATACTCTTGGAAGAAGAGAAGAACGAAGACTAGCATTTCCACATTCAGGGGCCAGTTATCATGAAGAGACCTGCTGGCTGAGTTCCTCTCCTCTGAAATATAACCTTAATTCAAAACTTCTTCATACTTCAATATATCCTTTGATGTGGGGACAGAGATATCAACAATATAACATAATAAAAATTGTGTATATTATATATTATTATACAATACTATACTATACTATAATATGCCACGTCTATCTATCTTCCATCTCCAAAGGCTCCAAAGAAGAGCTCATTAGTTTATCGATTATCTCTATTCTATTGCCAAAAAAACCCCCAAATTAAACTGAGACTATCAAACTCATCTAGCTTCTATAAGTGTACAAAGGCATGTGAAACAGATTTGTAAAAGGGAAAAATTAACTGCTTTATCCATTAAGCATGAAAGAGGATAATGTCTCCCACACCACTCTCTCCCTTTTCCCTTTTGATGATTCATTATTCAGGGGAACTGTGACACATTAAAATAATAGAATGAAGGGAAAAGATGGAAAATTCATTATTAAAATAAATTCACAATCACCTAGTTTTGTTAACAAGGAATTTTCAAAATAGAAAAGACAGAGACATCTGGATTTAAGCATAATCCTGCTGTTACATTTTTTTTCCCCAATTTTTAAGACTGTTTCAATTTAAGAAATCTTTTAGAGGTAGTTTTCCTAAATGCACCAGACTGCCTGGCATAAACTTGAGTCAACTGGAGAATCAAATGGGGAACAGTGTGTGGGTCAGGGTGTGGACAATAGATGCCTATAAAAATCAGCAAGAGAGGAAAAGTAGATTTATGAATCATGCTCAGAGCTGAGTCACGGAGAGGCCTTTGTTTGGAAGAGCTGTTTTGCTGCCATAGAAAAACAGAAATGAACCTATAAAATGCAGTGCCATTCCAGCATCTCTACTCCATTTAACTACTCATCCAAATGCAATGTGCAGCTCTGGGGACTCTCATCAAAACAATGCTGGAGCTTTCAGTCGCAGAGAGCAAAGCGAAGAAAACATGGCCTGGTACCAAAGTGACAAATTAGATTTTAAATGTTTAGGTGATGGAACTTTGGGGACCCTATCAGAGTCCCAAGCAATGGCAAGAAACATTAGCCTTTTTGGCTTTATATTTTTTCTGCGGAAGCCACAGCATGCTCTTTTGCTGGTAATTGCTCTAGTTAAGGAACAGCAAGAGACTGCTGTGTGTCTAGGCCTAAACATGTCTAACTTTACACACCCTTCTGGTAGACAACATTTTGTTTTTTTATCTGCAGCAACTCAGGCCATATTTTTTCCCTTCCATCCTCTCTCACTGCTTCTTAGTTTAAGAATAAAGCTCTACTGTTGACCACATTTTCTAAGTTAACCAGGGACATGGAAGCTGACTTCCAGTATGTGTCACTTCACTTCAACCCAATTCAATTCTGCAAATATTTATTAAGAACTATGTGTAGGAGCGGAGAAGGAAGTAGAGTGAGGGGATGGGATAAAGAGCTGGTGTTGGATCCAGGAAGAACCGGTTTTACGACCAGACTCTGAGCCTTTCTTTGCAAGTCTCTTAGTGACCCAAAGACGGTTCTCACTTGTTTGGGTAAAGGAAGCTCCTCACAGGTCACTCCTTGAACCCAGGAAAGTACAGGTCCAGTCCCCTCTCTAACCCCTGCATGCAGAGCAATATCCTCAGCGCTTGAGATACAATGATAGATGAGACAAGGTCCCTGTCCTTCTACAGCTTCTAACGTAGTAGGTCCATATCGTACCGGTACGTATGAGTAATGTCAATACAAAAATGTTGTATGCTTTACTTTAAGGGTAGAATTGAACAACATGGATCTGAATCTTCCGTTCTGATTTCTAAAAAAAATAACATTTATATAATGTGCCTCAAGGCTGACAAAGCATTTTACAAATATTATCTCATTTAATCCTCACAATGAACCTGTGAGAATAGTGCTATTATTATCATCACTTTACAGATGAGGAAACTGAGGCAGAGAGAGGTTGAGTGATTTGCCCAAGGTCACACAGCTAATAAGCACATGAGGTTGAATTCGAAAGCAGGTCTTCCTGACTCCTGCTGTCCACCACCTAGCTATCCTCTAAGTGGTTAACTTAGTTTACCCCTCAGTTCCAACTATTACTTTAATAGTTATAATATTAATTAGATCATTATTCTAATGATCTCTAGGAAGTAGTGGATTTCTTTGAGATTTTATTTTAGAGAGTTGTATAGTAGTGGATTGAGAACTGGCCTTAGAGTCATAAAGGTTTGAGTTCAAGTGCTGCCTCTGACATACACTAGTGGCAAAAGTTAACAGAGAAATTTCTAATCTTCATCTATGGAGAGGTAGTCAGAGCCTCCATAAATGTTATAAAAAATGATTATCTATTGATTGATCCCATACTTGGAGTTCTCTTGTTATTCAGTCACTTCAGTTGTGTCTGACTCTTCATGACCCCATTTGGGGTCTTCTTGGCAAAGGTACTGGAGTGCTCATTCTCCAGCTTATTTTACAGAAGAGGAAACTGAGACAAACAGGGTTAGTGACTTGTCCAAGGTCACACAGCTAGTAAGTTATCTGAGGTGGGATTTGAACTGATGGTGATGAGTCTTCCATGACACCTAGCTGTCCTGTAGTTCTCTTCTTTAAAGGAATCATAGATCCTATCCGTACCTCACCAAAAAATTTTTATTTTATTTGGATTTTTATTCACTAAATTGTACCTTTTTTCTCCTTTATTATGTGTGTGTGTGCTTTTTTAAAGCATATTCCAATTAAAGTTCTATTACTGTTCCCACTCTACCACCTTCTAAACTGGACCTTCAGAGACCAGGCCCAGGAGGAGCTAAGTCACTTAGGTCTAGCCTCCTTAGAATCATGCTACTTCACCCCAATCATGTATCAATCCACTCATCCTCCTTTATCTCCCCATCCATTTCCACCTCTAGCTCTGAAAGGGTGCATCCCTTGACTGGCTCAATTGTTCCACTTTTCAGATCAAAACATGCTTCCTTTGCTGCCATTCCTCCAATTAGAATAAAGGAGCCCAGGCTAAGTTGTCTCCCTCATTAGAATATAAGCCCCTTGAGGGCATTCTATTTTGCTCCAGTTTTTGTAATTGGGCACTTCACACAGAATTCTTAACACATAGTAAGTGCTTATCAAATGCTTTTTCATTCATTTACTCACTCACTTATTCATTCATGTATTCACTACTATTGATGCAGTCAATGGTTCTCACAAACAGGGTTTGCTGCAATACTGGAAGATTTCTGTCTGTGTCTGTCTACAGTGATTGTAAAGACTGATACATGGAACATAATGAGCTAGTGCATGCACACACGCACACACGCGCACACACACACACACACACACACACACACACACACACACACACAGAGTCTTGTTTGATATGAGGCTGTAACCACTGGGTAAAAACCTGTTGCTCTTTCTGATTCTGCCTCCAGTTATTCTAAATAATTCTAATAATAACTAAATAATTCTGAATATTCTAAATAACCCCTTGGTTATTCTAAAAGCACATAAGAGCCCTTTTATTTGTTCCCCAGCATTACTGCTGCCCCTTCATCATTTTGTTCAAAGTTGTGCCCAGGGAACAGCAACCTGCAGAGGCTTCTTCCACCCTCTCCATTAAGCTTCATTTGAGTTGTTTGGTTAACCTGCTGTTATATGGTCTCTCTATATGTTCAATGTGTAGCCCCTGGAACATTACCCCTTTGGGGGAAGTGGGGAGAGTAGATGGGTGCATTATGTAAATGAAGCTACCACTCAGACCTGGGGAAGTGAGGAGGGAGGGAGAAAGGGTGGCAGCATCCTGTTTTGTGCGTGGCAGTCTTCTCCTGCAGGATGGAGGAGTAGTAAGATGCACTTAACCTGGAAAAGAAAATATCTGGGCCTCTTTGAGAAGCACTGGGCAAAGGGGACCTCTCCTCTCTAAAGAGGTGGCACAATTTTGCTAGTCTTTTTCTCCCTCCTTAGCAAGCCCTGGTCAACAGCAGAAATCTCAGGGAATGCGCAGTTTCTATCAGCATTAAAAGGTCCAGATCAGGAAAGACAAAGACAGTGCCGGAAGCAGTGGTAGCAGTGAATGGAATGCAGGAATTGCAACAGGATATTGGGGTTGATGGTACAGGAGCCACAACACAATGCCCTTGGACAGGGCTGGGCTCATCATATACCACTACCAGGGCCCTTCTTTCAGGTAAAGATAGCAGGAGAAAAAGAGAAAGAGGAGAGGGGAAGAGAGCAACTTGTCCATGTTTTACCAACTGTTTTCTCATTCTGCTCCTCTGTTAAGCCTAAGAAGAGTTCTAAGAGACTTCAATAGATTTAGAAACCTCATCCTGCAAGCCACAGAAAGATAATAGACAGGGGCAGCTAGGTGGCATTGTGGATAGAGCACTGGCCCTGGATTCAGGAGGACTTGAGTTCAAGTCTGGCCTCAGACACATAACATTTACTAGCTGTGTGACCCTGGGTAAGACCAAAAGAAAAAAAAAAGATAACAGACAGATAGGTCATGTACTAATAGACAGATAGATCATGTGCTTTCTGTGCCAGACACTAAGCCAACTGCTAGAGATACAAATACAAGCAAGAAAGACAGGTCCTGCCCCCAAAGAGCTTACACTCAAACGAAGGAAGACAAAACATAATAGAGATAGAAAGGGGGAGATATATGGTTAGAGATGTTCAAGAAGTGTCTGGGAAACATTCCAAAAGAAGTGGCTGTAGATCCTATTTTTAAAGGATTCCAGGAAAGGAATATTGGACTTTTCTTACCATTTCAAATCAAGCCTCGGTGAACTTGCTTGAGGTCATCCAAGCTCTACAACTTTTGAATTTGGCAAAAACTACCAACCCAACCCACCAGAGCTGTCTAGAATCGTGTAACACCTTATTATACCGAATTCATTCCAGACCAACCACCAAAAGCCCAACGCTGAGTGCCCCAAATTCCTCATGAGGGGGAAAAATGAAAAAGAAAAATGATTTTACTTGGTGGTACAGTAGCAGCACGCCCAGCGTGAAATTCACCGAGTCCATCTTTCTTCCCTGGCACAGGTCCTGAAAAAAGGGCAGGAGCTCAGCCTCAATATTTGTGGTTTATAAGAACAGTTGACACCCAGCAATGAGAGCATGTAGTCTCCTTAAAAAAAAAAAAGTCGTCTGCAGAAATTATAAGACACCCTCCTTGCTGAAACACGTCACAGTTTGCTGGGTGCTTGCAGTTGTCAGTAGAGTTCTCTTTTCAAAAGGGAGGCCTGGGGTTTTGGTGGGTTGGTGGGCTGGCTGGAGAACGTAGACAGTAGTTAACAGGATAGGTGAAATGTCACTGCACCCTTTTTCCCACCGCATTTTAGTAAATCTGTGAAGCAAAAAGCTACCTGATTTTGCTTGATTTTTTCTCCCAGCACAAGTGAAAGACTTTTTAATGGAAATGAATGTCTCAAGCACTTGTCTGACATCATACAGATGCAGCCTGTATTTGGGTTAATAGTCATTGCCAAGGCCATGCATGCTCAGGCGGTAAGGCAATAGAAAAATATGTTGGCCTAGAGTTAAGAGACCTGGGTTCTAATGCTCACTCTGAAACGTAATAGCTACATGACCTTGGGCAGGTCATTTAATCTTTTTAGCCTAAATTCCCTCATCTGCAAAATGGGGATAATAATACTTGTACTACCTGCCTCACAAGTTGTCGTGAGGCAAACATTTTGTAAGACTTGAAGCAACACAGAAATGGGAACTGTTATTATGACAAGCAGCAGAGGCTGCTCCCATGACAGGGCATGGTCTTGGTGTTCACTGATACTGGTACCAAAATGACACCTAGTTACAATCATCTGGCTTGTACTCCCCCAAACAGGATGGAGCCAACCGGTTTCATGAAGCATATTTAATGACAGAAAAGTGAAGTACATAGTAGGCACTCCATAAATGACTATTGATTTTTAAAAAATGATTCATAAATGAAATTTATCTCTAAGTCACATACAGACCAGTGGCAGAGGACAATATCAAGGTGGGTACTAATGAATGGGCAGCTTTATCCAAATGGATAAAGCAATGGGCTTGGAGTCAGGGAAATTCATCATAAACTAATTCAAATCCCACCTCAGACACTTAGTAGCTGTGGGACCCTGGGCAAGTCATTTAATCCTGTTTGCTTCACTTTCTTCATCTGTAAAATAATCTAGAGGAGGAAATGGCAAACCACTCTAGTATCTTTGCCAAGAAAACCCCAAATGGGGTCATGAAGAGTCAGACACGACTTAAACAACTGAATAACAACTAATAAATTCCTTGTCAGCTTTGGAATACAGAAATACTTCTTTCTATATTTGACTAGAAAATTGCATTTTTCCCTACAATGAAAGCTTCTCCATGAAGAAGTTTTGGTTTCTCTGGTTATCTAACTTCCAAGCTCATAGCAGATTAGAAATAGCAATAAGAAAGAGAGAGTGTCTGCCAGAGCCAGGCACACTGACAACATCAAGAAGTAACAGCCTGAAATCAAGGGAGGACACAAAACAATTTTTCTAAAGATAACAAAATCAAAAAAAAAAAGCATAGCAATTAGGGAACATGTAGTATACAAACATTGTAAACCCCAATTGATCCTGAATTGCTACCCTAGAGTAATGACTGATATTTAAAATGAAGACCCAAGGCCTCAAGAAGAGGTTAAATTATATTCTGTGTACTGTGTTTAATAAGCCAGGAAGTTAAGGGATAGATTTTAGGAAATCATTTAAAATAATTAAAATGAAACAAGTTTTGGTGTTAACAGGATTAATTCCTTAGATCACTTGAAAAACTTAGCTAGTCAGAATAACTTATTCACAGGAGTTCCAAGTACAGTAGTCAAGATGTTTTTTAGACTGTTAACAGCTATGTACCATAATAAATTTTATGTCAACATTATAACTATCACCATTATCAGCAAACATGTACTGAATCTCTACAATATAAATATCATTATGCTTGGAAAAGAGGACAAGTAGAGGTATAAAACAGTCCAGGCCCCAGAACCAAGATGTAAGGTAGGTAAGGTAGGCAGTTGTCTGAAAGCAGCATGGCTTCCTGAGGGCGGTATGATAAGGGATTTTTTTTTTAATAAAAGGCAAATATTTTTTCATGTAAGGAAATTCAGCTCTTCATGACAGGTGGGTATTTATTTTCTGATGCCATTGCCCAGAATGTGTGGTTAATGCATGCTTGTTGAATTGAATTGAAGGGAAATAGATTAAAATCAAGTTGAACATATCACAATGTAGGCTGAAAGCTTCCAAGAGGCAAAGACATGAAGGATGTGAGAGGGATAATTTTTGAATCTTGCCTGAGTTACACAAATGCCTTATCTCAGCTCTGATCTATTCTCAAAACAGCATGGTACAGGACAAAGAATGTTGGGTTTCTTGTCACTCAAATCCCAGCCCTGCCAATGACTACTTTTGTGGGGTCATTTAATTCCTATTTCTTCATCTGTAAAATAAAGGCAGTCAGACTAGATGAACTGTAAGGCATCTTCTAGCTTTATACCTATAATCTTATGATCTAGTTGAGGAGATGAGATATGTACTGGAAGGAAAGGTAATTAATGATACAAGAACAGATATGATCAGTGTGCCAAGTGAGAGATAGAGACAGTAAGAGACAGAGAAATTCATCATCATGGCCTTTTGTATTTAAAAGAAGATGCTATCAACAGTGATTATTCCTAGGCGCAGCTAGGTGGCACAGTGGATAGAGCACCGGGCCTGAAGTCAGGAGGACCTGAGTTCAAATCCGACTTCAGACCAAACACTTGACACTTATTAGCTGTGTGCCCTGGGCAAGTCACTTAACCCCGATTGCCTAAAAACCAAACCCAAACAAACAAACACAAACAACCCAGTGATGTTCCTAATGTGTGAATGTGGCAGAAAGGACCCATATGTAGCTGTCAGGTTTGTTACCCTAGAGTGGGAGCCCTGGGGTTGGGGTAAGACCATCAGCTGTGGAACAGAGGGCCTGCCTTTCATTTTTTTTTATTCTGTTGCTTGCTTCCAAGGTTATCTTAAACAAATCACTTTACCCTTTGGGGCCTTAGTTTCCTCATCTGTAAAATGAGCAAGTTGGATTTATGATCTTGAAGATTCTTTCACAACTGGAGAGCAACTTCTCCATTAGAGGGAATTTCAATTTTTGAGTTCTTTTTTGTGCTTCAAATATCTAAGAGAGTTCTCTTTAAAAATACAACAGTGGGTTGGGAAGCTAAACCATCAGCATTACCACCCAGAAATTATCTTTATATTATAATGAATAGAACCTTGTGTTTATATATAATACTGTATATGTATAACATATATATGTATACATATGTATAATGTATAATATGTATAATTATAACATATAATTTATAAAGTGCTTTCTTCAGAACATTGCTGGGAGAGAGGAATGTCAAAGTACTATTATCCCCATTTTACAGATGAAGAAATTGATGACTAAGGAGGTTAGGTGATTTAAGGTCCTATGGAAAAAGTGGCAGACTTTATAAAGTAGGCAAACACCCAAGTCTCTTAATTCCTGTCCTTCTCCTTTATACCATAACTTTGTCACTCTTCTTCTTATGGATTCAGAGAATAAGGGAGGGGGCACAAGAAACTTCTTTTTCCTTCAGTCCTAATGATTCATGGCTTAATATTTTTATTCAATGGCTTAGATACTACAAGCAAGGAAGTCCCTCCATGAGGCACCTTGCTAACCACACAGTGGGTGTGCCTGTGTGAAATCATAAATAACTATTTCTCAAAATTTTTTTTAACACCTACAAGTACCTGCATTTTAGAAAAGAATAAAAGATATATATATACACACACACACACACACACACACACATATATTTGTATGTATCTGAGTTTCTATTCTGTGTTCACTTATAAAGTTTGGAGAATACTTAGGGCCTCTGAATCATAAAATAATTAATCATAATGCTCCATTTCCATTGAAAAAAGCTGAATAGGAGACACAAAATATCCCTGGCTTAAAGCCTCTATCCTTACCTCACCTCTGCTGCTCTTCTCCCAATCCTCTAGACTAATAGAAAACAGAAGAACAAACAGATTAAACCAACGATCACTGCAGAAGACTGCCATCTGTACCAGTCAGAAAGCTCCTGGCTCTGCCCCATCCCCTTTCGGCAATGCTAAACAGGATTAGCCTGCTGTAGGCAAATATGAAAAGTAGGTCAGTTCAGCCACACTGCTCTGTAGTGATGAACTAATGATGTGATCGCAATGGTCTGCTTGGAGTCACCTCACATGGGAGAGGGGGTGGGAATGCCTGTGTGCTGAGGCTTTTGGGCTTGTCATAGAAAGCAGAAGGACTCCTCAGATCGTGCTATGTAACATAGAGGGAGAGGATGCTTGAGAAGAGCAAAAAGGAGATTTTCTGAGGGCACGTGGAGGGGGGGAGGAGGACTCGAAAACATAACTTTGAAGAAAAAGAACAGAGTTAATCAAATATCCCTGTTTAGTAACCTCCTTGTAATTAATAATAAATTGTCCTTACTGGTGGGATAACGAGATTATGCACACATAGGTGTGTTGATGTCATGGTTTTTGGTTTTTCCATTTCATTGCAGAATTTATTACTGCCTTTTGGCTTTCTAACTCCTGCTAATTGTCTAGAATGTCTTCCCCCCCCCCCACTCCAGTGCAGTAAATAGATCTTGCTTAATAACAGTACGTCTAGCTGGTACAAGGCACTGACTTGCATCTAATAATTTTTTTAAACTATCTTGTCATTACAGTAACATAGTCCAGTTGGCATGCATCCTAATGCAAGGAAATAGGAGAGGGCCCCTGCACCATTTATGTACTTGTTCTGGGCTACTGTTAGTCAAATGAAAATGAGTGCCCTTAGAGATTCCTTGGCTTTGACATTTGACAAACTAGCAAATACTTCGAGGAAGATTCCCCTGGGACCAAGAGTATTTCAGCTCCTCAAATCCAGAGGCTGGTCTGATTTGACCTTATTTTCAGAGCTGCATATCTGAACTAGGATGGTCCTGAGAAATCTGAAGAAAATACTGAGAGTAGTTCTGGAGCTGACTCTGGGGAAAGGGTCTACACTACACACCAATCTTATTGCCCAAATAGGCAGTCATCACCTAGGTCTAACTTTAAGAGTAAGAGAACCCTTGGGTGAAATCCCCAAAGTAGTTAATAACTTCCCCCAAAGCTTTTTGAACCCAGAGAAGATGAAAGTTCTGGTTCTGTCAATAGCTATTCATATGATTTTGGTCAAATCACTTAATTTCTTTGGGTCTCAATTCCCTCATTGGTTAATGACGCAGTTGTACTAGCTTAGGGGTTCTTTTATGATGCCCTTTGGCAGTCTGGTGAAGCTTATGAGCCTTTTCTCAGAATAATGCTTTTAAATAATTGAATGAAATGCTAAATTTTAGAATTTAATGAAAATAAAGATGCAATTTCCCCCCTCATCCAAGTTGATGAAATTTATTCATGCCCTCCTTTGGGAGACCATGGACCTCTGGTTAAGAACCCTTGTACAAGGTTCCTTTCAGCCATGAAAAGCCTACGTTTCTACCCTGATTTAGAACAGAGTAGACCTTCTGGAACTGGCTTAGTCTAGATCTCATGGAATCTCTGAATCTCAGAATTAGAAGGAACTCTGAGGTAGCTTGGCGATACAGTGGATAGAGTGCCAGGCCTGGAATCCCAAAGACTCATCTTTCTGAGTTCAAATATGGCCTCAGATACTTACGAGCTGTGTGACCTTGGGTAAGTCACTTAACCCTGTTTGTCTTGGTTTCCTCATTTATAAAATTAGCTGGAGAAGAAAATGGCAAACCACTCCAGTATCTTTGCCAAGAAAACTCCAGATGGGTCATGAAGAGCCGGACATAACTGAAACAATTCAACAACTGAGGTCACCTCATCCACTTTTCACCTGAGAACTCTATTACAATGTTCCCAACAAGTGGTCATCAAGTCTTTGCTAAACAATGTTCAGTGAGGAGTAACCTACTTTTCAAGATATCTGCTCTGTGTTTTTTTTTAGTAGCTCTAACTTTTAGATAGTTTCTTCTTATATTAGAGCTGAAATCTGCCTCTATACAATACTGCTTTTAATTCTGCCCTCTATGGTCATGTGGAAAAAATGAATTCCTTTTCCATATGACAGATGTTCATGTACTTGAAGAAAGCTTTCTTATTTCCTGCCTGTTTTCCTCCTCTATCCCTCCAGTCTTCTCTTCTTCAAGCTAAACATTCCCAAGTCCTTTAACTGACGCTTATAAGGAACGATAAAGGTCCTTCATTGTACTTGGTCACTCTCCTCTGGACATTCCACATAGCTAACCAATATCTTTCCTACAATGTGGCACCCAGAACTAGAAAAATAAAATAGCTAGCATTTATACAGTGCTTACTATGTGTCACATACTATGCTAAGGACTTTACAAATATTATCTCATTTGATCCTCACTACCCTGGGAAATAGGTGCTATTATTATCCCTATTTTACACTTGAGAAAACTGAGGCAAATAGAGGTTAAGTGACCTGCCTGGGACCATGCAGCTAGTAGGTGTCTGAGGCCACATTTGAACTCTGGTCCTCCTGACTGCAGGCCCAGCTTTTATACATAGTGCCACTGTAGATATAGTGTGATACAAATTTACCTTCTACCTTCACAATATCTCTCATATATGTCCCCTTCTCTTCAATTACAGAGCCATCATCCAAATGAAGGCCCCTCATCACTTTTCACCTAGACTACAGGTGTCATACACACTGGCCACATTCAGTGCCCAGAAAACTCTATAAAGCGCAACCTGAATCAGATTAAATATGATTGAGAAATATTTAAGTAAATAAAAAGTACAATAAAAACACACATAATACTACATTTTAAAACTGAGTTGATATGTGGCTTGCAGAGGTGGGGCTCTTGTTTCTATTTGAGCTTACCCCACTGACCTAGACTACTGAACTAACCTTCTAATTGGTCCCCTTGCCTTGTCTTTCCCCCATTCTAATCCTTCCTCCATTTAGCTGCTAAGTGCTTTCCCTAAAGTGTGGGATTGATTGTATCACTCTCTCTCTCTCTCCCCATGTTACCGTATTACCTCTAGGATCAAATATAAAATCCCATGCTTGTCATTTAAAGCCATCAACAACCTAGCCCCCGCCTACCTTTCTAGTCTTCTTACACTTTATTCCCCTCCGTAAGTTCCATGACTCAATTATAATGGCCTACGCTTGGCTCTTTCTCACCAAAGATAGTGTTTATCTCCCAACTCCCCACTTTGTGCCTTTTCCTTTAATCATCAGCAAACGTGATAAGTATGCTACCGATGCCTTTATCTAAGTCACTGATACAAATGAGATAAGTACTGGGCGAGTGCAAACCTTAGGGCAATGCTCTGGAGAGCTCCCCATGCCTGGAACACTCATCTACCCTTGACCTCTGCCCCTTAGTTTCCTTGAAGACTTAGCTCAAATCCCACCTTTTGAAATATCATTTTCCCAGTTGCCTCAGGCCCCAGTGCCTTCGCTCTGAGATAACTTTCCATGCAGTCTGTACAAATCTTGTTCATATACAGTTCAAATATACAGTTATTTGGATGCTGTGTGCCCCATTAGAATAGGAGCTCTGCAAGAGCTGTTGTTGTTGACTCATTTCAGTCATATCCAACTCTTTATGACCCCATTTGGGGTTTTCTTGGCAAAGAGACTAGAGTGGTTTGCCTTTTCCTTCTCTGGCTCGTTTTACAGATGAGGAAACTGAGGCAAACAGGATTATGTGACTTGCCCAGGATCATGCAGCTAGTGTCTGAGGTCAGATTTGAATTTAGGTTTTCCTGACTCCAGGCTTGATACTCTATCCACTGTGCCACATAGCTGCCCCTTCCTCAAGCACTGGGGCAGTGTTTTGGCTTTCTTTGTATACTCAATGCTTACCACACTGTCTGGCATATTTCAGTGTTTAGTAGCACTTAAAGCAGCTAGGTGGAGTAGTAGATAGGGCACTGGACCTGAAATCAGGAAGGTCTGTGTTCAAATCTGGCCTTAAGACAGTCACTAGCTGTGTAACCCTGGGCAATTCACGTAACTTCTGTGTGGCTTAGTTTCCTCACCTGTAAAATGGAGCTGATAATAGCACTAACATCCTAGGGTGGTTGTGAGGATCAAATGAGATAATAATTGTAAAGTGATTTGCAAACTTTAAAATGCTGTATTAATGCTAGCTATTATTATTCTTAATAAATGTTCGTTGATTGACTGAGGCCCCTGTCCTGTTCTCTGCAATTATTCAGAGATTATTGCCACTGGCTAAGTAATCCCATCTGCCAACTAGTTCATATAGTCCTGGTGACTTGAACACCTTGAGTTTCAGTTCAGGTCTCTCTCATTATCTCCTCACTTATCTTGGGTTTCCATTCTCTATTATCTATTTTTATTCTGGCCTTTAATTCCAAAGTTCATTCTCCTTGGTAGAAACAAAGATGTAAATTAAGAGTTGGATAGTTTTGCTTTCTCTCAGTCATCAGATCCAACCTTCCTGAGGAACAGACTAATTCCTTCTTTGAGACTATTCTTTTAAATATAGTTTAATTCAAATCCTCTTCTTTTTCCCTAATATAATTAGACAAATAAAACAAAAAGGATCTTTCTTGTTGCCCTACCAAGGCTAGGCTAGAACTCTTTCTTGGCTTCTGGTGGTAAGAGAACAATCTTCATCCTAGTACTTAACTCATGAGGAATTTTTTGCTTACTAAGTAAGAGGCAGCTAGGTGGTATAGTGGGTAGAGTGCAGGACTCAGAGTCAGAAGACTTGAGGTTTGACTCCTGTCTCAGACATTTATTAGCTGTGCAACCACTGTCAAAGTGTTTAACTATTGTCTGCCTCAGTTTCCTTCTCTGTAAAATGGGGATAACAATAGCACCTACCTCACAAGGTTGTTGTGTGATTCAAATGAGTTACCATATTAACGTAATATATAAATGCTAGAAATTATTGTTATTCCTCCTCCTCCTCCTCCTCCTCCTCCTCCTCCTCCTCCTCCTCCTCCTCTTTTCATTCTAGATAGTGATAATCAAAATTTTATTTGGAAATTAAAATTCTTGAAAACAAGTATATCACTTAGAATCATTCAGAAAACCCTTTTACCTTACAAATGAGGAAACAGATTAGCCAAGGGAGCCTATTGTAGCAGAAAGCACCATGATTTGGAGTCAGAATAACTGATTTCACATCCTGGTTTTGCTAATCGTGACTTATGGTAATTTCATCAATTCATTTCACTTCTTCGTGTCTCAGTTTCCTTCTCTGTACTATTGAGGGGGATTTTTAACCTGTGGTCCACGAACTCATATTATATATACACACATATGCAAACATACATATTTATGTATATGTATGTGTATATATGTATGTACATGTATATATATATATATGTATAGATAGATAACTATATTTCAATATAATTTGTTTCCTCTGTAATCCCATATATTTTATGCATGTAAAACTATTACCTGATAAGAGGTCTATAGAATTTAAGAGATTGCCAAAGGGGTCCATGACACTAAAAAGATTTAGAAAACCAGGACCAGGTGATTTCTAAGGTCCCTTCCAGAACTGAAGCCTAAGGGGATCCTAAAACAATTAAATTACTTCACTCATTAAACTTGGATGAGATGGACAGATCTGCCCTTATCTTCTCATAGAGAAGTCAATATCTCATTTTCCTGACTCATCTGCTCCTTATCTTCCAAAAGAACTACTCAGAGGATGTTTGTGTATTTTCTCAGTGTTTTCACGGAGTAACCTACAATTGTCTGGAGGTCAGCAATCAAAGGTAAGAATATAGTTTAAGTGGCTGATCATTAAAAGGATGTGTATATTATATATATACATATATATGTATCTCCTGTGTTGTATATCTAATGGGGTTAAGTGACTTGCCCAGGGTCACACAGGTAAGTGTTAAGTGTCTGAGGCTGGATTTGAACTCAGGTCCTCCTGATGCCACGGCCAGTGCTCTATCCACTGCACCACCTAGCAGTGGTGCAACTTAAAAAATTTAAGAATAAGAAATATTCATGTTAACCTAGGTTATGCCTTCAATAAACTTAAACTGATTTTTCCTATGTACACTTACATACTCTAACAACAACAATAATAATAGCTAGCATTTAGATAGCGCTTTAAAGCTTGCAAAGTACTTTATTAACATTATCTCATTTGATTTCACAACAGGTAGGTAGGTGCTATTATTATTCCCATTTTACAGAAGTGGAAACTGAGGCAAACAGTGATTAAATGACCAGGAGTTACACAGCTAATAGCGTCTGAGGCTAGATTTGAACTCAGGTCTTCCTGACTTTAATTCCAATACTCTAGCTATTATAGCACCTAACTGCCACTACTTTAATATACTTTCTTCCCAAGACTCTGGAAATTCTACTTTGTTTATGTCACTTTAACGGAAGAATGTGAAGAATGTTTTCCTTCATGAGCTAATTAGCCAATAATCTTTTCCAAAAACCTATGACCCTTGGATAAGTAAAAGGATACTGTCAAGTTCTCTAAGATAAAAACAAAATCTATCCACTAACCCACTGCTATTTCAAACAGTTATCTCACCACATTAAAGCACTCTAAATGTGAGTTGTCATCATTATCAATACTCTTAGCTTCAGCATTGACAAAGTAAAAAAAAACAAAACAAACCATCCAGAGAGGCCATCTCAATCATTCCCATGTCTCTTTGCATCACTGCCACAAAACTGTTTGGACAGTTACTGCTTACTCTATCATCCAGGATGATTCAGAGGACTTCATTTAAAATTCTTTCAAAATTTCCCCTCTTCCCCCCACAGAAAGGGGGAGGGGGTAGATTTGTAATTTCAAAATAGATGCTGATTTCCTAAAATTTATGAGATATTTTCTTCGAAATAGCATGCTTCCCTTTTACCTCCTCCTCATCAGTTGGTCAGCCAATAAGCACTTATTAAGTGCTTACTATGTGCCAGGCACTGACTGTGCTAAGTGCTCGAATTACAAAAAGAGGCAAAAGGCAGTCTCTGCCTTCAGGAATCTCATAGTTTTAGGTGATGTCATGGCTCTGCACTTTCATAATACTACTGTGATCATGAAGTCTTAAAATTTAGCTTTAAGATGCATACTTGATTAAAAAGAATTTTGTGAGGAAGGTACAACCTTATTCATTCCACAAATAAGTCGGTTGAGTTGGGAGGGTGATGGGTATTTGGCATGATGCTACTTGACTCATGAGTTGCCTGACAGGGTGTACTCAGCTTATGGTCATTCATTTCCTACTCAGTAAGATTAGACTAAAATACACAAAACCCAACTATGAGCAACAAATATGATATTTTTTAAATTGCTGAGAAATGCACATGGTGCTAGGGATCCTGCACAACAACTCTTTACAGGTCAAAAGAAAGTACAGGTATACTTCCCATAATAGCTATATACCTGAAAAGTCAGTTATAAACAGATTTTTGGGAAAAGTGAACTCTATTTTATTAATTTTTTCTAATTTTTGTGGATGCCTTTTGTTTAATATGACCAATATTTCTCATTGTTCTCCCATCTCCCTTCCAGGGAGCCATCCCTTAAAATAAAGTAGGAAATAGAACTAAGTTACACAAAACTAAACAACACATCATTATTATGCAGAAGCCCATACCCATACTCTCCTACTTCTGCAAAGGAGCAGGGAGAGGTGATGAAGCTTATTTTAAATGCATGAGTAGTTGAGCACTGAATCAGGATAAATCAGAAGACTTCTAAAGGCAAGAATAATTCTCTCTTAAATTATCTGATTTTTAAATTAGATTATGATACACCAGGATTGCTTAAAATGGGACCTATGGACCAACAACAAAATAAAGTACGACAATTGTTGTAATAATAATAATAATTATTATAATAATAAATCTCACATTTGGGCAGCTAAGTCAAGCAGTGGATAGAGCACTAGGCTTGGAATCAGGAAGACTCATCCTCACAAGTTCAAATCTCTCCTCAGATACTTAGTAGCTGTATGACCCTAGACAAGTCACTTAACCCTGTTTGCCAGTTTTCTCATCTATAAAATGAGCTGGAGAAGTACATGGTGGCAAACCGCTCTGGTACCTTTGTCAAGAAAACCCAAATGGAGTCACAAAGACTAAGCTACAACTGAAACAGCTCAACAACATACATACAGTTTCCAAATCACTTTTCTTTCCATCATCCTGGGAGGTAGGTAAAGCAAATATTATTATGATCCCTATTTTACAGATGAGGAAACTAAAGCCCAGAGAATCACAATAATGGACTCATCCAAGTTCACATGACTAATCTGTGGCAAAGTTAGAGCTCAAGACCACTTCTATTGATTTCAAATTCAGTGCCCTTTCCAATGTATCATTCTCAAATATTTGAATAAAATGGGAGTTTTCTTAGTTGTACTATTTTAAAATTTTCAGATGGTAAAAATTATGTCATATGTTTTAAAAAACATATTTTATCTCTATAAGATTGATTGCCAGAATTTAAATTTGGATATCGTCTTATGAAGTGAACTATGTGTAAGTTGGCACACTTTACTCTTATACTCAAACTCTCAATATTATTCTGGTATTGTTACTGAGGGCAGCTAGGTGATGCAGTGGATAGACCACTGGGCCTGGAGTCAGGAAGACCTAAGTTCAAATCCAGCCTCAGACACTTACCAGCTGTGTGACCTTAGGCAATTCCCTTAATCCTACCTGCCTCAGTTTCCTCATCTGTAAAATGAGCCAGAGAAGGAAATGGTAAAGCACTCTAATATCTTTGCCAAGAAAATCCCAATGGGGTCAAGAAGAGTCAGACACAACTGAAATGACTGAACAACATTGTTACTATACGTGGCCATAAAGAATTGAAATTAAGGATGCCCTGAAGGATAAGACAGGTGTATGATGGACATGGATAGGCTGCAACACATTATCAACAAGGATTTACAGAGGACAATTAGAGTAAAGGTGTTGGCAAAGACATGTATAAGCAAAAAAAGATGGGCTGATTATATGGTGAAAATGAGAGATAATCAGTGGAAAGACACTGGTATCCTTACAATGTCAAAAGAAAGCAAGGGAAGTCTCAAGTACAGTACATTGTATAGACCCCAGTGGTGGACTTATGAAGGGGCCTGAACAATGACTGCATAGAATGGGTTGCAATCTGTTATGATCAGAGGGAGATAACGATATTTGTGAAATCATAGATCCATTTATGTAACTATGGATCAGCACACTTTATATATTTATTAAGCCAACTATATCATCAAAATGCCTAATTTGTTTACGTAAACTCAAAAGCATATTTAGTTTGATAACATATTCTTATCTTTGCTTCAGTAAAATTGCCACTGTCTGCCACAGGATATGCTAAAATTTCAATATCATGCTTAATAGAAGATCTAAATATTGAATAATTTTGGAAAGGTAAATACACATTTTGGCTGGAAATAGAGTTTCTGTAAACATGTCTGATTAAGGAATGAACAAGAAAAGAGGTTATGGTTTAAATTTTTTAAAATGTAAAAAAATTTTATCTTTCAGTCTTCTGAAGGAAAAATAGCACAAATAATCCATTTCATTTCTTCCTATTATGAATAAGAAAGCAAAACAAGTTGAGGGAATTTTTCATTTTGTTTTCTCTTTTCCTTTAGTTGAAGAAAATGTGACCAGTGCTTGGTTAGTTAGTTATAAATCTTTGCAGCCTGTAGTTAAAAGTGCTTGTTTGACTTTAACTTCTCCCAAGTAATGACTTTGTCATTATTAACAAGTGCCTCAGTAGTCTTTCTCCCTCCTAAGGGCCTCATCCTTGCCTTAAAAACATTCCTTTCTACCATGTGGAAAATTTAAGAAGCCAATCTACCCTGAGCTAAAACCAACCCCTCCCCTGAACAGTGGAAAAGCACTGGCTCTGAAAGCCAAAGGCAGTTGTTGGTTCAAGAGCTGGTTTGAGACTATTTTTTTAGTCTCATTGATTTATAAAACAGCTCTAGGGGAGAAAGGTTTGCAGTAATCATTTCCTTATTTTTTGTTACCTTATATCCATAAGCTCACATTGGGTTCTAGTTTACTCTAAGGACACAATTACACCTCAAGGGAATGAATTCTGGGAAAAGAATATAAAAGACTTGGGTTGTAATTCAGTCTAATCAGGCCAGAATAAAACATTCTAAAGATTAGTCTACTCTAGACCAGTGGTCAAATTATTAACCCACTGCATTCTCTCAAGACCCTTACTGACTCTTACCTGCATGATTTCACATTTGCCAAGATGATTAATCTACAATGAAGACCTGGTAGGAACCTTAGCAATCATTTAATCAAATCCCTCCATTTTACCTGATCCATGACTGCTTAAAAATCTAGTTCCTCAATGAGGTGTTTTTTGGGTTTTTTTGTCCTTTTTGGGTTTTTTGTAATTGATTTATTCATCTACTCTAGTCCTTTGGCTCCTTCCTCAACATTTGGTACTAAGTTGGTCCTCTTTTGGACATGTAATTGTATGGTTATAGATCTATTACTTTGATAGTGTCCTTAATATGATGAAATGATTATGTGCAATGGTTCTGGTGAGAGGACAAGTTCTCTTGACAATTTCTACTCCATTACTCTGTGAACAAATATAAATCAATACTATAATCTACTCCAACTTTTCCTGCCCTTCCTTTCTCTTTCTTTTGCTTTTCCTTTCTGATCTTTTTTTTCCCATTATAGTTCTCTATGTGTGCTTGATTAAATACAGTGGATTTCAACACCTTTGTTCACTTTAGTGCTATTTCTGCTTCTTCTATTAGCACATTCAAGACTAGAATTAGAATCCAAGTGTAGTAACTGTTCTGAAAAAAAGTTTGTATTGGAAAATAGTAGGGGAAGGGGATAATTGAAGGGAGAAGGTTGATAGAAGGGAGGGCAGATTGGGGGAACGGGTAGTCAGAATGCGTGCCATTTTAGGGTGGGGAGAGGGACGAGATGGGGAGAAAATGTGGAACTCAAAATCTCGTGGAAGTGAACGTTGAAAACTTGAAATAAATAATTAATAAAAAAGAAAAAAATTTGTATGAAAATCTTTGCAGATCTTTTCATTTTTAAAAATTGTTTATTGTTCTTCCATTTTTTTTTAATAACCTTGGGATGACTTTGCTTAGTTGAATATCCTGTCAAGTTTTTTTTCAAATGGGTTATCACTTCTGTGTCATGAGATGATATTGACCATAACCTTCTATAATATCTATAACATGAGGGATTGAACTAGATGACCTATAAGGTCTCTTCCAGCTCTAAATTTATGACACTATGATCCTGAGGGTACTGAGAGAATGATTCTCAAAGTAATAGAGGAAGGGGAAGATACTGAAGGCATGTGAAAAACTTCCAATCTTTCTAATACCCTAAAAAGGTGGCCAACAACTACTCACTCAACCACATGCCTACTTTTCTATCCATGAACAATTTTTATAAGAATGATCTATCCACCTAGTATGAATAAAGGGCAGATAGGATAATGCATAACATCTTTACCCTTACACAGTTAACTAAAAGATGTAGAGAATACGAGATTCTATTATGCTTATTGTTTTGTTTATTTTTTTAAAAAAGAGCATTTGATTTGGTAGAGGAAAACATTGCTTCAGAGCTCTTTCAACAAGGATGTCCCATTCACTCATCAAAAATTATTCAAGATTCACTGAAAGAGATAGCAATAGAGATAATCTTATTCATTGATGTTGTTCAGTCATTTTTTTCAGTCATGTCCAACTCTTCGGGACCCCATTTAGAGTCTTCTTGGCAGAGATACTGGAGTGGTTTGCTGTTTCCTTTTCCAGCTCATGTTAAAGATGAGGAAAGTAAAGTAAATCCAGTTAAGTGACTTGCCCAGGGTCACACAGCTAGTAAGTATCTGAGGCCAGATTTGAACTCAGAAAGAGGAGTCTTGACTTCAGGCCCCTCAACTCTATTCACCACACCACCTGGCAGCCTGAACCCTCTTCCCCTTCCGAAAAAAAAAAAAAGACAGTACAAATGGAGAATTATTTGGTCCCAGAACTGAAGAAGAAGAAGAGAGCAAACTGGATTTTCTCTGTGAAATTGAAAATTTTGAACTGAACAAAACAGAAGAAAACAGACAAGCAGGAAACACTTTGAAAAGTTACATGTTCCTTAAGAGGATAAGAAAGTTGTATGTAACAGAGATTCATAGTTTCACATACAATTCTCTTTGTACTCTAATTTGCATATGGCAATGTTAATTTTATTAGGCATCTTTCAAGTGTAGAAAACATACAAAAATAAGTACAAATAATAGAAATAAATACAAATAATTTTTTTTAATTTAAAAGCTTTTTAAATTACCCCAAACATTTTCCAGAAAGAAAGCCCTATCTTTTTGATACAAATATTATTCCAGTGTTGTTAAATGGCTAAAAGGCATGGAATACTATAATTTCTGAAGAATTAAAAATAAGTGTTACTTAGACAGCAATGGAGAATCACATGTTGGGTGGGAGCAGGCAACAGCAGATGACAAATAAGAGCTACAAAAAATGCCAGCGAAAAGGGTGTCATCAGAGAAAAGTATGAACAACAACAACAAAAAAGAATGTGTTCGTCATGTGGTAAAAAGAAAGGGATGATCAGCGGATAGTCTATGTTTTCCACTACAACACTTATGAAGTCAGGAGAAAATGAGGAAGTGTCCCATGCATTGGGTGGAGTCCCAATGGTAGATTTTGAAAAGACAGAAACAAGATTTGCACAGGATAGATAGGCATTAATAGATGGATCTTTATCATTGGAAGGAACATTTGCCTGATGACATCCCATTCCCACTCGAGTCCATTTTTCCAAAGCAATAAAAATTAATCAATGGGTGATGTTAGAGTTGGTGGGTCTGAGCAGTAAAGATTATGGTTATTATGATCATGCCCTGTGCCTAAGCTTCCATTGTCTACCTTAAGGTCTGACAAGGTCAAGGTCAAGGTTTTAATAATAGCTAGCATTTATATAGCACTTCATAAAATACTTTACAAATATTTATGTCATTGGATCCTAACAATATTCCTGCTAGGAGCTATTTTTATCACATTTTACAGGTGAGGAAAGGGAGGCAAGCAGAGTTTCCATGACTTGCCTAGAGTCACACAGCTGGTAAGTGTCTGAAGCTGGAGTCTTCCTAACTCCAGTACCAGTGCTCCACTCACTGCACCACCTAGCTTTCTCTTTTATATTCTTTTGGAGACCTAACACAGGGTTCCTTCTACCTATTGCTAATAAAGACGTGATGGCAAAGACTCTCTTCTCTGACTCCATAAATGATTGCTGTGTGTCAAGTAGCTAAAATTCACTGAGTGTTAAGAACTAACTGACTTTACAGGGGTGTACACCAGTGATCTCATGTCCTGGGTCAGACTCCTGCTGGAACTGTGGCTACTTGTACTCTGACAGGAGCAGCAGTGGTGAAACCATCCATTTGTAACCAAGTTATAAAATTCCTATACTTTGCTTCATTAGGGTTATTTTGTAAGAGCAAGAGGGGCAGGTCCATCAGTGCAGTTAATCTTTGATTTGCAGGAGGCCTTCGTCTTTTTGTTTGGTTTTATTTTTTAGTTTCCTCAGGTACTTCAATAACTAGGATAGGTACCACCTGTGTAGGCTTTAAAAAACAAAACAAAATGATTTTAATTCTATTTATGTTCTGGTTGGAAGAGTAAATGATATTTGCAAAATGCTTTACAGTTCCCATTTATTTATTCATGCAATTACTTTATTTTTGACTTTTGGGATTAGTAAAGAGCTGTTCTCACAGAGGACAGCATAAGCAAGCCACTACAGGTCCAGGCTGGCATCCGTTTAAAAAAAGTGCATCCTGTTTTTAAAAAAGACTCAGAATTGGATCTTTCTTGAAAGCATATCTATCATGTGTCTGGAAAGCATATCACTGTGCCCTGGAAAAGGCTCTTGAAAAAAAAAGCCACTTTGAGGACAAGGTGAATTAGAAGGAATAATTATCTTGGAAAACTCAGGCAAATTCCTTTAATTCTTTTCCCTACATTCTCCCTTCAGTTATCTGCTACCAAGAAAAAAATGTTGGTGGGTGGTAAGGAGGTGAGAATAGGAAAAGGCTTGGCTTTGATATTTTATACTGTCTACATTAATCAAATTCACTTTACATGTTTTATTTGTATAGACAGGGGCAGCACAGCATAGTGGAGAGTACACTGGACTCAGAATGAGGATGACCTGAGTTCAAATCCTGCCTCAGACATTTTCTAGGTGGGTGACATTGGGCAAGTCACCTAAACATGTGTCTCAGTTTCCTTATCTGTAAAGTGAGAGGATTTATAACTCTAAATCTATGATCTTATAGCAAAGATTCATAACCTGGGATCCACAGATCTCTAAGAGGTTGAGTATACGTTTCAGGAGGTCTATAAACTTAGAAAATACAAAACAGATGCTTTCAGTATAATTGATTTCCTTTGTAATCAATTAAATTCAATAAACATTTATTAAGCACCTACCGTGTACCTGGGCACCATGGTAAGCCCTGGGTATACAAATAAGAAAAAGAAAGGCAGTCCCTGCCCTCAAGGAGCTTACAATTTAACGGAGGAAGACAACATACAAAAGGAAGCTGGAAAGGGCAGGAGGGAAGAATAGTAGAGAGTATCTTGTTCCATTGAGCTCCAACCAAGCAGAGCAGCAGATGGAAAGTTTTTTATTCATTTAAAATTATTCCAAGAAGGAGTCACTAGGCTTCATCATACTGCCAAAGGTTAAGAATTTCTGTGTTCTAGTCCTTGTAAATGGAAAGTAGGTAAATGTGCATTAGTAACTGTTTTCAGTCAGTTTTTCGTTCCTCTCAAATTTCTATATCATAATACCCAAAGAATATTTATTCAGTCTCTGGAAGGATTATACATCAGAAATCTTTTATAAGCATTAGGAAGCTCTCAGAGATGAAATTTGCATAATAAAATTACAAATTATCTCACTGGGGAAGAAAAATGGGAAGCACCTTTAAAAACCCATGTGACTACACAGGGAGCTCTCTCATGAGCTGAGATTTTAAATGGACATGGACAAAGGATGAAAAAGGGAACATGACCAAGGATGAACAAAAAAAGAGCGACACAACCATGTCAGGAAGACTAAAAGCCAATGTGATTGAAGACTTCTAAAAACTGCTGTTTGTCTATTTTTGAAGAGGACCAATGACATCACAAGGTGATGTCTTGAGTCATGAGTGAATTGGATTTAAGTGAGGCTTAAACTCTTAAGAATAATTAAAGAAAAAAAGATGTTTTAAAAGTATGTCTTGAGCAGAATTACAAGCAAGAAATAGCCTTGTTGCTTGGGGGCACTTTGTCCATCATAGAAGATAGAAAACAAAAAGCAAAACTATTCAACTTTGATTTCTCTTTCTTTTTTTCTATCACAGAGAAAGATTTTCACATGGGAAAATCTGGAACAAACTATGGTTAGGAGAGAACTGAGGTCCAAGGTAATGTGAATACAAAACTGCTTCAGATAAGTTCAAGTCTCCAATGCTCTGGAAAAGACATTCCAAGATATTAAACACACTCACTTAAGCATTTATAGAGTTGATCTTGGTCATCTCTGTGAAAGTGTAAAGAATGGTGGAAGCCAAATATTCCACTTTTCCAAATGGAAATAAGTCAGATTCTGGAAACTATGTTTCCAGAAAAAGCAGAATCAGAGATTTATATATTTAGAGCTGAAAGGGACCTTGGAATTAATCCAACACCCTATTACAGATGATGAAACTGAGGCCTAGTCAGAGAAATTAATTGGCATGTCTACACAGAAAGTAAATAGCAGAGCCAGGATTAGAAACTAGACCTTCTTACTGGGCCATAACTCCTTGAAAAATATTTGAATATGTTATTAAACAGATGGTTTGTGGGCCCTTAGAAAGGGTAAGGGAGATCACCAGGAGTTGGCATGATAGAACACATCACATCTAATGAACTTTATTTTTCATAAGGCTATGAGACTAGTAGATTAGGGAAATGTCACAGACATAACACATCTAAGATTTTAGAATGGCAACTGAAAGTGTATTCCATGGTGTCCTCAATGACAAGATGGGGGAATATGATCTAGATAACATTACAGACAAGTGAATTTGAAGCTGGTTCAATAAGGGACTGAAACAGATTTCATTGATATTTGTTGTTGAGTCATTTTCATTGCGTCTGACTCTTCATGACCCCATGTGGGGTTTTCTTAATAATGATACTGGAGTGGTTTCCCATTCTCTTCTCCAGCTCATTTTATAGATGAAGAAACTGAGGCCAACAGGGTTATTCAGCTTCAGACACTTACTAGCTGTGTGACCCTGGGCATGTCACTTGACCCTGTTTGTCCCAGTTCATCTCTAAAATGAGCTGCAGAAGAAAATGGCAAACCACTCTAGCATCTTTGTCAAGAAAACTCCAAATGGGGTTGTTAAGAGTTGGACAGGAATAATTGTTGGAACAAGGAGAAAAAGACTTGAGGAGTTTTAGTTCATTCTAAGCTCAATATAAGTCAATAATGAAATATACATACCAAAAAATGGAGTCTGAGGATCCAGATTCCAGGCTTAGTTCTGCTTCTTACAATATGGTATGACTTAACAATGTTAAGATTTCAGTTTTCTTGCTTCTTAAATAAGGAGATTGTTAAATAAGGACTAGAGAAGTAGTTTTTTTTTATAAGTTGAACTTTTTTTGGAGGGGTTAAGTAACTTGCACAGGGTCACGTAGCTAGTAAGTTTTGTGTCTGAGGCCACATTTGAACTCAGGTCCTCCTGACTCCAGGGCTGGTGCTGTATCCACTGGGTCATCTAGCTGCCCCTGAGATGTAGCTTTTTTAAATTCCAACTCCAGTCACTTACTATAGAAACCTTTCCTGATCTCCTGGATTGTTATTACACTTTCCTTTTTCAGATTATATTGAGTTACTTTTCTATTTAAATGTAGCAACTGCCTCTCTTCCCTCCCCTCCCCCAGTAGAATATGAATACTATCATCTACTCCTTGAGGGCAGGGGCTATTTTTTTGTTGCATAATTATCATCAAAACCTAGCAAGGCACCCTGTACATAGAAGATACTTAATAAATGTTTGTTATTTGCTACCTTGTGGCTTTGGGTAAGTAAATTATTCTTTCCGGCCTGAATTTCTTCATATTTAAAGCGATAGAATTATACTACACTATAAGATCCCCTTCTAATTCTAAATTCTATGTTTTTAGGCTGTATATGTACAAATAAATATTTAATCTAATAGTAATAGCTAACATTTACATAGCACCTACTATGGGCCAAGCACTGGGCTAAATGCTTTACAAATGTTATCTCCTTTGAAACTCAACATAACCCTGGGAGATAAATGCTATTATCATTGTCATTTTTACAGATGTCAAAACTGAGGCAAACAGAGGTTAAGTAACTTGTCCAAGGTCACAGAGCCAGTAAGGTCTGAGGTTGAATTTGAATTCAAGTCTTCCTCACTCTGATCCCAGCACCCTATCCACTATTTCATCAGCTGAACTTATGATTTTATTTGGGTGTAGAAATTCCTCTACCAATGCAGGTCAGATTAAAATTATGATGATGATACTGCTACTGTTACTGCTACTGGTGCTGCTGATAATAATGTAGTAGTTTTAGTAGTTTCTGTGGTGTCTGACTCTTCTGTTCCCATTTGGGGTTTTCTTGGCAAAGATACTGGAGCTGTTTGCCGTTTCCGTCTCCAGCTCATTTTACAGAAGAGGAAACTGAGGCAAACAGATTGAAGTGACTTGCTCAGGGTCACACAGCTAGCAAGTGTCTGAGGCCAGATTTGAACTCAGGAAGATGAGTCTTCCTGACATAGTACTTTAAGGTTGGCAAAGCACTTTATAAATATTAATGCAGCAATTTATCTATATCTTACAGTCTTAAAGAGCTGACTAGGGCACTGAGAAGTTAAAGCTTCCCTTTGATTACTTAGCTAGTATCAGAGGCAAGAGAAGTTTTCCTACCTCAGAGGTAAGTTCTCTATCCATTATACCAAACTGATTCTCTTAGCTGTTTAAATAGAACTACAACATCTAGAAACAGAGGTAATAATTCCATTGTGCTTTGTGTTGATCAGATCATATCTGGAGTATTCTGTTCAGGTTTGGGTACAACATTTTAAGAAGGACATTGATAAACAGGAACAAATTCAGATAGATACTACCTCAGGGCTTCGAGGGACATAGAGGAACTGAAAATATCTAATTCTGCAGAAGAGAAAATGTTTGGAAGGAAGATACAAGAACTTTCTTTGAACATCAAAAGATTTGGGCCCAATATAAGGAAAAACTTTGTAACACTTAGAATTGATGAGCTAAAGTACAGTAAGTTGCCTCAGGACCTGAAAGTCTTCAAGTAGATGGGTGGATGACTACTTGTGGGGAATTTGATAGGGTAGACATATTCTTCATGTAGATGTTGCACTGGATGCCCTTTGAGCTACTTTCCAACTCCAAAATTCTGTGATTCTAAACAGTATAGCATTTAGTAGAGTACCGATATTTATTTTATATAATTCCATAGTACAGAAGCAGGTTTAGTAGGTGGAAGTAACAGAGAGACAGATCTCAGATCAGCAAAAGGAAAAAATTTTTAGCAATTAGAATCATCCAGAAATGGAATGGGCTAATCATGCAGCATATAGAGTTTTGAGCTTGGAATCAGGAAGACCTGAGTTAAAATTTGGCCTCAGACACTCACTAGTGGTGTGACTCTGGGCAACTCACTTATCCTCTGCCTCAGTTTTCTGAACTGTAAAATAAGGATCATAACATCATCGACCTCAAAGGGTTATTGTGAGGATCAAATGAAATAATATTACAATGCCTGGCACAAAGTAGATATCCTATAAATGCTTATTCCCATATCTTTTGTTTTCCATCACCAGAAATATCCAAGTAGAGCCCAAAAGGCCATAAATCAGAGATGTGTTGTAAATTCCAGCTTGAAGAGGAACTCGATAATTCTTTAAGATTCCCTCCAATGCTGAGATTGCATGACTGATCATTTTCATTTTCTTAACAGATTTCTCTCTGTTAATCTCTCTGCCTTTCACAATAATCTTGGTTTAAGCATATAAGAAAGCTTTCGGGTACTCACATGTACCAATAAAACCAATTTCCCAAACCAATACAATGACTATGTCTTTGACTATGTCATAACCTATTTATGGTTACACAACTGCTAAGTATTAAAGGTAGGATATGAACCCAGGTCTTCCTTTGTTTAACCATAGTCTATATTAAGCATTTCAGAGGGATATAAAAGAAAACATTCCCTAATGTCCTGCTTATTATATGTTTGTACATACATACATATGTACATACATGTGTAAACACACACACACACACACACACACACACACATATATATATATATGATACTTATTGCCACTGTTTTCTCAACCAAATCATTCATCTGTTTTAGGAGCTAAAGACCCTATCAGAGTTTTCTGACCAGAAACTGTATTTTCATTTACATCTGTATATCCTTAATCCATCAAAAAAATCTTACACAGCTATTATCACAAAAGAATTCTAAAATAATCAGCCTTACTGGTTAACTATATAACAGAATAATCTCATATTAGAGGACCTAGAATTTATTTATCTTTTACTTCTAAAATATTTTATATCAGGATAATGAAAATGCTGAAGTCAATCCCTTCTAAAATCTTTTCCTACAGAATTTATTATTTTTCTTTAACATAGACCCCAATTACATTTAACCTCTCTGACCCTGTTAAAAATATTCCCTTTGTTTTCACGTCTGTTGTTTTTCATTCAAACTCTCTATACCAGAAGTGTCAAATTCAAGGGCAGCTTGCACTGGATTAAAAAGTAACTAGGTAATGTTTAACAAAATATATAAAGCTACAATAAAACATAGATTATGTTTACTACAAGTCAATACATGGCCTTAAGTGATCCTCTTCTATTTGAATTTGATACATTGCTCTTCACCACACATAACCATTCAGATTCCTGGATTTTCTAACCAGTGCATCTGCTTAACATGCAGTGCTACTTCTGACCCCATCTCCAGTCCAAAATGATCCTAAAATCCCTAAGTTCTAAATCAGTGATCTTTGATCAGACTGGAGAGACTTTTATGCCAGCCCTTGCTAGGTGAACTTCACCCCTGGCCAAGGGCCTGTTATTTTTTATATTTTACAGTGTGGCCCATAAAACTAAATCTTATTCTCAGAGACCATAGCCAGCTATTCATTGCTCTAGATAACTTCCAACTTTCAATCACGTACTCTTTAAATATAAGCTATTAATATTCCTAACTCACTAAACACTCAATCTAATCAGCTGTGTCTTCCTGTTTTCCTCTTCCTGGTAACATTCACTCAACTCTGGCAGTTACAGAAACTATTCCATAGCAAAGCAATGAGACTTTTCTGAAAACTGTTCCCATTACTTTATTGCCACACTACATGTTTGTAAAAAAATACAGTGAAACAAATATTTCTTTTCCTCTTGCTTTTGGAGAAAACATTGATTTATAACAATAACAAAACATCTCACATTTGTATAATGTGTCAAAGTTTACAAAGCACTTTTCTTTATACAGTTCTCTAAGGTTTAATATAAATAAGGCAAATACTAATGTAAATATTATTGTCAACCTGAATTGATAGAGGGAGTTTTCACACTGGAAGTTCCCTGCACTAATGAAATCACAGTTTCGGACTGAAACATTTTTTTAAAAATCCTATAATCAGGATCTAGAACTTTGAAAAATCCCTGTTGTGGTATATACTTCCCAGTTCACTACCCATATTTACACTGAGAAAACCTACATACATTCTTTACATTTCCAGCCAAGAAGTGTGACTGGAAACAGAGCTTGGTATTCTCTTGCGAAGTCTCTAGTTAGATAACTCTAGTTATCTAGAGTTTTCCTAACAAGAAAACTGACGCTCTACAAGATTAAATGGTATGCCCCTAATCACATAGCTAGTAAGTATTAAGAGGCAGAGATTTGAAATCAGGTTTCATTTGTGTTTTTTTTGTTTTGTTTTATATTTTTTATGAGGCAATTGAGGTTAAGTGATTTGCCCAGAGTCACACAGCTAGTGAGTGCTATGTGTCTGAGGCTGGATTTGAACTCAGGTCCTCCTGAATCCAAGGCCGCTACTGTATCCACCGCGCCACCTAGCTGCCCTGAACTCAGGTTTCCTGAATCCAAATTTAACACTAGTTAGCTATTATACCATTCTGCCTCTTCCTGTAAACTCTGCACAGGCAAGGACCCTCTCTTCACTCAAAAAAAATATTACATGTTAAGGCCCTTTAAAAAAACAACCCACAAATAGGTTACAGTTTCCTCTTTGTGTTTGGCCAAGTACCAACATGAGTGAGAAAGAAAGATAAATGTCTTTCTAAAACTCTGGAAAACCCCTTTAAGTTACCTGAACTTTTCAGGAGAACACCATTACCTCTCTTTCCAGCCACCCTCCTTTCAGAGAGAAAGGGAAAATAGCCATAAACTAATATGACTCTCAGCTTATATTTACTGTTTCAAGTTAATTGTGGCAGAAGTGGGATTAGTAGAGGAGGGCTGGTGCAACAACAGTAAATTAACTGTCTTCATCAGTCAGTTGATAAGCGTTTATTAATTGTTTGCTATGTGCCAGGCACTATGCTAAGTGTTGGGGGGTTAAAAGAACAGGCAAAACATGGTCCCTGCTCCCAAGGAGCTTATAATCTACTGGGGGAAACAATGTGCAAACAACTATGTAAAAATGAGATATATATATATATATATATATATATATATATATATATATATATATATATATATATATATATACAGGAAAAATAGCAGGTACTAATAGTGGAAGGGACCAGGAAAAGCCTATTGAAGAAGGTGGAATCTGAGTTGACTGTTGAAGGAAACCAGGGAAGCCAAAAGAAAGAGGCAAGAGAGAATATACTGCAGACAAGGGGTATATAACTAGTAAAAAGATATGGATTCAGGAAATGGAGTATCTTGTACAGTAAACTGCACTTATTAAATGTACTTGAGAACAAATGCACCACCCGTGGAGTCAAGATGAGTGTGACTTTTGAGGGGCAAAAAAGGAGGGGAAGAATCCTCATTGAAGATTTAAATATGAAAAAAGTGAGTAATTTCTAAAAAACAAAAACATAAGAAACCACATAATGTCTGCCTGTATGCATGCTCAATCCTTGTGAAGCTTACCCATAGGAGATAGTTTTTATAATTCAATGTGGGGATACAACCCTCCATGACACAGATGGCTGGGTTGCAGGGACACTAGAATTCCTGAAGTGCTCATTTATAGACAGAATGTCATCTCCCATATCTCTTAACCCATTGCCACTTACATAATGCTTTGTGGGGATGCCAAGGGTCTTTGAATATCTTTCTCTCTTTACTTAGAGCCAAGATAGACGTGTGCATGTCTCTCTCTCTCTCTCTCTCTCTCTCTCTCTCTCTCTCTCTCTCTCTGTGTGTGTGTGTGTGTGTGTGTGTATGCATTTGCTAATGGTTACTCAGCCCATGGTGCCCCATTTAAGGCAGTACTTATATAGACTGCTGTATGTGGCTGATCAGGGAGGCAGTATGTATAAGGATACGGAGGAGAAATTTAGGGTAAGAAGCCTGGTTGCAACAGAATATTCTCCCTCTGGGTTTTCGATCCATGATGACAAATATCAGTGGTAGGTACGTCAGCCTGCTCTCATTAAGAGAATATGTACCTATAATCTTAGCGTACTGGGATGAGTGACTACCTGATGTTCAAGTTTATACTACTAATAGTGTGTGTCTCTGGCAAGCCTACGTACAAATGAGTCAGATGTAAGCTAAGGACATGAATAAAACTCTGTCCTATTGCTGATATTTTTGACTGGCAGTAATAGCCAGGGAGCGAACCCAGTTTTTCTCCAGGAATATATTGGGAAGGTTTGAGTTTCCTTATGCATCTTTGAACAAACTCAGGTACAGACCCAAAGACCCAACATTAGCTTAATTTATTTACTGTTGCACTGGACTGAACCTATATTCTTTCCAAGGCTCTCATTTTGAATAGATTCAGTAGGCACCCAGTATTTCTACAGGGTACCTGGGCTTTGGTTCTAGCACTTTTCCAGGCTCTAACTACGAGTAACACAACAGAATGAAAGCTTGCCAAAGGCAGAGGATGTTTTGTTTTTGTCTTTGTATGTCCTCAACACCTAGCACAATGTCTTATTCAAAGTCGGTACTTAATAAGTATTTGTTGAAGTATTTGATTTGAACCCTGCTTCCCTAACCACTGGCTCCAAATTGGCTTTCTTTTTTGTTCCCATTTGTTCCCATCCCATTCAGTGCCTACAATGTGCCCAACACAGTGCTGGCTACTAGTAATGCCAAAAAAAAAAAGGATAGTCCTGTCCTCAAGCAACTTGCATTCTACTGGAAGGATAAAACATGAACACAATAAGTAAATATAAGACATATTTGAAATAAATATGTAAATTTTTGTGAACGGACGCACTAAAAACTAGGAGCATTAGGAAAGCATCCTTGAAGGCTGCTGCATTTGGGCTGAGCCCTGATGAAGGCTAGGGATTCCGAAATTCAGAGGTTAGAACAGGAGCTCAGTAAACAAGCCATCTCCACACCAAAACACCTGTATTCCTACAGACATCATGTCAATATCTCCCAACTGCACCTTGGATTTGGTCCCTGGGATGCCAGGAACTGATAGTGGTGGTTCTCATATTTTCAAGCATTGTAGCAATCTTAGTAATTCTGAAGAATTTCTACAATTTAGATCAGCCCCTATTTCTCACTGAGGAGGCAGCCTGGTGGTGCAGGCGATAGAGAGTGCTGGGCCTAGAAACAAGACCGGAGTTCAAATATGGCCTCAGACACTTAATAACTTTGGGAAAGTCACTTAACCTCTATCTTTCTCATTTTCTTCAACTGTAAAATGGGTATAATAATAGTACCTATCTCCCAGGTTTGTTGTGGGGATCAAATAAGATACTATTTGTAAAATACTTTGCAGAGTTCTTGGCACAAAGTAGGTGCTTAAAAATGCTTGTTCCCTCTCCTCCCTTGACTGTGGAAATGCCTCCCACCTCCTTCCCTCAATTCTTCATAATGACCATCTTCAATCCTTAAAATTCTTTCAAATGTCCCAGCACCATATCACAGAGAAATAGCATCACAATTGTTTCCAGTAATATGTTCCAATCTTTCTCCAAAGAAAGAAAAAGACTAAAGATAAAAGATAGAGGCTCATTTTCCCTGTGCCCAGAAGGGCATATCTATTACTGAAGATAAATCAAAATAAAAATAGTCTTTCCGCATAAATATCACCTGCCCATCAATCTAAGGTCTCAAATTAAGAAATCTCACATCAATCTTCCCCCCAGACAAGGAGAAAACCCTTCTTTGTCCATGAAGTTCAAAATGGCTTATATATGTAGGTTTAGTCTTTGAGATGCCACAATTATTAGCCTGCTTTACAGGGGATGGGGATGGGGAAGAAACATAACCTGAATATTACAGAACTACAAGAGTATGGTATACTGAGTCACAATTTTTCCCATCCCACCTACTTTCCAATGCCAAGAAGATGGCATGTTCAGCCTGATCCTTCCCTTCAGGCTCAGGAGGGTGCTAGTTATAGCCCTTCTGGGTGTGGAGAAAACATGAGTCTCCCTTCACCACTCCCTTTTCATTTCTGCACACATCCCTCTTCCCCAACACCTCCTACCTCTGTCTTCTTTTCCCCCTCCCCAGTGTAATACACCCTCCTGGCCAGGCCTTTGCCTTCCCAAGCCTGGCTAGAGGAGAAATAACTTGGCAGCTGTGACAAAGGAGTAGATATTGCCAATCTGAGGTAAGCATCATTATGCCCCCTGTACAGGAGCCTGCTGGAATGACAGGACAATCAATCATTTCTATTCTGTCTCAGCAACAAAGAGCAGCCCCACTACACACACACACACACACACACACACACACCCCATTAAGTGCATTCTCCCTACCATTGCATAAGGGTGTATAAGTCTTTACAGGAATATCCTCTGCCTGGGAAACAACAACAGAACAAAACAAAACTACAAGCTGCTTACTGTGCACAGGGGACAAACAATAATCTTTAAGGAGACATTACTTTCACTTTAAAAGAAGGAAGCAAACTCAAATTCATAAATCAAAGATCACAGGACTTAACTTGAGAAATGGCCTAAGATATCAACCAGTCCAACCCAATGGTTTTATAGATTAAAAAACAAAAACAAAAAAAGCCAACAACCCCAAAACCTGAGGCCAGAAAGTTTAAGTAATTTTGCCCGAGGTCCACAGATAATAAATAATAATGCCAGGATTTAAACCCAGATCCTCTTAAAAATCGTTGTTCAGCAAATGGACCCAATTCCTGTTATTACAAATTCTTTCTGGAAAAAAAAAACCTTACTAATCACTCTTCAGGAGCCTAGTGACCAACAAGGACCACTCTTTCACTTCTCTGAATGGAGTTTATCCACTTGCAATCTAATTAAGTCTGAAAAATACATATTAAAGTGTGGTAGACACTGGAGAAATATAACATCCCTTGCCCTTTTGGAACTTAAATCTTTGGGGTGGGTGGATGAGAGAAATAACACATACAGAGAAGTAAATACAAGGTAATTTAAGTAGGGAGAGAGCTTTAATAATTGGGAGTAACAGAAATACATGTGGGGATAAGAAGTGAGTATATTCCAGACACTGAGAATAGCCTGGGCATGAGCTTAGAGGTGGGAGATGTGGAATTTGGGGAACAGCTAGAAAGCCTGTTTGACTAGAACATAGAATGCATAAAGGGAAGTAATTCTAAAAGTTGGGGTGGAGTCAAGATTAAAGGGGGCCTTAAATGCCAGGCTGAGGGGTTTGGTTTTATTCTAGGAGTCACTGAAGATTTTTTAAGTGGGGGTGGTGGTGGCATGTTCAGTTCCTGGCTTTAAAAATATTAATACAGCTATGTGGGGGAAAGATTGGAAAAAGGAGTGTCTGGAAGCAGGGGAACCAATTAGGAGTATGCAGTGACAGTCTAGGTATGAGGTGATGGCTATGTGAGTAAAGAGAAGGGAACTATGCTGAGGTAAAATGGGTAAGATCTGGTAATTGACCAGAAATTGAGGGAGGGGGAGAGGCAAAACTCAAGGATGCTTCTGAAACTATGAGCGGAAGGATGGTCATACCCTCAACAGAAATAGGAAAGGTTTATGGGAGAGGGGAAATCAGAGAGGAAGATAATGAGTTCTGTTTTGGGCTATACTGAGTTTCTCCTCCTCTTAATGTCTGGAGTAGCAAGACTTCCAGCATGAAAGGACAATCCCCAAAAGGCTGCCTTCTTCCCTGTCCTCCTGTGCAGGGACTGCTAATGTTAAGGCAAACCCCAAGAAAAGCAATGAGGACAATAGTTAACAAATGGGGGCACTGAGTAAAGACATCTTTTTACTGGTGCTCAGAATGAATCTGAAATGCCCTGGAAGGCACTGACTCTTCTTCACCAAAATTTTTAGTCTCAATAACCATATGTGATGTATGACATGGAGGGGATTTGTTGTTCAAGTACAGGTTGGATAGAGCCTCTGAGGTAGGATTCTAGCTTCCTATGGTCTCTTAAGAACTCAATATTCATTTTTTGCCCTCACTGAAACCTTTAAGCATGGGACTAACAACTAAGCAACCTTCTTTTATGAGATATCTTAGTTACCGGATAACTGGATACCTGATAACCTGAAAGAACTAATTAGTTCTACTAGACTTCTGGGGTATTTTGTCTGGCAAAGAATTGGAATCATCGGAGAGGACTCTGATCTACCGCCTTGTGGTAGACAGAACCTTGATCTGGGAGCCATTCCTGGTCCAGCCACCAACTTGTTTTTGGGCAAATCATTTAATCTATCTGCCCTTCATTTTCTTCAGGTGTCAAATGAAATATTTGCTCTCTCTTCCTTTTGGTGTTCTTGTGAAAATTGAGTGAAACACTGTAGAAAGAACTCTCTCTAGAAAGAATAAACCACCAAACATAACAATAAGACATATTTGTGGTTATTATTTTAATCTATTTGTCTATAAAGTCAGTGAGATAAGAAACTATGTCATTAATCTTTATATTCTCTACAGTACCTATTACAGTGCTTTGCATATGCTGGTGCTCAATAAATATATTTTGAATAGATGAATGAATGAATAAATGACGATTTCCTCAGGCATTTGCCAACTGGATAGCAGGAAGTTGGTGAGGAAATTGTGGTGGAAGAGGCTAAAGAGAGGATAGAAGTTATGCTGAGAGAGAATAGGTAGAAAAGTCATAGGGAGGTTTATACATTCAACATTCAAGACACATTTATTATATGTCTACTAGGATGAAAACACCCTAGGGTATTATGGATGTGGATAGAGTCACAGGAAAGACGTGATGGGAATCAGATGCTGATTTCAATCCATAATTATATGAGTTTCTAGTTGGATAGAAAAGGAACTCCACTGGATTGTAATCCCAAGGCTTTAGGGGGAAAATGAGCAATATATGACCCTATACATTTTGTCTTGCATTTAGTACCACCTCAACATATGATCAAACTCCACCAAATAATTCATATTTAACTCATTGTGTTTAATTTATGCTACTTAAAATATTCGAGATGCACTTTATTTTCCCCAAACTAAGATTCTGACTATAGTTCTGTTTTAAAGAAGTAACAAATCACAAAATCATAAACACTTAAATCTGTTATGAATAAACAAAATTTTTCAATACCACCAGGAAATGCCCTTTGAGATATTTTTCTCCTACACTTAACGGCAAATATTTAGAAGGTATTAACTCCTGAAGAAATCACCATACAGATATAAACACAGTTCCCATAAATTTTAAGTGCTGAAGTATATTCAGTATATTCAGTACAGGAAAAAAAAACAGTCGTGTCCTTTGAACTAAGATAAATTTCAAACAAGTAAATATCTGGTTACAGCTGGGTAGCAAAGGAAATATTTGAAGACACATGAAACAAATTAATATACTATAATTTATATGCATATGTATATTTTCCCTCCCTCTCCCCAAACAACTGAAAAGAAAAAAGTTACCTTGGTTCCTGCAGCAGGGGATTAAGGGTGTTAAAATCCTGTATCTTCTTATTGATCTTAATATGCCACAAAGAAACATTTCAGATGATGACTAAAAGCCAGGTGATGGGTTTAAAAGAAAAGCAAATAAGTCTAAAGATTCCGTTTTCTTTTCTTTTTTTCTCTACACTCCCCCTCCCTCAACTTTACCGAAAGGAAAACTCTCTCCCAGTCTTCTTCAAATGTCTTTCACTTCCCTACTAGACTGAATGACATTAACAAGCCTTAATTGCCAGTCCTATCAGCTCAGTCTATATTTTAGCTGCTTATGAATGCTGCTGTCTATGTGATACATAGGCTTCTCATTTTCATGTGGATAAACGACCATAACAAATTGTTCCTATATCAATCTGTTCTTTCCTCTTAGGCTTCTGTGAAACTCACCCAGATTCTCTCTCCTGCTGTTTAACCTCTCCCTAACTTCTGGCTGTCTAGAGGCCAAGCCAGTCAGCTAATCTTTCCTTAGTCATTACTCATTCATTAGCCTACATCCTGAAGGCTGCCCTCTGCCGAACTCATGCTGTCTCTGCAATAGACAAAGGAGCTTCAATGACCAGATGATCTCTTCAGCACTGATGTCTACAATATATCACTAAAAGTCAAATGCCTTTCCCATTAGCTAACATGAGCATAAAGGTCCATAAAAATGTACAAGATTCTGGGCTTGGCACTAGCCAAAAGCAATTCGGTGAGGCTCAAAGTTCAGAATTACCGTTTCTATCAACACATTTATTGTTTTAACTTCCATTTCTACTACCGTAGAATGAAAGGTTTTAAATCCTTAGTCCAATGCCTAGTATTGTATGGTTCTTATAAAATGGAATAGCTTTGTAAAAAAAGACAAAGAAAAACTTTAAATATATCTGGGTTCTAAATGAACATGATGTTGAATTTTAGCAAAATTATAATCATATAATCTGAATGAAAGTATCTGAATTTATAGTCATTCTATATTTACTTTACCTATGAAATTTCAAAAATACTTACAAAGGTAAAATTTCAGCAAACAAGTATGTCTGAGTAAAAGAAAAGATAGTCATCACTTACCCTGACTACCATACAAAGTTGTCAGTAAGATCAAATATGATATCGCATGTAAAATACCCTTGAAAGCTATATAGAGCTATATAAATGCATGATATAATGGTTACTATTATTATTACTATTATCATTACTACTACTATTATTATTCTCTTAAATCCTAATTCAATATCCCATCATATGGCAGTGGTCCTGGGTGCTCAAAGGCTACATCAATAGAGCACAAGCCCTGAATGATCCAGCACCTGGTCTACAACAAGTGATTAATAAATGCTTCCTGAAAGATTGATTGATTCATCAGAGTGTAAGCTTCTTGAGGGTATCTTGATTTTGTCTTTCTTTTAATTCCTAGTATGCAGTAAAAGCTTAATAAATGTTTGTTGTTGCTGTTATGGTCGTTGGTCCTGCCAAGCTGGAAAATCTTCAGTTACTGATTTAACAGCGAACTTTATGTCACCTGAGACCATAACAGCTGAGAATAATAGCTAGCATTTATATGCCACTTAAAAGTATACAAAGCATTTTACAAATGTCATCTCATTTCATCTTTATAACAATCCTAGGAGGTAGGTACTATTATCCCTATTTTATAGTCAAGGAAACTGAGGTACAGCGAGGTTAAGTGACTTGCCCAGGGCCACATAGCTAATAAGTATGAGGACAGATCTGTTGCTTTGTCTACTATATCATCTAGCTGCCTTTAACATCAGATTACATAGGGCATAAAGGTCCTATGGCTTTAGCAAAAATAATTCTGTGAGGCACAAAGTGATATGGAAAGATCCATGGATTTTGAGTTAGATGAGCTGAGTTCAAATCTTGGATCTAAAAAATGTCCTGTTTGCCCTTCATTGAGCCTCATCTTCTTCATCTACAAGATAAGGTGGTTGGTTGACCTTTAATGTACCTTCCACCTTTAAATCGGTCTTTTTATGACCAACCTATCTCATTTTAGGAACGTGTGGGGTGTTCAGGAGGCCTAGCATGTGTGAGTGCTGCCATGCTCTTTTCAGGGCTGCTCATCCACCTTTGGTGTCCACCTGATTCACCCAACTCCCACCTGTGCCTCCAAGAAGCTACAGCAAGTGCAGATGGGCTAAACCAGGTTGAGGGTAACAGACAAGCCTCAAACCTATCAGTGAACTAAGGGATTGTCTATCCCAAGCATGTGAAGACTTTCCCTGGCAAAATGGGCAGATGAGAACAACTTATTCCAATAGCCATGAAGGTGGCTGAAGAAGGTTCTGGATAGCACTTATGAGCTTAGTCAGACATCAAAGATGTCAAGGTCATCCACTGCATCTGCATCTTTACTTTTGTCCTGCCACCAGACTTCAATGACTCAGGAAGAGAGAGTGAGGCTGATGATTTTTTGCAACTCTGCTTCACTTAAATCCAATTCACATGCAAGTCAAAACATCACTGTGATTCATTGGTCCCCTTTGAAAATGAAGGACAAATAATAACCTAATTTTAGACAGACTCATCACCAGGTTGGAAGCAGGGTGATAAAAAAAAATGTTATTTTTATCACTATAGTTAGCCAGTTTACCAATCTTCATGGTGCTAAGTTTTATAGCAAAATATCTCTGTAGAAACAAAAGACAAAACTTTATTTTGCCTGTTTTGAATTTAAAAATTTCTATGATGTACTACATGCTTCCTAAACTTCATAAACAGAACAGGCATCATTTACTTTAACCTTTTCTGAGGGTCATGATTATAAACGTCAGTTATTGTACAGTAATACAGAGATGCCTTCAGGACTTATTTGTGTTATTTCCCTTTATACTAAATGGTTCTAAGAAGACTGTTTTTTCAATTCTTGCATCTGATTTTTATAATTTTTCTGCAACTTTCCTTATTGTAATCACTGTAGTGGGCTGGCCTGACTGCCTCCAGCAGCCCCTTGCCCTCTTTCCCCATTTCTAATCTGTAATCATACTGTTAGAACTCTGTGTGAAATGAGGGTAAATAGCATTTCAAGTCAGGATCTGATGGACTGAAACACTGTATGAGGAAAACACGTGGATTTTATGGCATTTATTTTGATTACTCAGGGATCATTTTTGCTTCCTTCCTGGCTCTTAGTTGCATTCAGCAGAATACATTAAAACCACCAGATGATACCTTCTGGATAGGTGAGATGATACTATATTATTATTATAAAACCCAAACTTCTAAATGACTGTTTATGGGCAGAACTAATGCCAACTAAACAAGGTCAGAATTTTGATATTCCCCTCATCCTCCAACATCCTACCCTCCACCGCATTTGTATATTGCAAAGTTTGTATTATTTCAAAGTCAATTAAGTTCTTCCATACTTGCTCATTCTTCGTAGGGTATAGAAAAGTTCAATCAGGTCCCCATTTTCTACATTTTCTTATCTCTTCAGAACTTTGTGGAAGAGGGGAATTTTAAGAATTATGGAGAGAAAAAGCTGAATCTGAATATGATGAAATGACTACTTTTTCATCTATCCCAGAAACTATCTTTTCCCTCTTTTCTGGTGTTGTATGCATTTGCACCACAAAAGAGGCTCTGCACCGTGGTTCAATATGTGACATTTACTTCTGTTCGATGAAGAAATGCTGAGAAGTGGCTATGTCAATCCAATTTGCCATTACATATGCCAGGTATTTCAAAGGTGTAAATAGAACTAGCCAGAACATGTCTAAAGAACAAAGAGTCTGCTGTAAATGTTAAACATTAGTTGTTGCACTATGAAGGCTTATCTCTCACAATTAATGAGAACAAAATTATTAGGGACAAACTCACAGAGAGAAAAAACAATTTGGTCCATCTGGGTGTAACGAAATAGTGGGATTTATAGCATTTTAGACAGTAAAAATAGCCTAAGAACACTAACCTTGGAACTCTTCCTCTGAAATAATTTTAACATATTCCCCCTTGTGCTAGTTTCTCCTTCTGCTCAAACATCATGTGGTATAAAATGTTTTTTTTTTGCAATATTTGATTCCATGTGGATGTTTTTTCCTCATCTTCTTCCTTTTAGTCACTTCAAAGGAAAAAAAAATCCCTGGGAAAGCTTTTACGTTATCTGTTATTGTTCTGTACTTAAGTAAAAAGTACATGCTGTTTAATCTGCACACCAAGGCCTTGTGAACTTACAAACTCCAGGGGTTAAAAAAAGGTTCAACAACAAAATGAACTACCTGAGGTCTAGAATAATTGACAGAAAGGAGCCAGGCCCTCCCCTTATGAGTCTGAACAAGCTATTCCTCCAGTACATACAAGGGCTAAATTGTCTATGAAATCCCAAGAACTGGAGTATCAAGTAATCCCATTCTCAACACTTTGAGATGCCAAGTAGTGAAGCATAATCATTTCTACATGCTCCCTTGAGTGGTAGGTTGTGGGTTTTTTTTTCTTTTTTCTTTTAACATGTTTCTAGCATTGGAAGCTTGGTAGGACCATGATAGCTCTCTGCCAAAACCTGTGATTCTGTATTCCTGCTCCATCAACACAAAACTGTAATGCAAACATCTGTGTGGACTAACACTTTAAAGTCAGAGGTGATTACCATTTTATAAGCTCAAACAACACACCACAGGGTCATAAATAGCCCATTCACAGTTTTTAGGTGCTGAAGTTTTTGGCTTCTGGCCCAAAGTAAGTGCACTATAAAGTCTAAGGCAGCCTAGAGCCCACAGCAACCTTTAGGAATCTGGCAGCAGCCCAATTCTAACTTGGCCTGGCAGGTTTTTTTTTTTTTAACTTGCTGTGGTTATGAGAGCAACTTAAAGACGAGTCAAAATCTTTTGATAATTCTAGTTTAATGGTGATTTTTTAAAATATATTTTTATAAACAAAGATATCTGACTAACAATTTTTTAAAGAGTTGTACTACAATGAAATAGTTTCCCCTGAAGCCTGTATCACCCTGAGGTCAGGCACAATCAGCAATTTCATCACAAGATCAAACCCCACCTTTTCTCTGGTTGTGCCACACCTAGAATGATCTCCTCCCTTCTGGCTCCACGCCCTATCCAAATCCTAGCCTTCCTTCAAAGTTCAATTCAAGTCTTGCCTTCACAAAGTTTTCTCCTGACTACCTTGGTCTATAATCTCTCTCTGATAAAGAAAACCAACTAATCAATAAGCATTGATTAAGCACCTGCTAAGAGTCAGGCAATGTGCTAGGCACTGAGTATTCAAAAACAAATTAAAACAATGAAATAGTCCCTGTCACTTTTCCATGGGAGAAAGACACATAAAGTCTGTCTCTGTCTCTTTCTCTCTCCTTCCCCCCCCCATATGTATATGTTTAAATGGGACTGTGATTTCATCCACATAGGGAACTCTCAATGAGGAACTTCCTCTGTCAATGCAGCTCAGCATGTTTTCTGCAATTTCTGGCTGTAAGAGAGTTGCCTGGGTCACTTAGAACTTAAATAAGTTGTCCAGAGTGATAGGTCCAGTATGAGTCAGATATGGGAGTTGAACCTGGGTCTTCCAGGCACTCAGGACAGTTGTTATACTAGGCACTCAGGACAGTTGTTATACTAGACTGCCTCTTTCACATATGAAATATTTATAACATAAGTATAAAGTATATTTTTTTTGGGGGGGAGGGAAGGTACTAGTAAGTAGGGAGTATTAGGAAAGCTGTCTAAACTAATAAAATTATATTTTAAATCTCTCTTCTACCAGACCATAGTTCCCTACCTGGGAACTCTATTCCCAGCTAGGTAGCACAGTGGAGAGAGTTCGGGACTTGGGGACAGGAAGACAAGTTCAAATCCTACCCTTTCTTATGTATCTGTTAGATAGACAGATAAAGCATTTGTTAAAATGTTTATGTTGTGACAGGCACATATATGCTATATGACTCGACTAGTTACTTAACTTTTCTAGACAGGTTTCTTTAACCACAAAATGATGGGGTTAATGTTACATTTTTGGAACAGCATAGTTTAAAATTAGTTTTTTCTTTCTTTTCCCTCTCCTCCCCCTTTCCATTCTAAGTCCTGAATGGGAGAAACTCCATTTCATTAGCTTTATTTATCAGAAAAAACTAAATTTTATTAAAAAACCACTTTCAAATTTAAAAACTATTTTTAAAAATGTATTTTAAAAATTAAATCATTCCACATATTTTCCCCTCTACCACCCCCTCATGATTATAAACTCCTTAAGGCCTGTGCTGCTATCATTTATTTCTTATGTTATCCCTCCACAGTATTAAACAGAGTTCTAGGTTCATGCTTCCTAAATACTTGTTGAATTGAAACCAGTGTGGGAACCAAACCTGGTGCAGCAAAGAATCAAAGGATCTGATTTCTTTAGGGGTTCCTTTCCATCATTTTACACAAAGCAGAAATGGGAGCCTGTCTTCTAGAATTCTTAACTATCACCAGTCATTTCCTTGATTGGAAGGAAAGTCCACAGACTGTGTAGAACTCTACTAAATGCCATGGGATCAGGATTCCTTGAGCTATAGAAAATGGGATCCCTGTCCTCTAGTTGATGCTATAATTAGCATTTAGTCCTGTGAGCATGACCATATCATGGGCTAAGCCTGCCTAGGGACATAATCTGGTCAGGATAGAAAATGCCCTGGATCTAGTTTCTTTTTTTTTTGTTTTTGTTTTTGTTTAAGGAAGTTTTTTCATAGGATAAATTCTCAGCCAGTTGGCTGAGGTACCTCTATAATTTCATTATTCAATAAAATCAATATTATTGTAAAAAGGTTTTTTTTAAGCCTTGTCCGCCACCCACAGCCCTGCTAAAGTCAGTTAACAACAATAACAATAAACAATAAAATCCCTGATTTGGAACTGTATACTTCATAGGGGTCAAAACTGTGACTTATCTAAACCTTTTATCTCAGTGTCCAGTACAGTTCTTCTCATGCAACAGTCGCTTATTATATGTTTACTAGATTGAATTTGCTGAGTTAAACTTGGGAGAATCATAAAGGTATCATTTTATGATTTGAAAAATCTCCTGTCCTTGTGAAAGCTAGAAGTAAATTATGTTGGGGCAACAACAGAGAAGTCTCAAATATACCTCAAACTCCACATGTGCTGTAGGTGATCCCTGTAAGACCTAGGAGTTTGTGCCAGGTTGCTCTTGGAGCCAGGATTGCAGGCAGGATGGTACAGACAGCCAGTCTGGCATGGAAGCCCTGAGAAACCAGGGTGGCCAGGACTTGAGAAGGAGGCAGGTTTTGGACTTGGAACTGGAACTGTGCTCTACAAGAACAGAGCTAAACTATGAACCTAATTCTTTTCCCTTCCCCCAGAGACTGAGATGATTCAAAGTGGGGGGGGGGGGTTATGACTCTTTCATGATAAGGGTGAGAATTTGTATATTTGTGATTATACCTTTTTTGTTTTTATTTTTAAATAATATTTCACTTTTTTCCCAATGTAAGGACAAATTTTAACATTTACTTTTTTTAAAAAAAGTTTGAGTTCCAAATTTTCTCCCTCCCTCTCTGAGATGGTAAGCAATTTAATATAAATTATATATGTGTAGTGATTATACCTTTTGAAGTAAATATTTCTGTGAAAAAGTTAATGTGACTGTTAGTGACTAAATGGAACTGGGGTACAGGGAGCTTCCATGGACATTTAGGGGAACACTATCAATGGAGACCAGGGCCATTTGCAGAGAGCTTAGACACAATCCCCAATCTCTTTAAATAGTACTGGAGAAATCTGGGGAAGGGATAAAATAGTGAAATCTAACCTACCTGACCCTCAGGCAGTGAGGGCCAGGATAGTCAGTGTAACATTTATATTTGTTTGCTTGTTGTCTCTCCCTTCCTCCATTTAGATTTCAAGCTCCTTGAGGGCAGGCATTGGCTTTTACTTCTTTTGGTATCCTTAATACTTACTCAGCACAGTGTCTGGAATATTATAGTTGCTTAATAAATTTTTACTAACTGAAAATATGCTACAAAGGGAGTTACAAAGACAAAAGTAAAAGTCTTTGAAAAGCTTGCAATCAAACTGGAGGAGCCAATATCTACATATGCAGATATAGGTAAAACAGATATATGGTAAGGTGAAAGGGAGATGGTGGAGGTAGAGGAAATCAAGAAAAGTCTCACTCCAGAAGGAAATTAAAGATTCTAGGGGGTAGAGGTGAAGGAGGAGTACTTTTCAGACACAGTGGCTCCTCCAATGTAAAGGCTTAGAGATGGAAAGTGGAGAGCCATGTATGGAGAACATTAAGAAAGCCATTTTGGCTGGACCATAATATTCATGAGAGAAGAAATGTGCAATAGGGCTGGAAAGGTAGGATGGGGCCAGGTTGTGAATGGCTTTAATGCCAAATAGAGTAATTTTAATTTATATTCGTTTCTAGAGGCCAGGGCCTTGCTTAAGTTTTTGAAAAGGGGTTATATCATCAATGCTTTGCTTCTCTCTCCATATCCAATCAGTTGCCAGGTCTTTTCACTTCTACCTCCACAATATCATCCACTCCCTTTATTGTACTCACACAGCCACCTCTAGAGCTCAGACACCTATTTCCTAGACTATTTCAACAGGTTCATAATTGGATTCTTAACTTCCAGCCTTTCCCTTCTCTAATCTATATTTCACATAGCTGGCAAAATAATTTTTTTTTCTGAAAGCACAAATCTGACCATATTACTTTGCTGTTCAGAATTCTTTGGTGGCTTCCTAAAATATAAACCCCTCAGATTTGCATTTAAAGTGCTTCCCAATCTGAGTTCAACTTCTTTTTGGACTTAATCCCCTTCACCCATCCTATGATCTAGCCTAACTATTCCACTTGTTGTTCTCTAAATTTGTCACTTTATCTCCTCAGTGTCTTTATATATGTTGTCCCTCATACCTGGAGCACATCACCTCCTCAGCCCTGCCTCTAAGAGTCTTTCAAGCCTTAACCTATGCCCCAATTTTTGCACATCCCCTCCCACATTTATCACTTTCCCCTTCTATCATTTCAGCCAATCTGAAATGTGCAAGATGATATCCAAAAGTTGTTTTAATTGCAAAAAAAAATAAACAAAAAGAAAGGACGAATATGAGGGATTCAAAGAAACATGGGAAGATCTGTGTGATACAGAATAAAGAAAGCAGGACCAGGAGAATGACATACACAGTAACTGCAGGAATGTAGATGAACACAACACCAAGAAACAGCCAGACGGAGATTAAGAGCAATGACTAAATGACAAGCGCAAAGAGGAAAGAAAAAAAGACTACGACACAAAGACTATAAGCACCAAAACTAAAAATAATGTTTTGCACAAATGATGTGCAAAAGGCAGATTGAGTTGGAGTTGTAGATGCAGTTGCAAGGAAAAGGAAAGCCATGTTTTTGGAGACAATTAGGCAATAAAATTAGACAACAAAAAGACCAGTGCCATCAATGTCCAAAACCCTTCAAAGTGCTCAGAAGCTGCCCTCGTAATCTCCATAAAACTAAATGCTAAGAACATGGGGAGTGGTCAGGCGGTGCAGTGGATAAGAGGGACAGGACTGGTGTCAGGAAGACTCATCTTCCTGAGCTGAAATCTGGCCTCAGAAAACTACTACCTGTCTGACGCTGGACGAGTCATTTAATCCCAGTTGCCTCAGTTTCCTCACCCGTAAAATGAGCTGGAGAAGGAAATGGCAAACCACTCTAGTATCTTTGCCAAGAAAACCCTAAATGGGGTCACAAAGAGTTGGACAAGACTGAAAACAACTGAACAACAACAACAAGAAAATGGGTGATAATGATATCTCTCTCACTGGAGGCCTTCAGAGAAAGACTGGATAATCACTTACGGGGTATTAGAAAGGTGATTCTTGTTTAGGTGTGTATTGATGATGGCCTTTAAGCTCTATTACAACAATTCTGTGCTTCTGTAATGAATAAAAACTATTTCTTTTTTTTTTTTTTTTTGGTTTGGCTACGCAATGGGGTTAAGTGACTTGCCCAGGGTCACACAGCTAGTAAGTGTTATGTGTCTGAGGCCGGATTTGAACTCAGGTCCTCCTGAATCCAGGGCTGGTGCTCTATCCACTGCACCACCTAGCTGCCCCCAAAACTATTTCTTATTCAATGCTGTTGCTTTAAAAAAAATACTAGTATTACCAAAATGTTGTTTTCTACTATTTTAAATTTCTAGTGTAAAATGGTTCAGCTACTTCAATACCTTGAAGGATCCAGGACATTCTACTGGTGCAAAAGTAACCTGTTTATGCCCTTTCATCCTGTGAGATTCGTGTCCACATCTTTTTATAACTTCTCCATAGAGATATGGAGCTTAGTATGCTAGAGATTTCTCTCTCTCTCTCTCTCTCTCTCTCTCTCTCTCTCTCTCTCCTCTCTCTCTCTCTCTCTCTCCTTCCCTCCTTTTTTCCCTTCCTCTCCCTCTCTCTTAAAATATACTTTTTTGGACCTACCCCAATACTCAGTCTGTTCCTCTGGTATCCTTCACTTTTAATAATTCAGTGGCCCACTTCCTTGTCTGGTAATCCTTATCTTTGATGATATTTTTGATGTTATTTCTTATGGACAATTCTAAATAATTAATTTTGTAGACTGTATCCTAGTTACACCAACCACGTATCTTTATCTTTCCTTTGCCCTTTGAATTGCCTGTAATTTTCATTTTTCTCAGAGCATGGTGTTCCATGATTTGCAGCCACAGATCTTCACTGGGAAATTGGTGGTATGAAAAATGAACATTGGTGGTAGGAAGAAACTTGGAGTCATTGAAAGAGTTGATTAAAGCCCTCCCCCAATTCAATCAAGCCCATCTTCCTTTCTTATTCATTTCTGGGCTCCTGTCTATCTGCAAGCTCTAAAACCACATTATGGATGAAATAGACTTTTGTGGGATAAAAAAAGGACTTAGTCACTATTTAAGATTACAGATTTAGATACAAAGAGATCCTAGAGGTCATCAATTCCAAGTCTTCATTTTAAATATAAGAGGTTAAGTGATTTAGCCAAGGTCACACAAGGAGCAAGTTAAGCAAAGCCAGGGTTTGAACTTGAGAGCTCTCTCACTACTATTACAGTGCTTTGGAAGGAAAGAAGAGAAGGAAGGAAGGGAGAAGGGAGGAAGGAAGAAAACAAGCATTTTTTGTTTTTTATTTGTCAGGCACTGCACTAAGGGCTTTATAAATGTTATCTCTTTTGATCCTCACAAACAACCCTCTGAGGTAGGTGCTATTATTATCCCCATTTTACAGATAGGGAAACTGAGGCAGACAGTGGTTAAGTGATTTGCCCAGGGTCAAACAGTAGTAAGTGTATAAGGTCATATTTGAACTCAGATCTTCCTGATTCCAGGCCCAGCAAATTAATCCACTGTGCCACTTCACTGCATTCATAGCATTGTGCTAGGCTCTATGCACAATGAAAGACACATGATCTTCGTAAAATCCAAGTATAAAGGTTTTTATGTTTATATAATACATTCAACTGTTGGCTTTTATTAGTCAGAGTAAAATAGAAACTGGGGATCACTAAACCATACATAAGGATCCCTGCAGGTGCCTAACAACTTAGAAAACCACATATAAACATTATCTATTATGTTACAGCCAAAAGTTGGCTCTATATTGAGGCCCAACATCAGTGTGAAACTTCCCAGGGTTTCCATCCCACAAGGAACTGGTCCAGGGACTTCATTAGTATCACCAGTATTCTGGATGAGGGAATTCCTTCTACCAAAGCAGTTCAGCACCCTCTCTGCAACTTATGGTCAGAGAGCTGCCTGGAACAGCGGTGTCAAACACCAAAAGAAACTGGAAACTGCAAAACTCTACATAAGGATCACTGCAGGCACATATCATCTTAGGAAACTACACATTAACATGTTTGATTGTATTTTTAATTAATTTATTAACTCAATTACATTTTAGTCTGGTTCTGCTGGACTTGGGAGTGTTGCCAGTGGCATGGCTCCCATGACAGCATGTTGGATGCCTCTGACCTAAAACACTGAGAAGTAAATCACAGAGCCAGTATGTGTGACAGGTAAGATTTGAACTCTGCGGCCATCTCTCTATCTTCCTTGCTATATTCCCCTTCATTAGAGTCAAAGAAATTTTAAAAACTTTATTCCCTATCCTAGAGTTTTCCTAAAAGCCATAATGAAGAGTTTTTCTGGCTTCTTCATAGGACTATAAGGTTATAACCGGAAGGCACTTTAGGGTTCATGTAGTTCAATGCACTCATTTTACAGAGAGGGAAACTAAGACTTAGAGAAAGTAAGTGACTTGACTGAGGTCACACAGGTTGTAAGTAGCAGAACTAACATTTGATTTGAACCCAGGTCGTCTGACACTAAGTTCAAAATTCTACTAAACCATGGTTCTTTCCACTGTACTATGGTACTTCCAGTTACTCAATAAGATATTAAAGAAAGAGAAAAAAGAACTTGTCTTTTTCTATAATTTACATGTGTATTGATGGCATACATGCTAATAAATGTGGAGCTTGAATCTCTCATCTATTAAATAGCTCCAATAATTTGGCTTATTTTGTAAATCCAGTTATCTTGTCTGGCACAATTGAAAATTGTCCAAATTCTTAAAAAAAATAGATTTTAATTTTTTAAGGGCTTTGGCCACTGGGTTGCTTTTGGTCACCAATTATAATAATGAACTATTTTTACAGGTTTTGTGGAAAAAATAGGTGAAATTGGAATGTGTAATTGAAAATGGTATTTTCAAGTGTAGTCCTGCTGAGTTAGTATATTTTATGCACACTATTTTACATGAATATTTCTGTTAATTGTACTATTTAAAGGCTGGCAGGGATATTGGTGGCTTTATATAACACTCTTGCAACATTCAATACTTTCAAACTTGGGAAAATGGACCATGTAGCAAAATTTTCTCTTAACCAAGGAAGCATTCTGGAGAGGAGCAATAACTTATTTATGTATATGTATACCTATGTATACATCATATACACATACATACACACACCTATATGTGAGTGTCTATGTATATATGTCTATGTGTGTGTGTGTGTGTGTGTGCGTATGTGTGTGTGCAAATAGACCTGTCTATCTAATATTGTCAAAACAAATGTCCAAGAGTAGCAATACATGGATTCACAAGCACTGCCCCATCCTCATCTTTTCATGGTACAATTATAGCAAAATCACTATAAAAATCAGTTAATAGAATTTATTGAAGGCTTACTCTGTGCTAGAACCCACTATGTACTTGGTGCTATAGCAAATTACAAAGGTAGGTACTTTATAACATAAGAGTGGAAGAAGGAAGAAGGGTAGACATATTGTACAATATTAAGGAAAACACAGAAGACCATATGCACTAGAAACACACATCACTAAATCTCACACACACATACGATGATGCACATAAGTAGAAGAAACTATTACAACCATAGAAATTAACAAACAAATAATGAGGGAGGATGTTACTTGCATTACAAATAGATTCTTAATTTTACAGGAAGTTTCACTGTAAAGTTCCTTAATAAAAAGAGAAGTTATTTTAATGCATATGAAATTTAATTCAATTAATCATAAAAATCTGATTTTGATTTATCCCTAAGTTTTCAGAGTTGCATCTGATGTTTAAAATATTTTAAACAATTAAGACAGCCATGTGAATACTTCTATAATAGAGATAGGAGATAGGAAATAATAGGCCAAGCTGAGGGAAAGAAGAGACCTTGAGTAGATTTAGATGGGTGGAAGAGGAAGGTTATAGTTGTAGAAACACCTAAAGGTTAATTTTAATGAAAACTAGGTAGGCAGGAAGAAAAGAAACTGAGATACAAGATGTCACTATGAGGTGTAGGGGTGGATATGTAGATCTGGGAGCAATGCCAAAGTGCACAGAGGAGCTAAAGAGAAAACAAAGGGACATCGGTAAAGATGGTGAGGGAGGAGGCTGTTGGAATAGCAGTCAATTAGATGCCAACTTAGAAGGGTTGGCCTGAGGCCCAAATATGAATGAAACTGATTCCTTCAGAAACCAAAGGATAACTAAAAGTACTCAACCTAGGGTAGAAATGAGGTAGGATAGCAAGAAGAAGTATAATGTCAAGAAACAGAATCTAAAGGACAATGGATTCATGGACTAAAAGAAAGATGGTGATGTGGGGCACCTGCAAGAGAATACTTCATGCTTTAAAGCTAGCTAAGCAATGTGAAACTGTGTTACCTGCTTCTGCTGAATGTAATTTGGAAGAGGCAGTATGGTATAGTGAATTGAAGACCAGCCTTAGAGTTAGTCCAGTCCTGTGTCTAATATATACTAGCCGTGTGGCCACAGAGAAGTCATTTAACTTCCCATTATCTCAAAAAACTCTTTAAAGACTACAAGTTACAGAATAGTTGTTAACCTATATTAATGGAAGAAGTATCCAAATTGATGAAATCATAGGACTGAACAAAACAAAACTATAATCAGTACCCCATAATCTCCTTTGGCACATTTGAATGAACTGTGTTTGCTTGACTATGATGGACATGGCAGGAGAAAATGGTTTTCCCAAAGTCCAGGAGTAAAGAAAAGGCTGAGACTTGGTGGCATAGAATCTTTGTTAGTGCACACTTCCCTCCTCTTATACTTTTCAACAGCGGTAACAAAGAATGAATACAAGGTATAGAAGGATGGGAATTATACAAAGCCAAGCTCTGTTTGGCCATGGCATATAAACTAATTTCACAGCAATATAAATCTGGGGCAGCGGGTGGAGGAATGATGATAAGGCAATGTGGGGTATTGTTAAGAACCTTCAGTTAGGAGTCAGAGCACCTGGGTTTGAATTATGTTTCTACAACGTACAATCTTTTGACTTTGGCCAAGACTCCTCTCTGTTGTAATTTCCCTACCTGTAAAATAAGGAAGAAGGGGTTTTAATAGATGAGTTCTTAGGTCTTAGGTCTTAATCTAAATTCCTTGTTACTGTGACAATAGTCATGTGAGGCAGATCATATTTATAAAGAAGGAGAATTTGTGTGTGTGTGTGTGTGTGTGTGTGTGTGCATGTGTGTGTGTATGTGAGGCAATCGGGGTTAAATGACTTGCCCAGGGTCACACAGCTAGTAAGTGTCAAGTGTCTGAGGCTGGATTTGAACTCAGGTCCTTCTGACTCCAAGACCGGATCTCTATCCACTATGCCACCTAGCTGCCCCAAGAAAGAGAATCTTGAACAATATCGTGAAGAAAGAGAGAAACAAGCTTTTTATGGACAGATAACATCTCTACTGATGTCCCTTTATTGCCTCTCTAACTCCTCTGTGCTATGGATAGAGTGGGCCTTCCCAGGAAGGGGAACTATAATGTGTAAGGAGGAAGCAATAAAGGCTTTTTAAAAAAATTTTACTAGAGATGTTTAGCAGCTTTGCTTTGCTAAAATGGACCTTATTATCCGGAATGTAATTTATATTAAAGTTTGGTTAAATTAGAATAATTTCAGCTACCCTAAAATTGATTTGGATAATTGATTTTTAATCAGGATTTGTGTTGGAGAAAGCTTGGACAGTTTGCAAGAGCCAGTTGTGAAATTATCAGTGAGCATTTATACCTTTGAAAGCAACAAATGCTACAAGTATGGACTTGATTTATTGTTTTGTTTATTGTCTAGACTGAATAAAATGATGGGAAAATGTTAAGCTCAAAATGTATTGTGTCTGTCCCAAAGATCTGGTTGTTAAACATTTACCAGCACTTGTTTTTAATCCCACTACTTTCTGGGCATTCTATTGCGATTTACACACACACACACACACACACACACACACACACACCCCTACAGCTCTAAATTGGTTCTGAAAATAGTTGACCTTGGGAATGACCTACTTTCTCACCATTCAAGAAAAAAGAGGACTGTATTCTACATTCATACTCAGATCCCTGGACAGCTCCTTCCACAGAAAGTGGCTTCTTTGTCTGAAACAGTATAGAAGCTGGAATTAGCTACTACAGCAACAGGAGAAGATCCAGGGAAAAGTTACACAGTGCACAACAAACCCTGAAGCTAGATACTGTCTTTGTAAAATGGGGTATCATATTTTTCTTGAGTGGCATACTTCTATTAGGGATTTTCTTGACTTCTCCTGCAGCCTTGAGATAAATAAAATACTCTGCACAAAGCAAATTCTGTTTAGTAACTAATGTAATTACCTTCATTAATGAACAAATATTTCATTCCACATAGAAACATGTATAGTACGGAAAATCTCTTCTATTGCACGTATCTATAGAGAGGTTGGATCTATTAGGTTCTATTGCACAGAGGGAAGAAAGACTGGAAGGTAGGATTTGGAACTCTTGGTTAGGGTAAAGTTTAGTGGAGTCATTAACACATAGACAGATAGGGAAGAACTGTTCTAAGCCCTTCCTGCCAGGAAGGGAGAATCAAGTCTGGGAGTTCAGGCACAGTTATACAGTGAACAAGAAGCCAGTGGAATACTGCTGTTGTTGAAAGAATTACTACAGTATTTGAGAATGTTCCACAGGAGGATAAAAGTAAGAGACGGACAGGAATTCAGGCTTTTTTCTTTTTTTTTTTTCTTTCTTTTGCCCTTCACTCACTAGGCTTGTCTCTCTTGGTAGGCCTCTGCATACATACTGTGACTCTCACCCCATTCTGTCTGTCTCTATGCATTGCCTCTCCCTTTTAGTGTTTTTGCATCATTAGTCAAAAAATTATTTTGGTCCAGATGTCACATGTCTAAAGTGGCACATATGTGTTGATTGCTAGGAAAGGGAATCAAATAGGTCAAGTGAGCTGGTGAAAATGCATAATGCAGATCTGCCAATGGGCTGAATCTTTTATTAAACACAAAGACAGGGAAGCATTCTGTCCCAAATCAATCAGTTAACAAGTATTTATTAATAAGTTTCTACTCCATAGCCTGCACTATATTAAGGTGCATAGGAGGCTAAGATGGTTTCCATAGACTGGAGACGAAGCCAAGAATATGTCCAAATGGATAGGGGGGCAGGTAGCTGTCTGGCCTGCAGGAAGGAAGACAAGGCTGTCTTCAAGTAGACAAGAGACCAGGGAGGCCATCCAGAGAGTCAAAAGGGTTAGCTAAAGGAGAGAAATGTATTCTCATCTTCAGTTGAAAGGAATACGTGAGGACAGGAAGGCTGTCCCAAGAGTCAATGGACTAATGCTGGGAGTGAAAGGGAAGGAGCAGTCTGTTACCAGTAGAAGTTTTAAAGGCACATGGAGGGAGTCTAATATCTTGGTACTGAGAGCAGGTTATGAGTTTTGTTCAATATGTTCACAGGTCTTTGCGTTCCTGTGCATGAGTATTCTAGTCCAACTATACAAAATCTGAAGGTACCAATTCTACATTTTTACACCAAATACCTTAATTTCTAAAAAACCCTATATTTTCTCCTAGATCCATTGTTTTTCTTGTAACTAAAGAGGGGAAAATAGCATTGTACTATAGTCTGTGGTAAAGATGCAACTTAAGGTCATTTGCCGTCTATCACTGTAGTTGTTACTCCATTTTAATGCCCACTAAAACATCATAGCACTACAAGTAAAATTCTGAAGCAGGGCTAAAATGAAGTTATGTACTCTTTGGGGAAGACTGGATGAACAAAGGGTAACATTGTTGAACATATCACCATTACATGGGTTTATTGGCTGTATCTCTATCCATTGCAAGGCATAAAATATATTATGCTACAATTTATTTTTAGATATAAAATAAATTTATGAAGGATCTGGATAGGCCTCCACTTGTCCTAATATCTTATTTGGATGGATGACCCAATATAAAATTTAAAAGATCTTAAGTGACTGAAGCAGTGTGTGGATGAGCTCTCTTCTCTTGACATTTTATTGAACACAATTACTGGACATAAATCAACAGTCCCCCCCAAAAATAAAAGGTATCCCATGTATGCTCTGAATTATTTATAACTGCCAAAGAAATCTGATGCTAAATCATAATTATCTATTTAAACCAATCTCCCACTGAACCTCCAGATACCAATATTTCAAGCAGTGTATGCATACAGACCATGACAAACTCTCAGTAGGGCACTTTCATGAGAGTGCATCCTATTAGATTAGAAAATCCTAGGGGTTGTAGAATTAACTCCCATTCCCTTCTCCCATTTCATAAAAAATGTATTTACTAAGCACCTACTATGTGTTTAACACAATCTGGAACGACGTACCAAGACACAGTCTACAGAATGGTCTATGAAGCCACAGGCCTTTCTTTCCAAGAGCTTACAATCTATTTGTGAAGATAAAACAAGTATCCAATTAATGACAATACAAAGAAGGATATGATAAGGGCTGAGTGGCATAACCCATGGGTGTTATGGGAGTTCAATCCAAGCAAAATTTAAAATCAGATTGGTCAAAAGCACAAGGAAATAGGTCTTTAGAAAATTTTATTTATTGTCATTTAAAGATGGCATGAATTTTTTGGCTTTTCAATTTGTAAAATTTCACATTCCAGTGTTTGGATTGGTGAAAAGAAAGAAAAAAATAAGGTAACTTTCAGATGAGCTGGGTATGTCACCCATCTAACAGAAATAGGTGTGCTACACTTCAAATGCCATACAGGTCCTGTCCATAAATGCGGAGAAATCATTCATTTGTGGTTGTTTTCTCTGCCTTAAATACTCTTGCCTTTGGCAGTGCAGTGCAGTACAGCAAACAGAACGTAGGACTTGGAGTAAAAGGACCAAGTTCAAATTCTAGCCGTGCAATTTCCTGCATTTCTAACACTAGGGAGTCATTTAATCTCTGAAGAGGCCTCAGATTCTTCATCTATAAGGTGAAGGAATTTAAATTTGATGACCTATGAGGTCTTGTTCAACTCTGTATCTATGACCCTTCTCCCTTACTCCCACCATCTCCCTTACTTCTCCTTGCTTATATGCTCACACTATTCCCCATAAATGAGTTATTAGAAAAACTCAAAGTTTGACCTTCACTGACCTTTTAATATATTTTTTTTTCAATTATCAAGCATGTTTTTTTCACTTCCCTTTCCATTCCCCACCCCTGAGAGGGAAAAAGACATACAAAGTGTCTGTCATAAAAGTATTATTAAAGAAGTACAAGAAATAATGAGGAACATCTCACTGTCCAAGCTCTATATCTAGGACCTTATGATCTCCTATCTCATGGTCCACAGCAGATGAATCATCAAACTGCACAAGTCTTGAACTCAAATGTTAGGACCGGAGAGTACTTTGGAATATCATTTCATCTGCTGCCACATTTGGCATCTCACTGAGGCAGTGAGATGTGAGGTGACTTGCCCAAAGTCAAACAACTAATAAGAGGCAGAAATGATCCCAAATCTCATTTTGGCACATTTCCCCCCGTACTTATGATAGATATTTTATCTGTGGTCAAGTGTCTAGTAGCTACAAAGTTAGTTCCTTTTCTTCAGTTTTTTTTTTCTCACACTAAGCTGCAAAGCAGGTATTTTGTAAACAAAATGGAAGATGGACTTGGTCTGGTGACCATATTACACTATGCAAATGCTACGGTTCTCCTGAATGTCTTACAACCAGTTCCTAACACCTATGAATGAGAATAATAAAAACAACAGCTGACATTCATATAGTGTCCAAAGGGAGGTATGGTACAGCACAGCCTGAAAAACTCAGGTTCAAATCCTCCCTCTGACACTTACTAGCTATGAAACCATGAGTGAGCCATTAACCCATCTGAGCCCTCAGCTTCCTCATTTATAAAATGGAGATGATAACAGCTGTAGTACCTTCCTAAAAGGGATGTCATGACAGATAAATTAAACAATGTATGCAAAGTGCTTTATAAACTTTAGAGTGTTCACAAATTACAGTTATTAGTATCACTGGCATCATTAACTATGGAATCCCTGATTATTCATGCCATTGTTCAGGAGGAGACCTAAAGGAAGAGTTACATTAATTTAAAATTGCTGCCCATTTTCAAATAGCGAAAGGACACAAATAAGAGAACTATCTATTACCTCCTCTGTGACCTATTTCAAGCCCAGTCTCACTTAAGTATAGTTAAGTAGGACATTGGTATACATCTTCTCTGCAGGCCTTCTGCCACAACAAAAAAGAAAATGGATGTCATGCATATTTTTGCTGTCGTGAAAAGAACAGGTCAATTTGGCATCAGTCTTAAAAATGGTAAATTTATGAGGCTCTGCTGTATACAATCACTCCTTAAAATCTATTTGTGTGCACAGGAAGAGGATCTGAAAACTACATGTGAGAAGGTGGCCTGAAAAAAAGTTCCTTTTTTTCTGTACCAATGAGGTAGCTAGGTGGTATAGTGGATAGAGTGCTGGACCTGGAGTCAAGAAAGATCTGAGTTCAAATCCAGACTCAGACATTTACTAGCTGTGTGACTCTGGGTAAGGCATTTTAATCACTGCCTGGCTCAGTTTCCTCAGCTGTAAAATCGGGATAATCACAGGGATATTGTGAAGATCAAATGAGATATTTATAAAATGTTTAGCACAGTGCCTGGCACATGGTAGGTACTTAATAAATGCTTTCTCTCTCTTCCTCCCCAACAAATAAAATGTTTAAAAATACTATGATAGTGAAAGCTTTTTAGGATTTTTTTTAACCAAATGCTTTGGAACATCACTACCATGTAACACATGAGGGGTACAAAGTGTTGAAGCAGAGCTAGCTGCTAGAGCATGGCAATTGTTTTCTGCACAACTTCCCTTGTTGCCAGGCTACTTCCAACTTTTTTTTTAATTTAAAATAAAAATTAAATAAAAGGCAAAGAATAAGCCCAAATTAGCCTTTCTTAAGAGAAGAATACATAAAAGTTAAAATTAAAAAGCCTCATAAGCATCAGCAAAAGCAGCTGTTTCTGGTTTCAGAAGCAAAAATAAGCCAGTAAATGTTACCAAAAAGGACAAAACAAGGTGCTCTTGAGCAAACAATGCTCTCATCAGCTGAGATCATTGAATCGGATAAATGCAAGCAACACTTGGGTTTTGTTGGGTCTAATAAATAAGATGCCCTGGACTAAAACAGCTTGTATTTGTGAAGTAAATGCTTGCTGGGCTGTAAAGTCCTCTTTGGTAACAAGGGGCCCTAATATTCTAGCTATAGATACGGCCTTTGTTGATACTGATAAGGCAGCTAGGTGACACAGTGGATGGAACACTGGGTCTGAAGGCAGAAAGACTTGAGTTTAAATCTGGCTTTGTATACTTATTAGCTGTGTGACCCTGGGTAAGTCACCTCACCTGTGTCTGCCTCAGTTTTTTCAACTGTAAAATGTTAATATTAATAGCATCTACCTTGCTGGGTTGTTGTAAGGATCAAATGTGATATTTATAAACCATGAATCATAGTTCAAGGGACATAGTTGATGCTTAATAAATCCTTGTTCCCTTCACCCCAGCTTTCCTAATCCACTTACTTTTTCTCCGTGGTGTTAATAACATTCACACTTTTTATATGTATAGCCCTTTATCACTTGCAAAGTGCTTTCATAGACATTATCTCATCCAATTTGACTCTATTAACAAACTCTTAAGGTAAGATCATAGGATTCAGAGCTGGAAGCAGCTTCAGAGATCTCCTAGCTCTAACTCCTCATTTCATAGCATTTGAGTGACTTGACCAAACTTACACCAGTTGCAAGCATCAGAATCAGGATTTGAACCCAGCTTGTCCCACTCCAAAGTTAATGCTTTTCCCACTGGACCACAATCAAAACCTGAACAGGCTTCCATCATCTGAGGTGGGTATAGTAAGACAATTCACGGTTCATTAAGGATGACAGGGTGAAAAAAAAAGAGGCTGGAGTCATTATTCCCATTTTACAGATGAAAAATTGTGGTTCTCATTAGAAGACTTCTTCAAGTCTTCTTCAAGTCACATAGTAAGTGGAATTTGAACCCAGGTTTCTGCATTTCAAGTTCATTGTTCTTTCACACCATGATCCCTCTTCAGATACAATATTTATCTATACTTTGTAATAATGTACTATCTTAAAAAGGAATTCATTAAAAAAAACACAAGTAAATACAACTGAAATGAGTAATTTGACTGTATTGCCATTTCAAAACAATTTCCTACTTAATGACTGAAACAGTGTTAGAAGACATCCATATTGTAACTACTTTCAGAGAGGAGGTAATTTTTTAAAAAATTAAATAGGGAGTAATTAATTTCACATCATAATCACACTGGGACCTACTGGGAGAGCTAATGTTAATGATATATTTCTTTCCCTTAATTAATTTTCATGTTCAGTTCCTCAGAGACTGTTCACTACTATCTTTGAACTGCTACTTTACTAATACACCCTAGCTGCAAGCAGCTTCGCCTCAGATGCTAGGCCATCCCAACATTTGGCCATCTCAATGCTAACCTAACTTCCAATAATATAAAAAGACTAAATATTTAAGAACCTGTCAATAAATATTTAAGGAGCAGAAATTTATCCTGAGAATGCTCTTATTTTTCATGGGGAAAAAAGAACATAACTAAGAAGCTGGACTTTTGGGGGGCTCTTTTTCTTCTCTTTTCTTTCTTTCTTTTCTTTTTTTTTTTTTTGGTGGGAGAGGAGCTAAGTCAAAGTCACTAATTTGCATGAGATACGGCCAATGCACAAATGTGTTTTGTTTGATTATGTATATTTGTTGTAAGAGGTTTGTTCTTTCTCTCTTTTTTTCCAAGGGGAGGGGAGAAGGAAAGAGGGAGAGAAAATAGATTTTTGTTATGAAAAATAAAACTTAAGGGGGCAGCTAGGTGGTGCAGTGGATAGAGCACCAGCCCTGGATTCAGGAGAACCTGAGTTCAAATCTGGCCTCAGACACATAACACTTGTTAGCTGTGTGACCCTGGGCAAGTCACTTAACCCCCACTGCCCAATCAAAAAAAAAAAGAAAGAAAACTTAATTTAAAAAAGAATGTAAGCTCTTTTAGGGCAGTAACTCTCTTGCTTTTTGTATTTGTATCCCCACTGCTTATGATGGTAGCTGGTGTATTATAAACACTTAATAAATGCTTTTTCATTCTTTAAAAAAATTACGATAGCAGAATTCAGCAAATAAAAGTACACACTGAATCAGAAAATGAAAGGAATATTAAAAAAAAAACCACCTCCTTTCCAAAGCTTCCCTTTAAGGAGGGCTCAGAAGCTCAGCCAAGTCTTTATGTCCCTCCAGTTGCTTTTCTTGGTATCGACTCCACCAAGTCCCCCACTTATGGGAAACCCATCATTGAGATTTCAATGGCTTTGGTACTCACACTTCATCAATACCCTCTGTTGCTTCTTTCCCTCCACTGGAGGGCTGGAGGGCAGAGAAAAAGAAACAAAACAAAACAAAACAAAAACCGACCTTCCTTTAAAGAGAATATTAAAGCTCTGCTTGGTTTTGACTCCACCATCATTATGCCCCAGGGACCAGGTTCCTCCATCACCACTCCTTCCTTGTCAGCTTTCATTTGTGTATGCTGCCATTAGATTATAAGCTTCCTGAGGGCACAGACTTTCTTTTCCTTATTTGTATCTCCAGCATTTAGGACAATGTCTGGCACATAGGTTTTAATAAATGTTTATTATATTGTATTGTACTGAATTGTATCATATTGCATTTAAAGTCTCAATACTTCAATCTCTACATGAGCTGACCTATACTAACCTGCTACTCTCATGCTACATCATAGTATGGAAGGGTGCTGGATTTTTCAAGGTTATGTCAGCAGAAATTAAACTGCTTCATATCCTACCAAGTTGGAAAGACTTTGAGACAGATTGAATCTGCTGTTCAAGGACTATCTTAGCTAAATGGGGAGAGGCTGGCATTGGATAAGTAATTTTTCAGCAATAGTAAAGACTTGATACAGAGCTGGAAGGTATGAGTTTCATAAAAATTGGATTTTTTTTCAAAATAAACCTTTTTGATCCTGAAACACAGAAATGAAATCTGTAATTTTGGGGGGGAAAAGGACCATCCAGTATCCTTAGTTTCCTCTTCTGTAAAATGTTAATGTTGAAATTGGATGACTTCTAAGGCCTCATCCATTTCTGTATGTTACACTCATCTATGTTCCTGCCATTTTTAGGTATGCTTTAGGTCAAAGATTCTTGGCATTTTTTTTTTTTGCTCACAGACCTCCAACAGGCTAGTAGAGCCCATGGACTCCTCAAGAAAATGTTTTTAAATTCATACAATAAATACATAGAACTACAAAGGAAACCAATTACATTGAAATACAGCTATCAATTTTTTTTTCTTTAAGGTTCCTTGACCTCATGTTAAGAACCCAAGAAACAGGGCCAGAATGGAGTATATAAGGGAGGATATAAAGTAGGGCCAGAAAATTCCTTGAGGTTCCCTCTAGCTTTAAGACTTATGATTACATTATAAGAAATATGACACATTAAGACAAAGGCTCTAATACTAGAAGGATCAGACATGTCAAATGACACAAAAATATTACAATTTTACTTTAAAATATTCATCCTACTATTTCTATTTTCTTTGCCTTATGGATAAAAAAAATACATATAGTCAACTGATGCGGCTTGGTCTTTCACGGTATTCTTAAATTCAGATGCATCTCATGTTAAGAGAGAAAAGGTAGCCAGGCCTTTATCCCTTGTTAATAATAATAGCCAGCATTTATATAGTGTCTACTATGTATCCAGGCACTGTGCTAAATGCTTTACAAATATTATCTTATTCAATCCTCAGAACAATCCTGAGGTGGGTGCTGTTATTATCTCCATTTCAGTTGAGGAAACTGAGCCAAAGTAACTCGCCAAAGTCACGCAGCTACTAAGTGTTTGAGATCACATTTGAACTCAAGTCTTCTTGACTTTTTCCACCTTACCTTGCAGGTGTTTCAAGTTACCTTGTTAATCTAGTCTAGCCTCCCAAAGCTATCTCTGTCCATCAGACAAAGCTGTCAGAGTAATCAAGTATAAGTCACATGAACCAAAACTGCACCATTTACCCTACTTGAGTTTTGACTTTTTCCTCAGAGAACCTTGAAGGAAAGATATTTCAGAGTCATCCATGCCCTTCTCTGACAGGTAATGATTTACATGAGACATAAGAAATATACATTTTCCTTAATTCTACAGAACTGCCATAGGAAGCTTACATTCTCAGAAGAAACATAAGGAGAATTAAGTATAAAGACAGCAGTATATGCATACATATATACAAATATCCATATATCCATATCCGTACATACACACAGATATTTTAGAGGGATCACTCAGATTTATTTAGTTAAAGACCAGGGAGAAAGCACAATTTTAAAAAATAGAAGCTGTCCTGCCAGGTGCTAGCATTAAAATGTACTGAGATAGATCTGAGGAAAAAGGCAGGAGTAGCAAGCAGTCTTACAATTGGAAGCAACTGTATTATTTCATAAAAAGGGACAATTCCTCCATCTGGCAGGAGGAAGTCATTCTGGTGTCATACCGGACCACCACTTTCTTTTGTATTTCTCTACTATGTACGTGTGGTAGGGGGTGGGGGGAGGCTAATAGCTGGCATAGTGTATAGAATACAGAACCTGGAGTCAGGAAGACCTGAGTTTGAATCCTGCCTTAGGTATTTACTAGCTAGAAAAGTCCTTAAACCTCTCCAAATTTTTCCTTATCTGTTATTGCTGCTGCTGCTGCTGCTATTATTGTTCTTAAATGGGGACAACAGATGGCAGGCAGAAGATAAGTGACTTGCCCAGGGCAACTCAGGTCTTTCTGACTCTAGGTCCTGTACTCCATCCATTGCCCACTGACTCTACATGAAGCCTTTCCTGATCTCCCCAATGGCTAGTGCCCATTCTACTAAAAAAAATTACGTTGTATATATTTTGTATCAAGTTACATACCCACCTGTCACTTTCCCATATAGAATGTAAATGCCTTGAGGGCTGGGACTCTTTCATTCTTATCTTTGTATCTCCAGCATCCAACACAGTTGGTGCCTGGCACACAAGAGATACTTAATAAATATTTGCTTGTGGTTGTTATTAAGTGCCTACTATGTGACAGGCACTGGGCTAGGTTCTAGGCATACAAAGTAAAAAAATAAACCAAACTTTGCCCTTTCTGTTCTTTACGGATCTAGCACATTCTTAGAGCTATCACTGATGTTTTATAATAGTAAGAGAGTGACCCTGAGTTTTCAAAGGCTGTGTCTGTAACAGAGTGGAAGATCTGGCAGGTCCTACATCTGGAAAGACTTTATTTATGCGCTTGGTGATGGAATGAGTGTGTCTGTTATTCAAGGACCAGCTAACCTATGTTTAAAAAGGCTTATCACCAGTATATATAAGGGTTGCTATCTGTAGTGGTGGATGAAATACCCATGATGAGAAAAATCTATAACTCTATAAAATACTGAAAAATGGCCCACTAAGCTTACTCCTAATTAATTCCTGCAAAACTGTGTCACTACTTCTTCCTTTCAAATGCCCTGGTTACCAACACCAAATCTTTGTATGTTCTAATCACCTGCTTAGAAATTTTAGTGACTCACTGCCAAAAAGGAAAAGATTGAAGATAATTGGGACTGAACAATCAAACACAGTGAATACAAGTCCAGTTCTTACCTTCTATTGCTCCTGGCCATAACCATTAATCATGGTTCTTCTGATCCATGTTAGTCTTTACATAGTTGCCAAAATGATTTCCCTGATTCATCAGTCCTTTGAGAAAATACTTTCAGTGGTTCCCAGCTGCTTACAAGATCAAATATAACATCTTAGCCTGATATTTGAGTCTGTCCATAATCTGGCTTTGACTTACCTTTTGGCCTTATATCACACTATTTCCCTTCACACACATACACACAACACACACACACCACACACACACACACACACACACACACACACACACACACACTCTCTATAGTTCGGTCAAACTAGACTTTTCAATGACCTTTAATTTTGTCCTGGTCTCTCCTGCCTCCAAACATCAATCCAAGCACCTGTTATATCTAGAATGAACTCCCTCATCATCTCCATTTGGCAAAAATCTTTCTCTTTCATCATGGTCCAGTTCAGGTCCGACCTCCTCCATGAAGCCTTCCATGATTCCCTTCTCTAAAAGTTATAATACTCTTTACATATGTTTATAAACACTTTGTTTGGAACTTTACCTTACCCTTATTGAATGTATCTTGAATCATACTTTGCCTTGTATTTGACTTCCTGTTCCCCTTGGCCACAATTAGACTCTAAACTCCTTGATCATAAGAGCTGTATTTTTTTTCATCTTTGCATCCAGAAGTCCTTGCATGTCAAGGCTTAATAAAGGTTTACTAAATTGAATTCTTTCTTGTTGCTTCTTACTTTCCTAGTTGTTAAGAACAGACATAAACTTTTGTACTCAAATAGAACATGATTAAGTGTTCTTTAATTCTATAAATGGGTGTTTGTGAAGAGTTATTTTGAATGTTTTTTTAAAGCTATTTTAGGCAACTCATCATAAAAAAGTTTTGTATTCTTCATACCCATAGTGTTCCCTAATTTTGCTTGGTCATGAGTTATATTAAAGTCTAAATGGAATGAGTTAAAGACTCATTAAAAAATTTCAATGCCAAATTCCACTGGTGGGCAAAATTAGGGCTCAGTAAGTGGAATCAGATCTATTTATTGGGCTCTATTATAAAAATTCAGCTTAAGAACAAACAACACTGTAAGCATTTGCTCTTGAAACTGGGCAAAAGTTTAAAGGAATTGTTCTAATAACCTCAGCTAAACTAACTGCATTGTTAATTGTCCTCTAGTAGAAGTGGAACACTCATCAGTAAGTAGATAGCAAAGGAAATATGCAAAACTTATTAAAATTAATCCTGTCTTGTCTTGCTTATTTTTTACTGAGCAATTACTTATCATACGGAAAATTACAAAATACATGATCTATGAGAAAACATGTCTAAGAGGCAAGATAGACATTGCTCTTTGTTATCTTTTTCAGGGTTATGTTTCCTTCAATATGTTTAGAGAAGAGATGAGTTGACCCTCAAGCTTGAGAAAAGAAGAATTGACTTTGGGGGGTCACATGACCAACAAGATGGTGGACTAGACAATTTCTTTGATCCTCACACCCTTTTAAAACTCTCTAAAATAGGAATTATTCACTAGAGATTTAACAATTTCAGCTATTGTCATAGGCTAAAAAACCAAGAAGTAACTCATGAACTAACAATAGAAAAGGCTAATCCCTAAACCTAACAAGCTCACTCAGCACTCTCTCCTCCACAAGAAACCACACTTGGTCACAAATTGACAGCAGAGCTTGTAATAGAACTCAACTTTTCTCTTCACTGCTCTGCCTCCCTGTGCCACAAGGTTAAAAGCTTGCTTTGGGGTAGTATTCTGTGCAACAACCGAGCTTAGCAAGAGAAGAGAGGAACAGAGGAAACTAGAGCATAAAGCATGTGTGCTGTTCCACTAAGCCTGAGGGAAAGGGACCAGCAACCAGCTGGGACCAGCTGCTGTGTCTCCCTAGAAGTCACTTGGGGCAGAGACACAGTGTCATTACACCACCAGGTCCATATTTAAAACCTTTCCAGTGGTAGGACCTGCTGGACCTTCAACTCTGTTGTTGACTCAGACTTTGAGAACCTAGGATTACTCTCATATTATGAAAAAGTATCAGGAATAGCTCTAGAAATGTGCTAGATCCCCTGGGTCTGTCCCTAAGGAACAGAAAGGGAAGGATTTGCTTTATTTTTGTCTTACCAAAGTCTGACATATGGAAAGTCTGGAAAACATGAAGGTTCTGGATAGGATGATAAACTTAGAGTGGGAAGAGGTTTTGAGATCAGCTAGTCCAGTTGTGTCAAACTCAAATAGAAATGGGGGCCATTAAACCACAATAAGGATCCCTGTGGGTTGCACATTGACTTAATTTTAAAATTTAATGTCCTTCATATACTTTATATACATATATTTGTATATATATTTATATACATATATATTATTATTTACTGTGCTAAATATTTCCCAATTACATTTTAATCTGGTTCAGTTTTCTCTTGGAAGTTTTGTGGCCAGTGGGTTGTGTGCTTGATACCTCTGATCTAGTTCAACCATGTCATTTTTTATAGAGGAGGACATTGAGACCTGCATAAATTTTTCAATGATGAGTTCACAGTATGTGACTAAAGGAAAGATGTATTCCTAAAATTGAAGTCACTATCATGGATAGCCTTTGCGTTCTCCACTGTGCATCACTGTCAGTGTCAGAGACAGAATACTAGATTAGAATGAGTACTGGTCTGACTTTTGAGGTCTACTCTCTAAGGCATTTTTTTCAATTGTCAAACATTTATTTTCTCTTCTTTACCACCTACATAAAAAAAGAAAAATATCCCTTGGGACAAATATGCATAGTGAAGTAAAACAAAGTCCCCAATTGGCTGTGTCGAAAAATGTCTCACTCTGCATCTTGAATCCATCAGTTCTATCAGGAAGTCCATACCCGTTCTTTAATATTCATCTACTAGTTGGTTCCATCTGTTTTGTGTGTGTGTGTGTGTGTGTGTGTGTGTGTGTGTGTGTGCTTCCTGTTCCTTTTCATATCTTCTTTTCCCATGTTGTCCTCCTTCCTCACCCTCACACACACAACCCACATAGTTATTCATGCCTTTGCCCTTATATCTATCTAACCGTGGACTTGGCCGGGAAGCTGAGCTATTCAACCTTGATTTTGAGGTTATGGGGCTCCCCTTTGTTTTCCATTCACATGTCTAATGTCCTATTCTATTTTCCCTTCCTAGCATCCTGCCTTTAGAAACATAGCAGTGGGGGTAGTTTGTCTTTCCACTATAGGCTCTAACTAGCTTCCTTGTGAACTGCATGAAAGGCCCATTCTGAAACTGTGACCTTTCAGAATCGGCTGAAAATAAAAGGACACTGTTTCAGCCCCAAGTTTATAAACACAAAGATGACAATTGTATCCTCCATGTCCACAGACTGGAGTTCCACTAATATCTGTGGCATTAAAGTGAATATATAAGTACTTCAACCTAGCTGATTGTCCTTACCCAAGTGCTTGTCATCCTACCCCCTCTCCAAACAAGACTCACTAAGAGTTTTCACCTTGGAAGGACTATGGGAATAAAGTCAATGTGGAATTTCTGATACAAAGGTGTTTTACTCCTAGTAAAAAGACTACTTTTCCATGATAATTTCAACAAGTATATTTTGAAATAATGTAATTATTTTTTAAAAAAACTCAAATTTTAAATTGAGCTTTAATAGTGCATTTTTAGATGAAGGTGAACTACTTCTGCTAAGTGCTTAGCAAATCTACTTCCAGTTAAGATTTCTTCTTTTCCTCAGCATGACTCAAAAAAGAAGTCTAAGGGTTATTTTTTCTTTAGATTCTTGATCCATATATTCCCATGACAACAATTATTTATTATACTTATAATGGTTAGCCTTGTGAAAATGTTAAATAGTTTTCCTGAATGTCCATGGGAGAGCTTAGTGTCCACACTGTACTTCACAGGAAAGAATTTCATTGACTGATTGTTCAGAGGAGGTAATTTAAATTCACCTTTCAAAATATCCCTGCTGTTCTAACAAAGTTCATGACTTTAATTAATTTTTCAATGCATTCTTAAATGACATGGAAAAATAATGAGTGAAAGTCATATTGAACAATTTGGAAACTTTTTCTACCCACCAGTCTGACAGCCTTTGAAGAATGCATACAACAAAGCTTTTACTCTTCATGTTTTCCTCATTATTCTCTTTTAGCAGTCCCAAGCCTTGAACAATGGCATCAACGGAAAGACACAGCATTCTGTCTACACATTTCTCACTGCAGTTCCTGACTGATTGCAACTGGCTCTAGTTTATCCACATTACCTGTTAACATCATTCAATCACTGATGTCTCTTTGTAGGATTTTCATACATTATTTAGTCTGAAAGAGACACGTTTATGACTCTGGAAAAGCCACTAACTGCTATCTAGCTCTAGATCATGAAAACATCTATAAAAACACTCTCAAGGGGAGAAACATCCTGGCAAGCAGAACAATACAGAGGAAAATCTAGAGCAATAAATACACTTCTCAAGGGCCTTCTCATTCCTAAGCTTGCTGAAAAGCCCTTCCATAGTCACCAGAATTTTTTTCCAATGGCAAATGAACTGGTTAGAAATTTAGTAATTTGTTTTCCTTTTAATCAAAGAATATGTTATATTGGGGGTGATGAATTGTACCAGGAGAGGTGGTATATATACTCTGAATCCTAGGACTGAGAGCCACATGAGATCTTAGAGATGATTTAATCTAACCAATTCCAGATAAGCAAACAATTCCACTGGTAAGTTTATTAGATCATAGATTTGGAACTGTAAGGACCTCAGAGGTACTCTAGTCCAACACTTTCATTTTAGAAATGAAGAAATGGATGGCCGGAAAGGGTAAGTTACTTGCTCAAGGTCACACAGGTAATAAGTAGAATTGAGATCTGAACCAAGGCCTTCTACTTCTAAGTTCTTTCCCTTTTTCATTGTGCCCCATATAATTTGTTATTGAATTCTGTCCTGAGAAATGTGTTAGAACTTGAAATCTCAATGAGTACCATCTACAAGCAAATCAAAGAATACTACTACTGAATTTTTCTACTATAGAGATGAAGGTATGCATTATGTCAGCAACCTTGTAGCTAGTGGTATGGGCTAATGGGTCGAGGAAGCATAAGGAAATTGTATGGAAAGCCATGGAGTCATAGATGTACTTGTAGGAAATGGAGCAGCCAGCCAATGGATATTACTATCCAGTGGTGTGAAAAATCAGTCTCTTCTTCTCAGCCCAACAATCACCATTCATCCTTATTCTGTCTCTTAAGACATTCTGGAGCAATGTAGTACAGATTCAAGTGGTGTCAGGCTCCTCTGAGACATAAGGAAGCCTCAAATATTCTTCCAAGTCCAGGATTCTCTAACTCCATGTCAATGTTTTCTGTGCATCTCTGCAGAGTTTGATGTGCTCAGCATATAAAGGATGTTTCTGTCTCTGTTACCCAAGGAGATTGGCAGTCAGGGGTTGCTTCTGCTGATGTCAGCAGCAAAAAGATAATACTGTCCTAGGTGGCACAGAGAGGGATGGAGTCGAGAATGAGGGAGGTGATAATCCCATTGTTCTCTGCTGTGGTCAGACCACACCTGGAAAACTGTGTTCAGTTCTGACTGCTACATGTTGATAAACTAGAACAGGTCCAGAGAAAAGCAACCCAGATGATAAGATCATACCACATGAGGATCAAGTTGACCTGACTGGGGATATTTATTCTGGAAAACAGAAGACTTAGGAGCACATGAAAGATGTCTTCAGGTACCTGAAGGATTGCCATAAAGAGAATAGAACTGTTTTGCCTGGTCGCAGAGGGCAGAAGAGAGAACAATGTGTGAAAGTTGCAGAGATTTCAGCTCACTAAAATTCCCTAGGAGTGGCAGTGTGGTATAGTATGTGGAGGGATGTTTTTGGAGTCTGCAAGACTTGCATTCAAGTTCTGCTTGTTACATAGCCTAGGTGATCACATGCAGGTCACTTAATCTCTCAGTAGTTCAAGGAATTCCCCAAGAGGTGTCCACACCAGTTTACCCCAAAAGAAGATAATCTCAGATTCAGACAAAAACCAAAAATCTTCCTAACAATTAGTTATCCAAAACTGAAAGTGGCTACCTTCAGAGGTAGTGAGCCCTTACTCCCCATCATGTACTCTGTAATACCAGCCTCTAATATGATCTAATACCAGCCACCATGCTATTTCTTGCACAAGATACTCCATCTTCAGACTCTAAGCATTTTCACTGGCTGTTCCCCATGCCTGGAATATTTTCCCTGCTTAGCTCTGCCTCTTGGCTTCCCTGGATTACTTCAAGTCCCAGCTACAATCCCACCACATGCAAGAATCCTTTCCCACTCTCTCTTAATTCTAGTGCCTCCACTCTGAAATTACCTATCATTTATGCTGTGTTTGTGTATCTTCTTTTTAATAGTATTTTATTTTTTTCTAATTACATGTAAAGACAAATTTTAACATTCATTTGAAATTTCTGAGTTCCAAATTTTCTCCCTCCCTTCCTCACCTCCCACCTCCTCAAGACAGTAAGCAATTTGGTACAGGTTATATATGCACAAGCATGTAAAACATATTTCCATATTTGTCATGTATGAAAGAAACAGTGTGTCTGTGTATCTTGATTGCATAGAGTTGATTTCATATTGTCTCCATAATTTGACTGTGAATTCCTAGAGCAGAGACTCTCTTTTGCCTTTCTTCATATCCCTTCAGCTTAGCACAGTGCCTGTAACATAATAGGTGCTTTTAAAAAATGCTTATTGACTGACTCCCCTCAGTGAAATTTTTAAGCAGAGCTTGGGTTTGTTTTTTTTTTTTGGCACTTGGGGTTAAGTGACCTGCCTAGGGTCACGTAGCTAAGTCCAAGTGTTTGGTCTGAGGACAGATTTGAACTCAGGTCCTCCTGACTTCAGGGCTGGTTCTGTATCTACTGCGCCACCTAGCTGCCCCTTAAGCAGAGCTTGGGCAGCTACTTGTTGGACATATGTCATCTCAGGGAGAGGAGAGGGGAGGAATAGAATTTGGAACTCAAAACTTTAAAGAAAAAAACAAATGTTAAAAATTGTTTTAACAAGTAATTGGGGGAAATTATATATTATATATATATGTATACATATAAATATAAATGACAGAGGAACAAAAAAAAGGGGGAGGATTATGTGGTCAGGTGGGGATGCTGCACAATGGTTTCTAAGGCTCCTACCAACCTGAAGCTCTGTGTCTATCTGGGGCTACCAAAGTTATCAACATAGGGATCCAGGGCACCAGTATTCATCACAAGGAATCTAACTGGGTGGATGTAAGTGTCTATATACTCAAGTTCTACAAGCTGGACTAAACACATATAGAACCCAAATCTCTCATATGTCTCATATGTCAGTTAGATATATCTGGTAAACCAATATGCTTCCCAAGTTGCAGAATTTCTCCATTTTGTTAATTGTGATTTGACTATTAGAATACAGTACAAATTATGCTGAAATTATTAAGTGGATTAGCTGACAAAAATTTGTTAATCACACTATTTGGGGATATATTTACTTTTACTCCCCTAATGCTCCTTAAAAGAAAGATGTTAAACAAAATACCTAATTACCACCCTGAAACTGGGGAGAGCTTGACAGGTTATGGAACTGACAAAACTCACTTTAGATAAACAGTATGTGTGCACCAATCGCTCTGGGAAATGGTACTCTGTAGTTGAAGTATGGAAGCTAATAATAACAGAAATAACAATGACAATAATAATGATAGTCACCAATATTTATATAGCTCCTTAAGGTTTGCAAAGTGTTTTGCAAATATTATCCCATTTGGTCCTCACAACAACCCTGGGAGGTAGGTGCCACTATTATCCTCATTTTACAGATGAGGAAACTGAGACAGATAGAAGTTAAGTGATTCACCCAGGGTCAACCAGTTACTAAGTGCCTGAGGTTGGATCTGAACTCAAGTCTTCCTGATTCGAGATCCAGCACTCTATCTACTGAGCTACATAAGTACCAATAAGAGAAATGGTACTCTATATCAGAGGTGTCAAACTCAATTGGCCACAAATATCTAACAAAACTTCCAAGTGCACCAGAAGCAGATTAAAATACAATCAGGAAATGTGGGATCTGTTTCTGTTTGAGTTTGAGATCACTACTATACATCTGAAGTCACATGTTATATCTGATTTTTAGACTGTATTTTCTTTCTTTTGTTTGTTTGTTTGTTTGTTTTTAATTTTTAGGCAATTGGGGTTAAGTGATTTGCCCAGGGTCACACAGCTAGTCAGTGTGAAGAGTTTGGTCTGAGGTCGGATTTGAACTCAGGTACTCCTGACTTCAGGGCCGGCACTCTATCCACTGCACCACCTAGCTGCCCCTGGATTGTATTTTCATGAAAAATTAGTTTGAGGCTGAAATTCAGCCTAATTTATGTACTTTGGTAGAGCCTTAATTTCATTGATGTGGTTACTCCCTCCATTTGGATTTTCCTTCATTTCCCACCCAGCTTCATTCATTTTGGACTTCCTTGACTTCACTATTTCTCCATTTTTCAGTTTTCTTTTATGTCTTGTCTTCCCCCATTAAACTGTAAGCTCCTTGAAGGCAGGTACTGTCTTTCTTTTTCATACTTGTATTTCCCAATGCTTAGCATAGTGCCTAGGACACAACAGATAATAAATATTTATTGACTATTTACATGTATTATCTATTTAATGTATTTGTTCTTTATCAATGATATCAGTGTACCAGTCTTCTGGTACCAGTCTTCTCATCTGCTTCTTAATATCCCACTGACCCATATCCTTTTCCAGCAACACATGCCTTCCATAATATCTTTTATAATATTTTCTCATCTACATCATCACTGGTATCTTAACAGGCAGCCTAATCATGCCCTCAATGCATTTTTCCATAGTCCTCTGGGTGATTTGTAATTTTAATTTTTCCATGATCATAAGATTATGGCATCATAGATTTAAAGTTGAAGGGATCTCATGGGCCATCTAGTCCAATACATGTAAAAAAATGGATCCCCATTATAATATCCCTGAAAAGTGGTCATCTAGATCTCTAACTGACAAGGAGGCTTTGTAGTGTTTTGCACCTGAATACATCTAACAGAATAAATTCTGGGAAAAGGAGCATCAGGAGAACCTTGACAAACATGAGGAATTCTTTTCTTATTTGTACTCTTCTCAGGACATCTTCCTGACAAACACCGTAATTGATATTACTACCAAACACTACCAAACATCTTCATAGATGCATCTACTATAAAGTTGTATACAATTTTAACACAAGTACAAGAGACATCTTGTAGTGGAGAACCTTCAAGGATGCATTTTGTTCTAGCAACAGAATCATTTTTTTTAAAATCACTGAACAATAAAAACAATGGAATGATAAGATCTCAATGTCCTTTTAAGTTATGTGACCTTAAAGATATAATATGTTGCATAAGGCCCAAATTACTTCATTGGGAAAGCAAAGGAACTATACTCACAAGAGATGTGGGTTATGATTTGCTTTCTGTTACTTTGCTATTTATTTTTAGCTGAAATAAATGTTTTACATTTTTAAAAAGATACAATTTGCTATACAAAATCATATTCAAAAGACTTCTCCTGTCAAAGTTACCTTTGATGTATGTGTGGATCATTCTCATAAAAATTGTGGAGAGATGAGAGAACGGCATACAGGTCAGTATTTTTGATGTTTTTTTAAGCCTCCTTTTTTGTTCTTTTTTGGTAGAAGTACTGTGATTTTTTTCCCCATTTTTGTTAATTTTTACCTTTTTTGAGTTTTTTTTTAACCTTTTAAAAAATACCTTTATTCACAGTCAAAGTTGTATAGTAGTAACCTGCTGGCATAATTTAAGGTACATTAAAAAAAAAAAAAGAGTCTGGTAGGAGGAATGGGATTATCTTCACCAAGGTTATGCAGGTCAGAAGGTACTAGGCTTCTACCTATAGGGCCATTCATAACCCAAGGGATGGCCCTGGTCCTAGTCATGGGAGAAAGGATACATTCAAAGCATGTAAACTACAGGTGTCCTTTTTCTGTAAAGGGATAATGCTGAGCCATGCATCCCATATATACACTAATACATAGATAGATAGACATAGATATAGATAGATATAGATATATACATATATAACTACTAATATTTATTAATTACATGGCTGGTTAAGCTATGAAAACACCAGTATGTACTGCAGGTTACTGGGATAGTGACCAACACCTATTACAATAGGCAAGGAGATACTGCACTTTTAAGTGTCTTTGAAAGTCAAGGACTCTGAAGATGGTTATGGGAAATAGGGCTAACTATATATAGGGACCATAACTACAACTCTAGGAACCTAGCAGGTGGGGAAAGAAAGCTGAAGAAATAGCATCCAGGAAAGACCCATTCTTTCCAAGAAGTTGGTGTTAGATTTAGCTACTTCAAGGTAGCTCGGAGTGTGGCAATACTTCAATAATTGCTCTGCTGAACTCTTTAGCTCTTAATTATTTGGATGTGGGCAGCAGCCCCTACCAGAGCAGGCCCAGCTTATATCTTTGCAGTGAGCTATCCTGAAAAGCATATAAGTCTATAAAACTTAAGATCCCCTTATTTTTCTGATAAGAAACCAAACCCAGAGGGTAAGTAACTTGTCAAAGGTAACATAAACATGGCTGATTTACCATTTTAAAATTGAAATTGACCTTAGAGTCCAATATTTTAAAGTTATAATTAAGTAATCTGCCCAGGGACAAATAGCTGGGAGGTGTCTGAAGTGGGATTTGAATCAAGACTTCCTGACTCTAGGTCTGAGTCAACTATGCTATGTTGTCTTGCCTTTAAAGCCTATACTGGGCATGATTACTAACAGTGATAGCTAACAACCTCTGTAGCTTACCTTCAGAATGAAGATATAATCAGCAGTGCAGGTAACAGCCTGCAACCAAACTATCTAATAGGACAAAGGTGTGACATGAGTGATCACTAGCAAGAGTCATTGTTTGAAGTAGCTTGAAATTGATTATTGAACGCTTTCAAAAACATGTGGCCTCCGGAACAAATTTCTTTCTAATATATTGATTGGGTCTAATTTTTAAGTGCTACTGCTACTTGCTCACACAGTATACTGTGCATTGGAGTGGTCAGGGTCCAAATACGGTGGTTCTGGCTACCCATGAACAATTAATATTTTTCTAATTATTTAAAGAAATGCTTGTTTTATTCCATAAATTAAAAATAAACAAATTTGAGGTTTGAAAAAAATGTGGCAGTTTTAGTTTTACTATTTTCCACCATGAAAAGAGATAATTATAAAAACATCAGCAGATCTGTTTCATTTCACATGCATTTGTTGTCTTCCTAACAGAACGATCTACCAACGTACTCAGAATGATTTTGCTGGTTCTTACTTCTAGCTCTCTGTAGGCGTTTCTCCTCAGCTTTTTTTTTAAACCACTTTGAGGTGACATTACTCATAATCTTCCAATCTTGTGGTCCGTGATATTAAACGTTTTTGAAAACTAAATATGTTTATTTATTTTTACATGCATTTGTAATCTGCCCTTCTCACTACCTTCCCGACTGAAGAAAAACAACAAAAAACTCAAAATATAAAACCTTCATTATAAATACGCAAAGTCCATCAAAACAAATTTCTACATTCACCATGCCCAAAAGTGTTTGTTTCTCTCTGCATTTTAAGTTCATCATTTCTCCTCCAGAAGGTAACATGTTTCATCTTTAGTCTTCTGGACTCATGATTTATTCTTACACTGATAAGAATTCTAAAGTCTTTAGAAATATTTTTTCTCCATAATGTGGTTGCCATTGATTGTATTACTTAATCATGTAAATTGTTCTAGCTTTGCCCACTTCAATTTGCATGACCTCATGGCAGCCTTCCTCTAAAAGTCATCATTTCTTATGACACAACAATATTCCATCATATTTATATGCTATAATATAATTAGCTATTCCCTAACAGAAGATACCCATTGTTTTCCATTTTGACTACAAAAAAAAAGAGAGATGCTATGAATACTTATGTACACATAGTTCCTTTTCCCTTTCGTTTGATCTCAATGGAAAGGAAGGAAGGAAATAAGTAATTATTAAGCACCTCCTATGTATGAGGCACTAGGCTAAGAACTTTACAAATATTATCTTCTTTGATCCAAATTACAACCGTCAGAGGTAAGTGCTATTATAATCCACATTTTACAGTTGAAGAAACTCAGGCAGAGAGAGGTTAAAAGACTTGCCCCAGGAACAGGCAGCTAGTAAGGGAGTCCAGATTTGAATTCTGGTCTTCTGCCTCCAGGTCAATGAGCCACCTAGCTGCCTCTTTGGGTGGGAGAAGCACAGAACTGTTGGTACTAGAGCTGGGTCAAAGAGAATACACAGTTTGTTATCTGATCCCCTTCTTACTTTTTTCATTATTACTCTTGAAATTCTTGACTTTTTGTTCCTCCAATAAACAGTTGGAGTTAGGAGAGTGGGAGTCAGGAGAGAGCTAGGGCTGGGCAAATAGTTCTGAAAATCATCTGCATAGAAATGATCATTTAATGAGATCACTAAGCAAAATAATACAGAAGAAAGAGGCAACCAGGAAAGTCTTTCCTTTCTTTGTTCCAGAATCAAATTAAAAAAATTTTTTTTTTTACCACTCTCTCAAGTCCACTTTAACAAATTCAAATTGTTCAGTCTCAAAATCCATTTTTACTTAATGTGAAGGATCTTATCAAAGTTTTCAAATAGAATTTCCTTACTTAGTATCCTCCACAATGGATATTGGCACATGGCCAACAACAGTCTTCAGGGTTGTTTGTTTTGTTCGCTGTGATCTATACAACCAAGGATCTGCTGCCTTTGGACACACAATAATGCAAACTCTACCAACTTATTTTCCTCTCCAAAGAGAAGCTAGGTGGTCTTCCCTTTAGGTATGATTTCTTTACACCTTTTGTTTTCATGGGGATAGAAATGGGAACAGGTACTGGAACTGTGATTTCACTGGTGTGGGGAACTCCTAAGTGACAAAACTCTCTCTACCAATAACAAGTCAGGGAGCTAAGAGGTAAAGTGTCTTTCCCAGGGCCACAGAGCCAACATATATCAGAAGGCAAGACCTGAGCAAAAACGTCAATGTGGATATAGTATATTCAGTTTTTCTAGTAATGTATCAGCTCACTCACCAGTCAATGGACAAAAACTGCAAGTAAGTCACAGTAATTAAATCAACACTAACAAATTGCCTAAAATCTGTTACTCTTTTTTTTTCCCTTTTTTTGGTGAGGCAATTGGGGCTAAGTGGCTTGCTTAGAGTCATACAGCTAATGAGTGTTATGTATCCAAGGTCACATTTGAACTCAGGTCCTCCTGATTCCAGGGCCGGTGCTCTATCCACTGCACCACCTACCTGCCCCCAACTCTGTTACTCTTGACAATTTCTGTCTGGTTTTTCACTACTCTGCTACCATTAGAGCTGAAGTGGAAGGGGTTTGCATAGGACCGAGGGTCATTTTATATTTTTGTCTATTTCATGGTCACCATGGTAAAAAAAAAATCAACAGATAGTTTTCCACATGAAGAAAATTGTGACCTTAACTATAAATAAACACTAAGTCAGGCTACCAATTTGTGTCTTGGGTTGTTTATCTGCCTGCAAACAAATCTGTAATTCTCTGACCCATATTTCTCATCTTTCTATAATTTTGGGGAATGGTCTATGCACACAGCAAAGGTAACCCTGAGAAGGGAAGGATTTTGATTTTCTACAGCAAATCGTATCTTTCTTTTCTTTAATGAAAACCTTTGATATGTACAGAAATGAGCAGCAAAGCAAAAGAAAGCAATCATAACCCACATCTCCTGTGAGTAAGTTTCCTTCCTTCCCCACCAAAGTAATTTGTGAATGGAGACAGATCTGTAATTCTCTGCTTTTATAATTAGCTGGCTCAACTACCCACTTCATTTGGCCTGTGCATGGATTATTTTCCTAAATCTTGATGGATGATGAGGATGAGTATGCCTACTAGTGTGCATATATAGTTAGGACAGTAGGCAAGAATACTGGACTTGGAGTTAGGAAGACCTGAGTTCAAATTCTGCTTCAGACTTTTACTAGCTGTGTGACCCTGGACAAATTACTTAACCTCTTTCAGGTTCAGTTTCTTCAGCGGTTAAGTAGGGATAATAATAGTTGTGATGATCAAATGGTTTAACATAAAGTGCTCTGCAAACCTTAAAGTGCTTTATAAATATTAGTTCAGCTATTATTAGTAAGGGAAAAGCTGGTAATATCAAGAGTGTCACTCAGTGTAGTTTTAAGAAAGAGTCTAGGGGCAGCTAGGGGCAGTGGATAGAGAATCAGCCCTGGATTCAGGAGGACCTGAGTTCAAATCCAGCCTCAGACACATAACACTTAACTAGCTGTGTGACCGTGGGCAAGTCACTTAACCCCATTGCCTAACCAAACAAAAAAAAGTCTGAAGTATTTCCAAATCTAAAAGGTAATCCTCTTGTAGTGGCCAGGGTTGGCTATAAACAAAATTGTGAAAATGGCTTTGAAGCCCTCCAAATTTCCTTTTCACAGTCTTTTCCCCTTACTTTCTGCATCCTCGTTTTTATATCCCTCATTTTCATCAGTAAGGAATCTCAGTATAGCAAAGAAGACTTACTTCTATAATATTCTCCCTTCCTCTTTAGCATATGAAACCTCTCCCCCACCTGCCAGTATTTGAATTTTAACAAAGGCTTTCCAGAATAATACCTTAATCTGAAGGAATGACTCTATTAGTAAGCATTTCAGGCATCCTGGCTGTCAAGCAGAAGATATATTTTGGGGAAAAGGGTAAGACCCATCTTAACTCCATGGATGAATGAAATGGGAACAAAATGATTAAAAGCTTAATATGCACCAGACACTGTGCTAAAAATTGAGGATGTAAACACACAGAAGCCAATCGTTGCCCTCAAGAAGTTTACATTTACAATCTAATACACAGAATTGGAAAAAAGGTGGAAGAGAAAACCCAAGGGTTTGGAACTGGCCAGGAGGTGGTATCGAAGTCTGATACTGAGCAAGGTGAATGCCCATATACTAGAGCCCAGGGGCCCAAGGCAGAGCTTGAGCTTTGGTGGGAGGAGAAGGGCCTGTGTGGAGGCAGCAACACTGTTTGGAAATGGCCTGGAAGATGAACACTTTGGGGTTATTACAGTGGTGATTTCTTGTTGATTCTGGATTGGCCCCTACAGCCATTAAGGCCCCTTCTTGTCTCTCAAATTTGATGATTCTTTGTGTGTCTCAAACACGACAAGAAACATCTCCTCAAACACAGAGAAGGAGTTCTAAGGCTGGCCTTGCTAGGGCTACAAATATGCTAACAATTTCTATTAGGATGAACTTGTAACATGCAAAAATAATAATAGATTCTTTTAAAAAACTTCATCAGGTATTCAGAGATGAGAAGATAATTAACAATTCTTCCTTCTACCTTCTTTGTTTTTCACTTGTCTTTTCTATGCTTAAGATTCAGATTTATAGACAGGCAAAGAAAATTATGTAACAAATTTCAGTAAAAGATTCTCACAATGATAAAATGATTCTCCACATTATTTCATCTATTTCACACACCTGCTGTGTGGTGAGCCATATACAATACTAACTATAGTATAGTGCCCTCATCCTCCTAAAGTTAATGTTTCAAGGAAGAAGTAGAGAAAGGAAGTAATTTGGCAGTCCTTAAAGGAGCCAGTTATTGTCCTGGTGTCAAGATCATCATTAGCTATATCTTCCTTGGTATGGTTTAAAACACAATTTGAAAAACACTAACCTAACCTTCCAGTCAGCAGCCCTTCTGCCAAAGCAGATTTATTTTACACAGTTAAGCCTCGAAACAGCTTCCACAAACACTCAGATATTCGAAAGAATCTCATCAATGAGGGTATTTCCTCCAATGATGCAACTTACAACTCATCCATTGCTGCCACTCTGTGGGTACTAAAAGTTGACCACAGGGGATTCACTCAATGTGGTAGGGGATTTCCTCTACTGATCTTGACATCTTCAAGATACTAATGGAGTATGTGGGCTGTACATCAATTCTCCCTTTCTCTCACCTATTTTCTTTGATAATATATATCTTTCTATGATAAGCCCATTTTCTTTCTGGTTCATAAATTTCTTCTATTGCCTCCTAATTTCTACTGCTTCTTCACAATTTTTTTGTAATGTGCTATAGCCTTCTCACACCCACCATGTGCCTCTCCTGCCTCCACTGTATCCCATGAAAATTATACTAAAAACTCATTATAAATTTTAAATAGCTCTGGAGCACAACTTATTGTTCTTTCAGGGGAAAACATTCTTTTATTAAGTTTAATATTGCTTATGGTAGTCAATGGCACAAGCCTTTTGTTACTGGAAAGAAAATTTTTTTTGACAGTTTTGACTTTACTCCCATGCTTACCTGGATGTTATTCAATTGAAAATTACAAACACACATGAAGGCAAGAGAACAAATGCCTTTTTAAAGCGGTCCTTTTTTAAAAGCTACAGATATCTGAGGACTTGCATAATATTCATAGTACACATTTTAAAAATTAAAATTTCATTATGACATTCTTTAACTTATGATAATTGATTTTCTTGAATACTATTAAAATAAAACATCACAGTGGCTTGATACAACAGAAGGGATACTGCCTCTGGAGTAGGAAGACCTGAGTTCAAAGCTTATGTCTTATGCTTAATGTCTGCATGAATTAGTCAAGTCACTTCTCTCTCTCTCTCCTTCCCTTTTTCTCTTCTCTCTTGAAACTGAAAAAAAAATATGTGTATGTATGTGTACATACATATATATATACATATACACATACATGAATATAGGTATATATCCAGTTGCTATGATTCTGTTGAGTAGTATCAGCATCCCTGGACCTAAGTCCTGACTTTAACATTACTGCCTATATAACCTTGTGACATGTACCACTCAATGTCTCTGGGCCTTAGATTCCTCACCTGTAAAATAAGGAGGTGGGAATAGATGACACCTTATTTCTTTTACTCAGCTTCTGAGGACTGAGGGTCAATTTGGCCCCAGCCTCTCTACAAAAAGCAAATATGCCCTGGACGCTTATTTGCTGAAAAGAACATTGCCAAGCTGTTGGGTACAATATGCTTCTACTATAATGTACATTTGCAGCCAAAGTTAAGACATCCTCTAACACAGACTAAAGAAGGTACATACCCTCCAATGAGGCCAGGGCAGAGAGATAGAAACTATAGGGTTATCAGATAACTAGAGAGGCTAGGGAAGACTATTATAAAGGCTCAGTGGCCATCTCTGTGCACTCCAACCTTGACTAGAACATTTGAAAGAACCATTTCAGAGAAACCAGCTAGTCTAACTCAAGCAGTCAAATATTGGGATGGAGCTATGATATTTTTTATATGAATATTCTCTTTCTAGAAGCATCTATCCACACCTATTAATTCTGTGTGACTCCTGCCAAGGGAATCTACCCAATATCTTATCCAACACTGATCTTACTGAAGGGAAAGAAACGAAGGCTCTCCTTAGAGATTCTACATTATTAGAAAATTTTTCTGATGATCCTAACAGCAGCCCCCTTCAAATTATGCAATTTTAAAAACTGTATGTATACTTTAACAGTCCAATTAAAAAATATAACACAAAACACCACTGAGAAACATCACAGTACAGCAACATGACGACTGGTTCTAGAATCAGAGGACCTGGGTTGAAATGTTGTCTTTTGTGATCTTGGACCAGTCACTTAACTTCCTGGGACTCAGTTTCACTTAATTATAAAATGAGGGGTAAGGACTAGATAGCCTCGGAGGTCCTGTCCAACTTCAGATCTGTGATTCTTTAAGCAATTTCTAATATAACTTCCCCAGACCAAGGGGAAAAAAGCCACCAGGCAACAAAAGTGAAAGACAGCTCCACTGTCTTTATGGCCAAAGAAAGAACTAGCAAAACTGTCAGCAGGAACACTCCATTACTTCAGAGTTAAGGACTGATCAGTCTATTGTATTATCATTACTGTCATGCACTCCAATTTATCTGGAATTCAAACAGTCAGAAAGCTCAAATAGCCAGATTCCCCCCTCCCTCTATTTTCATAAGAAATTGATAAATAATTAAATACACTATATCAAGAATTTATTTTAAAAACACAACTTCCAGCTTTTGTTAGGACGTCATTTTAGATTCCAGCCTTAAATCTTTTATCTTCTCTATTTAAGATGCTGTGCAGTCAGTGATGAATGATAACAACCTCGAGGCAAAATGACTTGTAGACTCTCTACCCTCCTTCAAGACACTATTCAGGCACCCCTTCCTTTCTTGGTCCCCTGAGTCCCTCCCTCTTGAAATAAGGTGTTGTAGTCCCTTTTAGAATGTAAGCTCCTTGAGGGCAGAGGCTGCTATGTTTTTGTTTCTGTACTTGAGCTCTATGCAGTAAGTACTTAATATATAATTGTTGGATTGAAAGATTAAGTTGTATTCAGGATAGTTTTAGTCTCAAGTATATCATATTGTTCTCTAACTCTTTTAAAATGGGTATCATGTTTGAAAGATTGGTCCTACCTAATTAGTGGTAATTTGTATTACTATACACACACAGACATACACATACACACATACATAATATATTGTCTTTACTTAGGATCAACCTCTGAGGAGAGGGTTCAAAGTGTGGAACAATCTAACTATGAAATGGGGAACTAGTTGGATCCCCAAAAAGGTGACCAACTTCTATGAGAATTCCTTCTATTATCTCATCAAATAATTAATTGTTCAGATATGTCAGAAAATAGGAATATTCCTTCCCTCTGCTATGTATCTACTGGGTCAGGGTGTATCTATCAGCACTGCTTGATCGATGAGTGGGGTGCTAGAGCAGGTCCACAAAAAGTACTGGGTCAGAAAAAGAGAATGAGAAAGGCTGTACGAGAAACCATTCTATGAAGGACAGGGTGGAATGAAGTGGGAAAGGTCAGCACCAGTACTACAGCCTGAGGCTGGCTTAGGTGGAAGAAGAACATGAGGGTCTGAAACAGCCAGGAAAGTCTGGCTAGTGAAATTTATTTCAAGTGAAGCATTCAGATTAGGACAGCCAGAAGTGAGAAAGCAAGAATAGCTTCCAAGGACTAGGATATGGAAAACCTTACCTTAACTAGCTAACCATTTAGAAGGATAAGATGGCAGGAAACCCAGACCTGGAGAGGAATGAGAAAGCCAATTCTTTTTGGCTAGGAGCCTCCAGATCGGTAGAAGGGTCCAGCCCAGGCAGTGGGTGAGGGTACAAGACCCTGAGATTTACAGAGCTGCAGGGATGTAGTAAGTAACTGCCCAAGCCTACACTCATACACCTATAATTAAGGGCTGGAAAAGCAGATTCCAGAAGGCTGAGATATGTTGCCCAGCCAGTCAAATTTAAGACAGAAGCTAGAACTTAAGTAACATCAAAGTTAAGAAAAATGGAACTAAAAAGAGGAAGCCAAGTATTTTGTAGCTGGTGGTTTGGAACATGGTTAAACTCTAAGAACCTTTACAACTTATAAAAACTTTAACTGCTTTTCATTTCTTGTAATAACAATAACTAGCATTTATATAGTTCTTTAAAGCTTGCAAGCTCTTTTCATGCAATTTCATTTGATCTTCACAAGAACCCTATGAGATAGGTGCTATTATTACGCCCATTTCACAGATGAGGAATTTGAGCTGAGAGAGGTTAAGTGACTTGTCCAAGGTCATAAAGCTAAGTAAGTATTGGATGCAGTATTGGAACTCAGGTCTTTTTGATCCTAAGTCCAACATTCTATCCATTGCACCATCTAGCTGCCACTCTAAATTATATATGTATTGTTCTCCTATTCCTTTCCCCTTATATATTTGCAGGAAAACCAAAGAGGAGAGGGGCAGTCTGGCATACTGGATAGAGAGTTGGTCTTGAAGTCAGGAAGGCCTGCGTTAAAGCCCCACTTCAGACACAGACTGGCTGTGTGATCCTCAACTCTCTAAAAATATAAGTTGCAGAGAAGGTGCTGAACTATACTGGAAAAAAGGAAGTTTCCTCACCCAGGGATTCCCTATACCAGGAAAATCACACATCTGCTCCTTAATCCTATCCATGCTAAGAACATAAAGGGGTGGGGAAAGAAAAGAAAAGAAAAGAAAGAAAAATACAAAGTGGAGAAGAGCACAAATAACTGGAAACAAAGTAGACATCCATTTATTGGGAAATGGCTAAATATATTGTGGTCCACGAATGTAATGGAATATCACTGTGCTATAAGAAACAATGTCTTTGATGAATCCCGAGAAGCACGGAAACACTTAAATGAACTTAGAAGCAAACACTTAGATGAACACTTAGTTTCAAAAGGAAGTAAGCAGAGCCAGGAAAGCTACACAAAACTACAATGATGTAAATGAAAAGACAAACAACAACAAAGCCATGCAGACTAGGTACTACAAAAATTGTAATGACAATGCTTGGCTCTGAAGAAAAACAAATGAAATAGCATCTCCTCCCTGCTCTTTCCAAGAACTTAGAGATGGGGTGGGGAGAAATGGGTGTGAGATACAGCATATAGTTTAAAATATACATATGTGTGTGTTATGTACATGTTTTTGTTTTATAATATTTTGTTTTCTTTTTTCTTTTCTTCATGTTTCATTAAAACAAAAGGCTGCTTTCTGGGAGATGGGGCAAAAATATAGTGGGAAATATAGATGACATAAAAATAAAGTATAAAAATGTATTTTTTAAAAAAAGAAAATATGGGGGGCAGCTAGATGGCACAGTAGATAGAGCACTGGCCCTGAAGTCAGTAGGACCTGAGCTCAAATCCAGCCTCAGACCAAACACTTAACACTTACTAGCTGTGTGACCTTGGGCAAGTCACTTAACCCCAATTGCCTAAAAAAAAAATACCAAAAATGGCTTTGCGCTGTTTGGAAGAAAACAAGCACGGCATAGTGCAAAGAACAATGGTTCTAGAGTCAGAGGACCTGGGCTCAAACTTTGCTTCTGATGCTTAACCTGTGTCACTTTGGGTAAGTCATTGACTTCCCTGGGACACCATTTCCTCATCTGAAAACTGGATGAGATGGCTTCTGAGGTCACTTCCAGTTCTAGGTCTATGACTCTATGAGTCCATGAATAATTAATAATAATAATAATATTCACATTTATATAGTGCTTTAATTATATACTGCTTTCCTTGTAAAGGAACTTGTAGAGTAAGTAGTTGAAGTATCATCCCTATTTTTCAAATGAGGAAACTTAGGCTCTGAATACATAAGTGACTTATGTTTAGTAAATTTTGGAGATAAGATTTGGGCCCAGATTCATGATTGAAGTGGGGCACAGAGGAAACTTTCCTGGGGGTAGGGGACCCCTAGAATGTTAGGGCAACTGGTGGTGGTAAAAACCCAATAGATGGTATTAGGCACCCAGGGCAAAGAATGGCTAGCGAAGAAAGTAATGCATTGTCAAAAGATGGGGGTAGGACCAGCCAGGACACAGCCTAATACTTATATGGTATGTACAGTAATTTTTGAATTACCAGATTATTCAAGCAGAATACCTCATTCCCTAAACATTTTGGATAAACAGGTACTCACTATATTGCATTGTCAATAACACAAATAAAGCATTGATTTACATTTGTATTAAGAAGGATCAAAGTTTCTTTTTGTACATAAAATGAAATAAAATTTTCTCTGTTCACTTGTTTAATTCAGACTGCCAAAAGAGGCCCAATAAACAATTCAATAGCAAAGTTTTTCCCTTTTTTTTCCTCCTAACTTATCAAGAAAAATTGTCTTAGCCTTCCTCTCAGGTTTCTTTCTATAGCTACAACTGATCTGTTTGTATGTATATGGGTCACTGGGTCCAGAATTCCTTCTCTCTGCTATGTAGGCATACAGATCTTACATAGCTGAACAATTAATTATTTGATAAGATAACGGAAGGAAACTCTGAGAGGGATCTGAAATAGAAATCTTTTAAAAACCTCATCCATTTCCCTAAAGGAAGATGTAAAAAGTAGAGAAAATTCCATTCCAAATAAAGTTAATATAAGAGGTTAGAAAGCAGATGTTGATATTCTCTCTCTCTCTCTCTCTCTCTCTCTCTCTCTCTCTCTCTCTCTCTCTCTCTCTCTCTCTCTCTCTTTCTCTCTCTCTCTCTCACACACACACACACACACACACACACACTTTTATAACTTGAATAAAACATTGAAAAACAGAATGGTTAAATATTTTAAAAATAGGTCATAAGAAATTGAACTGGCAAGTATTATTACAGATTATAAAATACCTCAAACATGATTTTTAAAAAACCAGTCATTTATGTAAAAAGTTTAAGAAAGGATTGCTTAAGAGTCAAGAAAAACTTTCTTTAAAGAAGGTTATGTTTATCCATTTACTCAAATATTTGACAGGCAGTAAAAGGCTGTTTGGTCTTGACTTTATTTTAAATGTGTATGAAATAGACAAAAAAGAAAGTCGGAGTTTATGCACAGTGACTGAAGCTTTGATCAAACTAGAGACTTTGCACTTTGATCAGGAAAGGTACACAATTCCCAGGTGAGGCTGATCAAAGTGGAAACATCAGGAGATTCCAACAATCACAATTCCAATCAGAAGGAAGAGTTTAGGACAGAAAACTTTCAATAGAATTATATTTTTCTGAACAAAAAAAAAACAACAATTACAAGCTGTCAGAATTAGAATCGGTTTGCAAGTATATATTGGTTTCATTACCAAAAGAAGTAATGCTGGCTTTTATAGCGAAAACAGCATTTTTGTAAGTATTATAATGTTTGTCTCTACAGGTTCTCATAATTTGTCCACAAAAGCAATTACACTTGTTATTATGGTCACTGAAGCTGATATTTTAATAGAGTTAGCCAGAGGCAGATCTGGGAGATAATCCACAGAGAACAGTCAGGCTAGAACTTTTGCTTTGGGAAAACTTTCCTGTTTTCCACATCACCCAAGAGATTTAGCAACATGAAGAGAAAGGAGCCAAAAAAGGTTAGGGAGAGGGAGAAGGAAACCTTTGCTTAATTCTGCTTATCGGAAGTGGGGAGGAAAGAGGAGAAATTTTGCAGAGTCACAAGTCAAAGTGAAAGTAACAGCAGTTTCAACAGAAACTGCCTTAGTTACCTTAGTCAATGTATAAATCACTTATATTATTTATTCCCTTTGACTGTGACATATATGAGAAAATCACAATCACAAAGATCTTGGTTAAGCATTAAAATTAATGCCCTCCTTCATTTCCTTTCTTTCCTCTCTTTTCCTTCCTTCCTTCCTTCTTTCCTTCCTTCCTTCCTCCCAACCCTCTGCTATGTTAAAACACTGCCTTATAGGTTGTTGTTGTTGTTTTTTTTTACAACAGAGTATTTTCATCCATATATCTAGATAATTTGAAATTCCTTGCAAGGTGTAACAATAGAAATAACTGCTCAAAATCTTCTTATAATAAAACATCAAATGAAGCACAACACAGGGAGATGTATGTTCAACAAAAATATTCAGTACTGGGTTGTAGAAGATCCAGCACAGAGCCCAGACCAAGAATGCATTTCCTGTGAATTGTGAAATCCTCCAAATGCTCCATTTGTGGATGACATTGTCTTGATTGCATCCAATCCCAAACTATTATAGTTTCCAGGAGCTTCTGCAACCACTCAAAATGGCCTCGCTAATAACACAGGAAAGATCAAATAGATGATGAATGTCTATTTCCCAAATTTTAATATGTTCTAAGGTACTGAATCTACAATAAGTCATAAGTGTTAAATAATTGAGAACATCTAAAAAAGTGGTTAAGACAGTCAGAAGAAACAGAGAGACCTCTTGGAATATGAGCCATTCAATTTCTACTAGGAGATAAGCCTGGAGCTGCTTTGAGCGACAAGTACACCTAAACATGAATGCATATATTCCTTGACTGACCAAATAGCAGTAAGCAGCTAAGAAGCCCTCAGATAGTGGTAGATGATAGAACATTTTTTTGAGTTGGGTCATAGATAAATTCCAAGTTGACTTTGGCTTATTTTTCTGCAGGCTAAATAATTCCATTATAAAAAAAAAACTGCCACAAAGAATTTTTCCTTGTGTTAAATGTCAGCATTTGAATATGCCAAGGATATATAAAAGAAGTCCCTTATTTTGTACCTTCTAACTATAGTTTTAATGTTTAATCTTCTAACTATAAAGTTTTATAAAGTTTGATTTTCTAAGTATAGTTTCAAAAATATAAGTGCAAAGTGAATATATTTAGAATGTTAGAGTGGGAAGGGACCTTAGATAACCAAATCCAACTTCCTGTATCTTACAAACGAAGAAGCAGAATCCCATGGAAATCAAATTACTTTCTTGTGGTCCTATGGCTATTAAGGAATAGAACACGGGCTAGAACCCAGATTTGTTGACTCCCATACTTTTTAATTATGTTGTCCAGCATCCCTCTTCAGTGGTAACAATCTGGCAATTCTTGTCTCTGCCTGGGGTGGGGTGGGACAGGGATTGAAAAGTAGCAAGGAGGATCAGTGGATCTTCATGGATGCTGTCTCAGGGTGTTCAAGAATATTAAATCACAACAATAAGCAAGGGAAATGAACCAGGCAGCCCAGCTGACACAGCAGAGAGAATGCTGGACTTACAGTCAGGAAGAACAGAAGTCACATTCTGCCTCAGATATTTACTAGCAATGTAACCCTGGGCAAGTCACTTAGCCTCAAGTTCCTCATATGGAAAAATGGGTACAATCATAGCCCCTACTTCATGAGGATACATGTGTAAAGCACTTTGTAAATCTTAAAGCACTATGTAAAGGGTAGCTATGATTATTAGCAAGACTGAAGGAAAAAAAAACACAACATTGTAATATAAAGGTAAAATATAGGGTGTCCCAAAAGTCTTTAGTGCTATGAAGGCTTAAAATTGCACTAAAACTTTCTGGGACACTGTATAATAGAAGTCTACACTAAAATGTAATCTAATCTGTTAAAAGAAAGAACCAACACTTGGATTAGCTAACACAATATTATATGATCATCTGAATGTGGGCTGTCATTCACATTGTCAATTATCAGCTGCAAAATTTTTATCCCAAGCTGGTAAAAACCTCTCATGCTCCTACTCCTCCTCCCACCTCAGGCAATACAAACTAATTTTAATAATCATCTAAGAGAAACATAATTAGAAAAGCAAATCTGCTATAAAAAAAACAAACCCCACAAAAGCTATCATGTCCCAAACCAAGTATACTGCACACAGGTTTTGGATACCCTACTGATTTTTTATTATCTAGATTGTTCCCTTCAAATACTATGAGTAAAAATTATAATAATGGCTGACTCAATAAACACCAGTGCCTCCTTATTACCTTCAAGATCAAATATAAAATTCTCTGGCATTTAAAGATCTTCACAACTTGGGGCCTTCATGTACTTTTCTTGCCTCTACATTCTATATGATCCAGCAACACTGGCCTTCTTCCTGTTCCTTGTACACAACATTCAAATTCCCAACTAGGTGACTTTTCCCAAGATATCTCCATTCCTGGAATGTTTTCCCTCTTCACCGCCACCTCCTCGATTCCCTGACTTTCTTTAATAATGATGATCAGTCATTTCTCAGTCCTGTCCAACTCTTCATGACCCCATTTGAGGTTTTCTTGGCAGAGATACTGCCAATGTATGGTTTGCCATTTCTTTCTCCAGCTCATTTTACAGATGAGGAAACTGAGGCAAACAGGGTAAAGCAACTTGCCCAGGGTGACACAACTAGTAAATGTCTGAGGCCAGATTTAAACTCAGGAATATGAGTCTTCCTAACTCCAGGTGTGGTGCTCTATTCATCTGCTCTCTTTCTCTCTCTCTCTTTCTTCACACACACACACACACACACACACACACACACACACACACGTGTATTTTATCATACATACATACATGTACACATATACATATATATCTTGTATGTATATAGTTGCCCATTGTGTTGTCTTTCCAATTAGAATGTGAGCTACTTGAGTTATCTCAAATATTCAGTAAAATGCTTAATAAATGCTTGTGGACTGACATTTGTAAGGTGATTTTACAGTTTATGAAGCACTTTCCTTAAGACAAATCTTTCAGCAGAAACAACTATTGATCCCCATTTTACTGATTGTTTTTCTGAGCCCACATTAGGGATCTTCCCTAATCATTGAGATCTGGAAAAATAAATGTTTTTAAAGACTCTAATGGGAGGTGAGGAGAGAAAAAGAGAGAGAGAGAGAGAGAGAGAGAGTATTGATAGCTCCAGATTCACAGAGATGTTATATATAATGCATAATATAGCTTGATAAATCTAGCATAGAGCTATGTAAAGTATATTCAATAAAAACTTTTTTCCCTTATGTAACACGCAGCATTTTTGAATAGACATGTTGAATTTCATAAAGCCTGACCAGGATTATAAACAATATAAACAATAGAGTAACCACTAAGTTCAGATAAAGACAATTTCACTGAAGCAGTTTCTTTATTTTCTTTTTCCACTATCTGGCAGTTAAAGGAACTGGCTAGTAAGACCATGGCGTACTCAAAAATCTCAGTGGCTCCCCATATACTAGAAGATAAAATACAATCTCTTTACGCTGGCATTTAGAGCCCTCTACCATCTGGCTCCCAACTACCTTTCCAGCCTCATTTCATACTATTCCCCTTGATGGATTTTACATTGCAGTCAAATTGGACCATTAGCCATTCCCTTCAGCCACTTCCCCATTTCTGGAATGCAGCCCCTTTCCACCTTTACCTCTTAGAAACCTTGCCTTCCTTCAAGGCACAATCCAAGGGCTACTTCTTCCACAAAGCCTTCCCTGATGCCTCAATCCTTAGTGATCTTTCTCTCAATTCTTCTTGTACTAAATATGCCTATATGTACATGATCTAGGGCAGCTAAGTGGTACAGTGGAGAGAATGCCAGGCCTGAAGTCAGGAAGACTCATCTTCCTGAGTTCAAATTCAGCCTTAGACACTTACTAGCTGTGTGATCCTGGCCAAGTTACTTTGCCCTGTTTGCCTTAATTTCCTCATCTGTAAAATGATCTGGAGAAGGAAATGGCAAATCACTCCAGTATCTTTGCCAAGAAAACCCCAAACAGGGTCATGAAGACTTAGGAATGACTGAAACTCTTGACCAACAGCACCATATATGCTATCTTTTCCCAGTAGAATGTAAGCTCTTTGAAAGCAGAGCCTGCTGAGCTTCTGTCTTCAAATCTTCAGAGTCTAGCATAGTATCCTACAGATGGTATGCACTTAGAATATGTTTGCAGAAATGAATTATTCATCAGGATCAAATCTATATACAATTTTTTTTCTTCCTTCCACACCTGTCTCGACTCAGATCATGACTCTAATTTTCCTAAGCTTCAGCTTTAAGGAAAGAAGGAAAAGAAGGGGGAAAAAATAAATTCGCAATTAATTAGACTCTGTAATCCAAATTGTAACCTACAATTTGCCAAATGGCTGGGAACCTTGACCTTAAACTGACCAGAAGCATGGCAGAGTAGCATGGCCTTGATAGGTAGTTAGAAACTAACCAAAATATCCTGACTCTGACAGTGTATACAATGTCCCACACCCATAGGCCCCAGCTCTCCAATGAAAAGAGAGAGATGCATTTTTTAAACCTTACTTTAGAGGCAGGCTTGGTCATTATAATTACAATATTCATTTTTAGGTTTTTAAAAATTATTTGTTATTTATATGCTTATTATTTATTTATTTATTTATTTTGTTCTTTCCAGATCATAAAATTTAGAGCTGGAAGGGACCTTAGGAATCCTCTAGCCCAGAGTGTCAAACTCATAGCCTGCAGGCAGCTGGTAGCCTGCAAAGCTCCCTGCTGGAGCCCAATTAAAATGTAATTGGGAATGTTTAACAAAATAAATAAAAATAAAGTACAACACAGTGTTAATTTGTAGTTTCCTAAATTAATATATGGCTATTGGAGTTTGATACCACTGTGTTCTAGTCCAACTTCTTCATTTCATAGACCAGGAAACTGAGGCTCAAAGATAATGATTAGTGACTTGATCCAGGTCAAATAGGTTACAGAATCAAACTTTCAAAGATGGGCAGACCAGAATAAGCACTGATAGTTTATCTGTAAGAACATTTTTTTTTTACAAAAATATAGACACCAGACTAATTTTGATGGCGGGGGATGGAGAGCTAAGTCATTTTCCTTATTGCTGTCAAAAGACAAGATTGCTGAGCTTTAACTCCAGAGATGTAGGTAACATTTCCAGTCATATTCAGAAAGTGTCCAAGAAGCTAAGCATGGCTCTTTGATGTGGATGGGGTGCAAATTTGACCAAGATAGTTATTAGAACCAATTTGATTTAGGTGTCAACCACACATGCAAACCAAATAATGAGAATAACCATACCCCCACATTTCCCTAGTACTTCAAAAGGCTTTGTAAGACTGTTTTCTCATAACAAGCTTGTTAGGTTAATATTGTAGGCAGCATTTCTCCCTTTTTATAGAGGAGGAAACCAAGCCTCAGAAACATTAAGTGGCTTATACAAGGTCCTCCAGGTACTGCCTGGTAGTGTCTGAAACCAGGTCTCAGCTGTTTCAGCCCCTTCCTTCCTCTTTTCCCTCTCTTCCCCCCCTCTCTCCCTTCCTTCTCTCCTTCCTCCCTCCCTCATTCCCTTCCTTCCTTCTTCCTTCTCTCATGAAAGGTACAGGCAGAAAGATGCCCAGACATAGATAGTTGCTTGAAAAAAATGTCAGTGGAAGAAATAGGTGGAGATGGGAAATCAGGGGGCTTTCCCTTCCCTTCTCACCTTACCTGCTTTCAGAGAAGTAATATGGCATGATGAATAGAGCTAGTCTCAGAATCAGGTAGACTGGCTTCCTTTGAGTTCACCTTTGACATATACTACTGACCATGTAAACCATGACGTATCACTTTACCTTTCAGTGTCCTGGGCAACTCTCTAAAACTGTAAATTTAGCAACAAGTACAGATCTGCATTGTCAGAGGGAATTTCCTCTTTGGGAGCTCCTTGTGTCGATGAAATCACAGCTGTCCTATACATAGCTTCCCTCTGAGTATCCAGGGATACTTTGTAAATCTTTTAACACCGGAATGTTCTTAGAAAGCCCTGCCTTTTAAGCCCTGGCTCTGATCTGCCATTTAGTAACTGTGTGGTACTGGAAGTCATTTATACTTTCTGCATCTCAATTTCCTCATCTATAAAAGAACTAAGTGAAAGAACTGCATCCCTCCCAGATCTAATATTCCAGTAGTCTATGAGTGTACTTTTATATTTTTTGAGTGTACTTTTATATTTTAAATTATAAAATCAAAATATTAAAAACAGCTGAAAATAGGAGTGATTTTCAACATTCTAAAGTAACATACTTCATTTTCTGGAATACGTTTTTCTTTGTATTGATCAATGACAGGCACACATGAGAGTCAATATATGAGTTTTAAATGAACCTCTGCATGACTTCTGGGAGGAAACTTCTTCCTAAAGTAAATTAATCTGTGGTCTTTCTAGGACCTGAACGTATTTGATGAAGCAGAGGAACTAAGCTATTTTGCAATAATGTTAATTATACATGTAGTATGTATATGTATACATATTGTAACATATAGTAACTCCACAGGGTGGCTCCTATCTTCATGCTGATTTTCTAGCTTGTCATGCATTGCTTTAATCAGCAGGAGAAAGAGACCTATTCAGGCTTGAGGATAATGAGGAAGTAGGCGACTCACCAGCTTGCTGACTTTACAGTTCTTACTAGGGTAAATGGACGATCTGAAAAGCAGGGTCGCTATTAAAAGGAAGCATCTCATCAAAAAAAAAGGTTTTAAGAAACAGAATAGCAGTTGTGCCCTATAAAGTATTGCTGCCAGCTTTCTTCTTTTGTGCCTCCCTGGGCCCAGCTTCTCCCTTAGAAAAATTAGTTTTAAACAAATTCTAGATAGGAGTAAAGTGCTCTTGTACATGGTACGCAAATCTAAGCAATCTTGCATAGAGTCACTCACCCAAGGTAAGAAAGTAATCCAGAGGAATAGCAAAGGACACCTATTCACACTTTACTTTACACTACAATCTGTCTCTTTAGGAGATGGCACAGAAGCAATAAATGAATGAATGAACAAACAAATAAATATATAAAAACTCTAAACCAAATCAAACCAAAAAACTGTTCAACAACAACTGCAGGCTGGTGCATTTTTGGTCATTAGTGACAATGTTTAACACAGATTGTGTGTTACTTCATGTGCAGGGTTAGGATGACAGTGTTCATTCCTTGTCCCTACTGTGTTGCTTTACCACACTTCTACAGGGATGATGACAGAAAGGGTTCAAGAATGGTGAGGTGGCAGAAATAAGAAGCAGTTGGAGCTGGTCAATCTGATTGCTACTAATGGTCTTCACTATGTTTAGGATTTAGAAGGCTTATTGAAAAACCATTAAAATAAATCAACATTTCCTTACAAACCACAAACATAAGTGAATTTTCAGAATAGAAATCTGAATAGAAGCACAATTAATCAGTTTACTAATTATACTTCCCTGCAACGAACATAAAAATGTTTATAAATATAAATGATATCATCTCAGCTTATCAAACAAACCAGGAAAACTTAAAGTGATGAATTATTTTTGTAGAAACAAAAACATGTAATGTTTCAGTTATAACTACCATTGTAATGATGGTTTCTGATGCTAGGTTTTCTAGTATTCTCTCTTTTTTTATGGCATGTATTTCCAGGTGAAGAAATATGTAGAAAGAAATAAAAAAAATGTAGAGCAAAATTGGTGTTTCAATTTTCAATTTTTAAATTTCAAGTAATTTTCTAAATGAATGTTGTGTTTTTGTGCATGTGTGTATATAGGGAGGCTTCAGAAAATCTCTCATTTATATATGTCTGCATGTTTTTTGAAGAGAAGTATAAACCAGTTAAGCAGTTAACTTTGCATCTGTTTCCATTTCTCTTCTGAAACTATTTAAAATTTGACATTCTCCATTGACTATGGTCATCTGTCATTAGTAAGTATAAATAAAGTTGAATTTCCAGAAGAAAATGTAAACTAATTTATCAGTAGTTTGCAAATAATTTTGTCCATTCTAGGAAGACATTTCTGGGTCCATGAGGAAAAATGTAGACTATGAAGGACTCTGTCAAAAATAAGTGATAGGATCGTAAATTTTGATTTGGAAGGGACCTTAGAGGTCATCTGGTCTTAGAGAGTCCTCAGGTCCTGAGAGATTAAATAGCTTCCCTAAAGTCACACAAATAGTGTATGTTCATGACAGGATTTGAACCCAAGTCTCCTGTCTCCAAATCTATTTGGTGGTACACACACAAGACAGCAAAGCAAGCCAGCTTTAGTGAGAGCCATACTTTTAACATGAACTGAAGTTTGGGAGGATGGCAAAAACAAATCAGGTTTGCTGAAGTCCTGGAAAGAATGAGGCACCCTCAAATCGGTAAAATCTGATTGTTGTTGTTTTCCTTTTTTTTCCTTTTTTCATAGGGTTCTTAGGGTTTAGCAGGACCAGGAATTTGGAGAAGAGAGTGAGACAAGTGGACCTGGGCAGTGATGCTGATTCATACTAATGGGAAGGGAAGACTCCTGGGGAATTGGAGGCTAGTTGATATTCAAACTTCCCACAGTAGGAATGGAGCTTTGGGCCATTAGTGCTGGTCCTCTGACGGGATGACTCCGGAGTTTTGAAATTCCTCAGGGGATTCCTTGTGTAGCAGAGTGGAAAACCTAGTTGAGTTATTACAATGCAGTAGAGTCCTGAGCCTAGCTTAAGTGATGGGCTGACAACAGTAGCCATTTGAAAAATTTATCTGACTCATTCTTCCACATAAAAAAACCAACTCTCCTGCAGTGAATTCAGCTGAACTCATTGAAAAGATGTCGTTTGTGATTACCCTAATTCTAAACAGATTGAAACTATATGGGAGCCTAGGAGAGCAGGGATATCCATCTTATCTAGACTTTGTATCTTCCCCAATTAAATTCAAATTAATAAGCACTTATTACACAACTTCTATAGTGGGTGCTCTACACTTTTATATAGAAAAACCAACAAAACCAATTACAAAAAACAATAACACTCTCTTCCTTCAAATTGAGCTTATAGTCTACTGAGGAGGTGAGTGCGGTGAGGAAAAGCAAGCACAGTGTTTTGTACACAGCAGGCACTCAAAGTGTGCTCAGTGAATTGAACTGAAAACTAAGATTTATCAGCCTTTATTGTGTTACAAAACTTACTAAGGTTTGAGTCACCAACGTGTACACCCATTACACCAAATCAAAAGAATGGGAGAAAGCAAACCTACTTCATTTTCACATCTGTGTAAAAACACCTAAAGTGACCAAAATTATTAGGAAATAATGTAAATGAAATATAAGTAAGATGTTTGACAAATTCTGATGATTCTCTATGAATTTAAATATGGATATACTTTCACCAAGCAGTATTTCCTGGGTTTTTTGCTTAGTAAAACCAACTCAAAACCTTTTTTTTTAAACTTGAGTCAACAAAATTTTCTGAGTTTCCTATTACACACTCACTACTTTTTTTTTGAGAGGCTGCAATGTTCTATCCAATCTCTTAATAACCCAATCACCCAGGATCAAAGTGGTTATGTCATATTGATTCCCTTTCTTCCTTGCACCCATATCTAATCATTCTGTCCTATCTGTTCAGCCTCTGAAATCTTTCTCATATTCATCCCCTTTCCTATCACCCTGGTTCTAGTTCTGATTGACTCTCATCTAGATTATTGCAATAGCTACCTGATTGGTCTTCCCAATTCCATTCTCTCCCTCCTCTTATCTATCCTAATGCCATATGAATTTTTCTTATACATAGTATCCACAGTACTTCCCTGCTCCAATCATTAAAATGACATCTTAGAATCAAAGTCTGATAGATATGGAAGAAAATGAAGGATCAGTTAGTTCAGGGGTTCTTTTCTTCCTTTGTGCCATGGACCCCTTTTGAAAGTTTGGTGAGTGTTCTCACATCTTCCCCATTAAGTAAAATACATAGGATTACATAAGAAATCAATTATACTGAAATACAGTTTTAAAAATATTACCAAAAAAAGTTTGTGTACCCCAGGGTTAAGAACTCCTAATTTAGTTCAAACCCCACATTTTACCAGTGAGGAAACTGAAGTAAAAAGTTAATTGGCTTGCCTGAGATCACACAGTTAGTAAGTGACATTGCCAAAATCCTTAACCTGGCATTCAAGGTTCTGGCTCCATTCTACCTTGCCAGCTTTATCTCACCTCTCCTCCCTTCATACAACCTCCCTTCAGGCAAAGTAGATTATTTATCACTTCACTAAACAACATCCTTTTGCTCAGAGAGAAATCCGTCCTGTCCTTCAGGGTTCTGTTCAAATGCCTTCTTTTCCAAGAAGCCTTACCTGATACTTTCAGCAAGAAGTAAATCACTTCCTTCCTCTGAACTCCCATAGGATCCTGACCCTCTCTTATTCATTCAGCATTCTATACTTTATGCTACGGTTGTTGGGGATTTTTTGTACATAATGCTATGTTGTAGAATAGGAGAAACAATGTGATACCTCCTGAGCTATGTCATAATCTATTTGATTGCAGAAACTATCTCTGTCATCTTTGTATACCCCATAGCACTTAGCAAAATATCCTATATATACTGTGAATGCTCAATAAATGATCATTAAGAATATTTGAATAAAAGGAGAGCAGCTACAAGGGATACAATTATTACCTCTTACCTGGACTATTGCAATGACCTCCTCCATTGCAACAGAGTTCCTCTCTCAATTTTCTCCACACTTCAAGCACTCTTCCACACAGCTACCAAAGTGATTTTGCATAGGTCTGATCCCATGTTGCTATCCTTTCCAATGAACAACAGTGACTCGCAATTGCCCCTAGCAAAAAATATGAACTCCTCTGTTTGCCTTTTAAAGTCCTTCACAACCTGGCCCCAACTAACCTTTCCAATGTCATTGCACATTAGTAGCTTCCCATACTTTTATGGGAAGCCAAACTAACCTTCTGTCTGCTCCTCAATCACATGCTCCAGCTACCACTTCCATACTTTTGAAAAGGCTGATTTCTATGGCTAGAATGTACTCCCTACTCTCCTCCTCCAGATAGAGCCCCCTGTTTTCTCCATAGAAACCTGAATTTTCTTTTCCAGTCGTATCAAAAGCATCACCTTCCATACAAAACCTTTTTTCCAGATCCCCACTTCCCTAACTACAACTAGGTCTTGATTAGTGCAAATGATTAATGCCCTGAAGTGGCCATATCTATTTGAATTAGTAATATTTGAAATCATAATTATGTAAAATATGGTTATTGGTTCTAACCCAAAGGAGATATGCAGTGCAAATTCAAATAACGTGATCACTTCCCAGGATTCATTATTCCCACTAATTGAGACCTAGCTGTACCTTGCATTTAATTACTTTTTATTTATATTTATTCTGCATATATATACATATACATACATAATATATATACACATACATTGTCTTCCTGATAAAAAGTATGATCCTTGACATCAGAGATTGTTTCCATTTTTTTTCTTTGTATATTTAGCACCTAGCACCATGTCTGGCATAAAGTAGGTACTTAATAAATGCTGGATGACTGACTGATAGTTGGGGAGACAGAACACATTATAATAATAATAATAATAATAATAATGTATTATTACTACTAATAATCTATTATAATATAACTAATAATTTATGTACTGCTCTGCATACATTGTCTCCTTTGAGTTTTATAATAACCTTGTAAGGCACTATAATTATTAGTATTCCCATTGTAAGGATGAAGAAACTGAGGCTCAAACAGTTATATTACTTGCCTATGATCATACAGCTAGTAATTATCAGAGGAAGAGTTTGAACCTAGATTTTTTTGACTGATGTCTAGGCCAACACTCCAGCTAGCAAACCATGCTGCTTCTCTGACAGAAACATGTATACCATAACTGAATACCATAAACCAAAATTGAATACCATAAGTGCAAATTAATGTAGTGCAAACTGAAAAAGTGCCAAGTAGCAGAACAAGGGGTAGCTAGGTGGCACAATGGATAGAGTGCCAAGAAGACTCATCTTCCTGAGTTCAAATCTGGCCTCAGACACTTACCAGCTGTGTGACCCTGGGCAAGTTACTTCACCCTGTTTGCCTCAGTTTCTTCATATGTAAAATGAGCTGTAGAAAAAAATGAAAAAACTACTCCAGCATCTTTGCCAAGAAAACCCCAAATGGGATCATGAAGAGTTGGACTTCACTGGAACAACTTCACAACAACAATGGTAGAGAAGTAAATAGTTTTGTGGGGGTCAAGTATAGAAGGTCTGATAAAGTAAGTGATTTTGATAAAAGGTTTTGAAGGAAGGGATACATGAAATTTGAGAAATGCAAGGATCACTCAGCTCACCTAGGCCAACCCTGTTATTTCACAGATGAGGCTATGGAGGACCAGAGAGGTCAAACAGCTTTCTCAAAGTAACAACCGATTTGTGACAAACTCCGAACTTGATATTGATGCTTTTGATTCCTACTCTAATATTCTTCCCACTACATCACAATGGAAGCTTTGTGAAAGTGAGAAAAAAAGTTAGCAAGGAGGTGCCTGTGGTTAACTGTGCTGGTGATATAGAAATAACGGATGATGTTTGTATAGCACTGACATGTCAAGGGACAATAATCACAAGAGTGAAAATTATTTTTCTGCAGATCAAGAAAACCACTTGAGAGAAGGCTCCATTGGCCTTTGATTCAATAAATCCTACAGAAAGACAGCTGCTGTACCAGCTAGGAGCCCATGCAGCTGCATATCCTTGAAAATGCCTTTCAAACTAGATGATCTCTGTTGACAAACAACTTTGAAAGACTTAAGAACTCTAATCAATGCAATGACCCTCCACAATTTCAGAGGAATGATGCCAAAGTATGCTACCCACCTCCTGACAGAGAAGTTGATAGACTCAAGATGAAGAATGAGGCAAACACATTTGCACAACCAATGTGGTAATTGCTTGACTATATATTTATTATAAAGATATTGTTTTTCTTTTTCATTTTCCTTTTTCAGTGGAGGGATAGGAGACAAAATAAATGCTTATTAATAGGAAAACTTATTTTAAAAAAATAATGTCCAAAAAGGATGCTGAGTGTGCTGCTCCTACTCAGAAGCCTGCTCTTTTCTGCTGGTGACATCAGAATCTCCTGTTCCATTACTAAATTAAGGAGCTACGTGACATAACACAGTGTTAGACCTGGAGTTGTGAAGCCGAACTCAAATCCTTCTTCAGACACTTTCTAGCTGTGTGACCCTAGGCAAATCATTTAAATTCTTTCAGCACCAGTTTTCTCATCAACAAAAGAGGGGATAGGCCAGTTAGGTGGTGCAGTGGATAGAGTGCTGGGCCTAGAGTCAGGAAGACTTGTTTTCATGAGTTTGAATCTGGCCTCAGACACTTACTGGCTAGTTGTGTGTCCCTGGACAAGTCACTTAACCGGTTTGCCTCAGTTTCCTCATCTGTAAAATAAACTGGAGAAGGAAGTGGCAAACCACTCCAGCATCTTTGCCAAGAAAAACCCAAATGGGGTCACAAAGAGCTGGACACAACTGAAAAAAAATAGGTGATAATAATAGTATCTATCTCATAGGGTTGTTTGGAGGATCAAATGAGATAATATATATGTAAGTCATTTTGTAAACTTTAAAGTGATATATAAATATTAGCTATTGTTAAATCATGCATGATTATTGAACATGTTATGCTTTACTGGTACAATATGATCTGCTGTCCAGAACTATCTAGAGAAAATCCTTGTTTCTCTCCTGCTGTAGCAGGAAGAGAAGACATCTTTCTAGGCTCAGACAAATCTAAGGACAGTTCTCTCAATACACTGATACATCCCCGTGCATACAATCAGTTAAAATACTAGTAAAAACTAGTGGAGGGTGGAGGGTGGAGGGAGGTGAACAAAACTTGATGATCCTTAAGGCCCATTCTACTTTAGGACTGCTCTGATTTTTTTTTAATTAAGTATCTCCTTACATTGAGTATGAAATCTGCCTCTCTGCAACTTCTGACACTATTTTTAGTTTTGCCTCCTGACACAAACAGACCAAGTTTCACGCCTCTTCCACACTAGAAGCATTTCAGATATTGGAATACTGCTATTTTGTGTCGCTCCTTGGAATCAAGTCTCCTCTGTTCCATGATAGATTTCTACAAGTGATCCTCATGTGTCATAATTTTGAGGCCCCTCAGCCTCCCAATTATCCCATGACTTTCTAAAATTTGATGCCCAGAAACCGACACAATACTCCAGATGTGGTTTGAACAAACAGGACTGTTAGATCCTTTATTTTGAACAATGTGTCTCTTTCAGTGAAAACCTAAGATGGTGTTTGTTTTTTTGTTTATCATATTGAAGTGTTAACATTGAATATGCAGTCAACTAAAACCCATAGTCTTCAGACACATTTATCTAGGCACAGTTCACCTACCCTTATACTTAAGAAATTGATTCTTTCTTTTATCCTAAATGTAGGCCTTTGTATTTATCCCTATTAATTTTCATCCCTATTTTATACTATTTAGAAAATTAAAATTAGTAATGGGGGTCTAGTTTGTGAATGAGAGATAAAACTACAACATTTTTCACACTATAAAGATATTAATTTGTCAGTGCTTAATTTTTTAATAATCTTTGAAGTGATATAAGAGCTGCAATATTTAACACTAATAGAAAGTACAGGATAAAGGCCAACTTTAAAGAACTTACATGACTAGTCCCTGGCATATTCAATTTATGAATGACCCATAGATAGAGGAGATAAAGGGATGTAAGAATCTGGAACTCCCATCCTTGTTCTCTATAAGGCCAAATACCATTAGTTTCCCAATTCAGAATACCTAAGGTATAACTGGTCTACTTTCTTGTATGCTAAGGTAGAGAGATATCTCGGCTTATATAGATAACAGAGAATTACGTAATTCCTGGTGCCCAGGAATCTATTATTTTCTGCTACCTTCCTTTTTTTTAAATCACTCCACTCTTGCTTCCTTCACAAAATCCAAACAATTTGGGGGGCCTAACAGCCACTACCAGGGAAACTGAAATCATTTAATTGTGGAAATGTGTGCATCATTGTATAAGAGAAATGAGAAATTATGTGATGAGTGGTTGAAGGATTTTGAGTACTAAAAGGAGAAATTTGAATCTGACTGGTTAGGCTATGGTGAACCATTATACCTTTCTAGATCATAATAGTGATATAATAAAAACTGATGACAATTATTCTATCAGCTAGGTCAAGTATTAAATGAGAAGAACTTGGAAGATAGGAGACTAGTTAAAAGGCTACTGCAGTAATCTGGGTAAGAAGAAAAAAGATACAGGACTCAGGTTGAGGAACCTGTGGCCTTGAGGCCATAGGTTCCCCACAACAGGAATAGCTCCACAAATAATTGTAGAGGAGGAATCTGATTTTCAGCTCCTATCCAGAAGTCAAGGAGTAAATTGAAAGATGTTAGAAGTGTGTTATATCCGCAACCTTGGGACATCATGTGAGGTTAGTAGTGACATTGAGAACAGGAAAATGGTGAAGAATAATAATTTACATTTTTTTTTAGGCAACTGGGGTTAAATGACTTGCCCAGGGTCACACAGCTAGGAAGTGCCAAGTGTTTGGTCTGAGGCCATATTTGAACTCAGGTCCTCCTGACTTCAGGGCCAATTCTCTACATGGCGCCACCTAGCTGCCCCAAAAAAGTCCCTTTCTTTGTTTGTTTTTGTTAGGCAATGGGATTAAGGGACCTGCCTAGCTGCCCCAATAATTTACATTTTTTAGAAAGCTTTACATTTACAAAATACTTTCCTAGCATGGTTTTTTTTTGGCTTTTTGGTGAGGCAATCAGGGCTAAGTGACTTGCCCAGAGTAAGTGTTTAAGTGTCTGAGGCTGGATTTGAACTCAAGTTCTCCTGACTCCAAGGCCAGAGCTCTATTCACTGTGCCACCTAGCTGCCCCTAGCATGTATTATTATTATCATTTGATAGATGAGGAAGAAGTTGTAGGTTACTGAGGCACATAGCTAGCAAGTGGCAAAGACAGGACTTGGTATTTCCACTATACCACAGCAATGAATATACACTGGGAATTTGGGAGTACAGGTGGTATCTATCATTGATAGATACATATTTGGGGGTGGATGGAAAATACCAGGTTTCAGTGTATAGGCATCAGTGGGGCAAAAGAGTCGAAATTGCCTTTTAGATACTAATAGATATTGGGCAGCTAGGTGGCACAGAGGATAGAGTGCCAGGCCTGGAGTCAGGAAGACTCATCTTTCTGAGTTCAAATCCAGTCTCAGACACTTATTTGTGTGACCCTGGACAAATCACTTAACCCTGTTGACCTCAGTTTCTCATTTGTACAATGAGCTGTAGAAAGCAATCTTTGCCAAGAAAACTCCAAATGAGATAATGAAGAGTTAGACATGACTGAAAAATGACTAAACATCAACAATAAAAAAGATATTAGATAAGACCCTAAGCACACCTCTAGGTTAACTCTCCTATTGCCAGTCCGTATCTATATTGATAGGAAGATGAAAGAGGAGAGTGAAAAATAGGCTTAATGAAGAGTTAGAAAGAGTAGCAGTGAAAAGTACTAGGGAAAGCTGGGCAGAGGTCATTTCAGAAATAGGTAATGATATCAGCCAGAGGGGTACCACCGTATGGTGGACAGAGGTAGATGAGGTGGATACACAGGAAGACCGGGATTTAAATGCTGCTTCTAACTAGCTGTGTGATCATCAGTAAGTCAGTTCAACTCCTATACCTCCAGGAAGCTGTCTAAGATTTTAAGTTACAGACTAGCTGCTGACCTGCATTAGCAGAGGGAGTTCCCTAGATCATGAAATCACAGATTTGGGCCAAACCACAACAATAACGACAGGTGATGATTATATGGCCCTTTATAGTCTACAAAAATTAGCTTATCTGATCCTCATAGCAACCATGTGAGGTAGGTAATGAAGATTCTCTCCCCCTAATTTTAAAGATGAAAAATCAGAGACACAGAAAAGTTAAGTGACTTCAAAGTTAAGTGGCAGAAGCATCATTGAGACTTCTGACTTTCAAAACCAGTACTCTCTCCTCTCCACCATAGCTCTCACTACTGTCACACTGAAGGGAAGTGGAGTTTCTAATACACATACATACATAAACCGAAGAAAGGTGGATTAGCCAAGGGATACGTACTGTTGGAAGTTTGCCTTGTTTCAAGTCTGTATGAAACAAACTAGCCACTGCAAAGTTGCCACACCAAATGGCAGTGAATGTATTACTTACTGACAATTGCAACAGACGGGATAAGAACAGAAGAGGCTATAAAGAAGACGAAATTCTTCTCAGATAATTAGGGATAACATATGCCCATAGAGTAATGGAGGGTATACCAGAAGGTGCCTTCTTTTTTGAGCAACACAGACAATCAAATTAGTTAATTCAGGTCATTCCTCCTCCCTCTTCTTTCTTCTTTTCTCCTCCTACCCTTCAGGCTAGAGCTATCCAGCCCTTTAGTCCACACTGGTATAATAGGCATTGTTGTTGTTGAGTTGTGCCTGGCTCTTCACAACCCCATGGACCATAGCACACTAATGCTATCCATGGGGTTCTTGGCAAAGATACTGCAGTGATATGCCATTTCCCTCTCCAGTGAATTAAGGCAAACAGAGGTTGAGTGACTTGTCCAGGGTCACACAGCTAGTATCTGAGGCTGGATTTGAACTCAGGTCTCCCCGACTCCAGGCCCAGCACTCTGTCCTCTAGCCACCTAGCTGCCTCCTATAAAAAGCTTGGTAATTACTAAATCTTCTCTACACTTTGTGCTGTGTGGACACAGCTACTATTTCTAGGTAGCCATGACAGATAAAGTGAACTATACAAGAGTAAAGCTGTGAACTATGGTATCTCCAGGGAAGATTTTTTTCCCCATTTACAATTCATAACTTACTTTGCAAAAGTGGAAGAGTGAGACGCTAAAGACAATATTTGAAAACAAATTCTAAGTTAGCTTTACAATTTCAAAGGCAATGTTATATTTTATTAAATTTGGCTCTTTATTCCAGTAACATTTAAGGCTCTATGCCTGAAAAAACCTTCAGGTTAAAATTTAAGAACAATGATGAAGGTCCAAATTTGAAATAAAATCATTTTTTCCTGAGAATTTTCTTGTATATTTAGATTTTCTAACTTGAAAAAAGGATTTATATATGTGTGTGTATATATATATGTTGTCAACCTAAAACTAATACGCCAAAATGGACAAAAACAATTTTTTTGTTGATTTTTTTGTTTAGCCCCTTAGTTTATTAGGTGATTCCCAGCCTGTGTGTGTGTGTGTGTGTATGTATGTACGTATGTACCTCTGTGTGTGTATGTATGTGTGTGTGTGTGTGTGTGTGTTAAATGCACTTTGTAGAGTAGTAACTTCTTTCTTATAAAAGTATTTTGAGATTTAAGGGTGTTCATAAAGAGAAATGAAAAAGTTATATGTGTTTTATAAGCACGTATGACTACACATTCAACAAATAGAATGTCTTCTATTGGTATGCGTTTGGCCTTTACCTGGGAGGAGTACATCAACAAAAATTGTTAAGTGCCATGAACATAAAAAAGTCAAAGTCCTCCATGCCTTCTTCTAAAACCAAGACATAAGTCATTCAAATCAATCAATTAACAGGTATTTTTTAAAAGGCTTATCTACTATATGCCAGGTACTGTTCTAGGCAATGGAGATACAAAGAAAAAAAATGAAACAGTCCAAGAAGCTTATATTTTCTGGGGGTGGTAGTGGGGACAACATGTAGAGAGATAAGATACAAAATATTGCAAATTAAATGAAAGGTAAACACAAGGTAATTGGAGGTGATATATAGCTGAAGAGATGCAGAAAGTCTCGCGGAGGAGGTGGCATACTTGAGCTGAGCATTAAAAAAAAAACAAGCAAGGGATTCTAAGAAAAGAAGCAAGGAGTATACATTGTAGACATGAGGGAAAGCCTATGCAAAGATAAGAGATGAAATGTCAACTGTGAGGAACAGAAAGAAGGCCAGTTTAACTGGTATTCAGAATATGTGAAGGGGTATAATATGTAATGAGTCTAGAAAAGTAGAGCTGGAACCACATTATGAAAGACTTTCAATGCCAAACTGAGAAGTTCATGTTTGTGCTTAGGGGTGATAGGGAGTCATGGGAGTTCCTTGAGCAGGGGAGTGATGTCATTTTGGAATGCCATTTTGGCAGCTGTGTGAAAAATAGATTGGTAAAGGGAGAGATTTATAGAAGGGAGACCAGTTAGAGGCTATTACAATTGTCCAAGTTAATGGACAAGGGAGCTTCTCCTAGAATTCCATTCTGTATCTTCTTCTCCATCTGATACCAAAATTAATTAATCAAAGAAATATTACCAAGCACCTACTAAGTTATAAGGCATTGCAAAAAGCAAGCTATATTAGTTATGAACCCTAGGCCTTAAGGAATTCATAATCTAGATGGGAACAGATGGAAAGACAAAGTCATTTGACCTCACTGGGATTCAAATTTTCATCTGTGAAATTAAGAGTTAAGTGAGATAATATCTAAATTTCTTTTCCATTCTAAATGTCATCATCCTATATAAAAAGATAACAGTGTCAGAGAGGATATGATAAATGCTAAATAACTTGAGTAGAACCTAAGTGTTTCAGCAGTTCAGAGGAGTGAAAAGTCATTCACTGTGTGCTAAGGTGATAAGAGAAGGCTTCATAGATGATGTGGGATTTGAACTGGTCTTTAAATGAGAAAAAGAAAAATAATTTCACTGCTGCTGCTCTTTCTGCTAACTGACCTCAGGCTACATAATGAAGAGAACAATTTTGGCCAATTTGAGTAAGACACATGTAAAACACAACTACCGAGGCCCAAATATGTTATTGCTAGTATCTGTAACCTCAACCACCCCTAGACCACATTCAAAATGATGTAGGAAAGATACCTGGAACTGGAGTCAAGAGGCCTGTATTCAAATCCTAGTTCTCCTACTTGCTACCTGCACGACCTTGGGAAAATCACTTAAGCTTTCTGGGTCTCATTTCGTTATCTGAAAAGACAGGGGGTTGACCCAAATAATTTTTATGGTCCTCTAAAGTCAAATTTCTGCAATCTTATTATATATGTTAGGAATCTAAGAAATCTAACCCTGCTACCAAAGAGGATGAGAAGAATCTCCACTACCCTTTGCTCTCTCTATACTATAGCATACTCTGTCCAATAGGAGAATATGATCAATGAAAAGAACATTGCTTCTGTAGTAATGACAGGAAGAAAGATAATCTGGCAATAAAAGACAAGCAATCAAGGTTCTGGACTAGAGCATCTTAAAACTGCCATACATTTTTTAAAAGGAGTATCCATTATGAAAAAAATGATTTATTATATTGTTTGGGAAAAATTATTATACTATTTAAATCCAATCTTATGTCATTAAAGGTTGTCCACACCCAGAATGTCTCTTGACCCCAGTAATTCTCTAGGAATACCTGAGATGACTTAAGGTATTTCTGATTCCCCCAGGTCCTGGCTCCACCCAAAGTATTCCTCATACTTTTTTTAAAAATGAGATTATAAAGTATATTACAGAAGTTGAACAAGTAAGAAGGCTTGGAGGCATTCCTATTATTAAGATTTAATATTCATTAAGCATCTGTTTGCTAGGTTTGATCCACTCACTTCTATCCCAAGAGGACAATAAGAATATACCCACTTAAACAGATCCAGGACAAGGTATCCATAAGGGTAAGATTTAAAAAATGCACCATATGTTTCTGTCCACTTTCATAGGCAACCTGACTTCTACAGGGGTTCTTAAGAGTTTTTCTGGCAATTAACTATATTTCAATATAAACGGTTTCCTTTGTAATCCTATATGTTTTATTTTATTCATTAAAAAAATTATTCTGAGAAGGGGTTCATAGGCTTCACCAGACAGTCAAAGAGGTTGACGACACACACACAAAAGGTTAAGAACTTCTGACTTAATAAATATGTACATGTCTTCAGCAGTAGATTTTTAAAAAGTAATAATGTCCTCCTACATGCCCTCCTAACATGTTGGCTTTTCCTCTGTTTGTCGCGCATTGGCTACCCTGAGTTACTTTTATAAATGCATGGATGAGGTCAACAACTTGGCACTCTGTTTCTTAGAGGTAGGTGACTACTGGTTTATGGCCTTTGTGAGGAAGGAGACAACTGTTTCTATCTTGGCACCACTGGAAGGACTGCCGGACTGCCAGAGTTCATGGAAGAGGTTTCTTGTTTAGTCATTTTAGTCACGTCAGACTCTTCATGACTTCATTCGGGATTTTCTTGGCAAAGATACTGAAGTGGTACGACATTTCCTTCTACAGCTCATTTTACAAATGAGGAAACTGAGGCAAATAGGGTTAAGTGACTTGCTCAGGGTCACACAGCTATTAAGTGTTTGAAGTCACATTTGAATTTAAGTCTACCTGACTCCAGACCCAGCACTCTATCCACTGTACCACCAAGCTGTCCAGTGTAAAATGACCTGGTTTCAAATCTCAACTTCCTCCATGACCTTGGGCAAATTATAATCTAATCAAATGTGTACCAGAATATTTTTTTAACTGCTTGATTTATTTTCCTATTTGTGGCAACATGACTTTTAGAATAATAGATTTAGAATGGGAGGGGCAGGGGTAACCTTAGAATTCTTGGAATCCCAATTCGTTCATTTTGCAGACGAGAAAATTGAGTGCCAGAGAAATAACATGACTTGTCCAGCATGACATAACTAACAAAATGTAAAAGGTACAACTAGAATTCTGGTCTTTCTAACTCCAAACCCAGTCCTATATCCACTATACAAGGATATTAAGGTAGAATCAGTAAGACCTTAGTTCAAATGTTGTCTCCAAAACTTACTAGCTGTGTAACACTGGGCAAGTTACAATTTTCTAAGTCTCAGTCAATTCTCTAAGAATGTAAGTTAGAGATGGGTTGTGATAGATGATGGTTGAGGGTGTTTCCATGTTGATGGAATTAAAGGTATACCAGTGTATGTGGACTAGGACTGTGCTCTGATTTCCCACATTTTTCAATTATGGATAAATAAACTAACTCTTTTGCATTTCAGGTCCAGAAATCAGAAGTGTACATTGATATATAATATATAGCACATATGTATATATATAATATATATATGTATATAAAATATAGCACAGTGATATATAATATAGTTGCATAGTAACTTCTACACAAATGCCTTCTTCCAGAAGTCTAGGGAGGTTTTGTAAGTGGGATAATTTGAACTATACAAGCCAGTCCTCAGGTTCTGAGATATAAGCTCCAGTTAATGAATTAAGGTAAGCAAAACTTGATAGATTTACCTAAATACTATCTTTTTAAAAATCTCTTTCTTTAGTATATGCTCTTATTTAGTAAATATTTATTTAGCACCCAATCTATCATTACCCATCAATCAATAAACATTTATTAAGTACCTACTATGTGCCAGGCATTGGAGATATAAAAAGAAATACATCATCAGAAATACCATTCAAAACAGAATTAGTCATAGTTAAGTAGCCCACTAGAAGACAAGATACAAAGGGGTAATTTTTTTAAAATAACTTTTGAGTCAATATTCCTTTCTAGCTAAAGCCTTTCTTTTGAACCATTATGACAAATACAAGAAAGATGACGGTTGTGCCAACACAACATTTTTACAAGCAAATGAGAGATCAGATATAATTTATATTTGAAAGTTCAACTAAATGAAAGTGACCAATTAAACACTTGATACAATGCAGCCAAGAATATTTAATCATTCAGACTTTTCAAATGACTCAACAATTTGACCTCTCTTGGGAAAAGAGAAGTCATCCTGTGCAGTATAATCAGTGTACAACAGTTAGTGATGTCATGGTCCCCAAGGAAGGTCTGACAAATCATTTAAAAACACTAAATTAAAAAATAAAAATATTAAAGGGACCAAAAAACTTAATCCTTTCAGTCCACATTGTTCAAATAACATGTCTTTAAGAGTGTTACACTATGAAGTTGCGATGTATAAGTATGACTGTATACATAATATGGACATAGGTATATACAGAAAAAGAACTATTACTTCAGTATGAGAAAATCACAAACCTGCTTTGATTCTGGAACTTTTTTCAAAACTATCAAGTGTTAGCAATCAGGTATTAGAATGGTAGGAAAAGGGGAAGACTACTCATAAAAAATAGAATTGATTCAAATAAATGAGGGTAAACAAATATATGTAATTTTTCAAACTTCATTATTAATCAGCTAGAAAATGTGCAAAGATTTCTGATAATTCCCCTTAAACTTTAAAAATAATTGAGCTTTTCAGCAAATGTATAATACTTTATTTTTAGTCTGAACAATTGTTATACCATACCACTTACATGCTATGGATTTTTTCATTATGCTAATTTTTAAAGCTCATCTTGGTTTTCAAAGATAAATTTCTTTTCCTTTCATTTTCAACTCTTTTGGAGGTAAAATTTTATTAATAACCTTTTCTCTAGAATTCATTTTCCTCTTTCATTCTATATGTCACCAAGGAGAGAAGTGAGAACAAAACCTACTTTATTAAAGTTCACTCAATGGGGCAGATTGTAGAATAAATAAAGAAATCTATTTCACTAAAGGAAATGGTTAAAAGCATTTCACTTACAATTCTTGTAAGCCTTAGACTATGATTTCTCTTTAAGATGGAAACATAGTTGCTGATTGAGTTTATGTTCACTCACTTTATTTTTAACTAAAGCTTTAATGAGAACTGCTGAGACATGCCAATACTTCTATTACACCTTTTTTTTATAATGAAACACTGCATTTTTGTGAAATAAAGGCCTATTTCAGAATGAATCTCTCAAACCATTCTGTTAATATTTGTTTTTGGTTATTATTAGCAAAAATTGTGGAAACTGGTTTTCCTTTTGGGAAATAAGGTTGCAAAAGATGAAGGAAGCATTTGTCCTTGAATTTTGAAACACATCTTCTAGATTAAGAAGGGTAGCCATATTTTGAATGTAGAAAATAAGTTGTTAGTCAACCATTAGGCTTTGGAACAGCTAACTGTTATAAAAGTATATCAGAGTTGATCTGACTGCCTTACTAAGTCAGTCCACGAAAGCTGAGTGAAGTATATTTCTGAGCCAATCTACAAAGTCAAAAGTAAAAGTGCAGTCCCACTAAGGAAGAAAGGAAAGTTTCAGCCCTAAATTATCCAGATAAGCTAGTTTACACTGCCCACAATAATATCATCTCAACTCTCTATTTCATTTTGCCTGTAAAGACATACAATTTAAGTAATGAACTAGAAAAAAAAAAGTATCATCCCTGTCATGTACTGGACTCTGAAAGCAGCATTTAATAATGAAAAGGAAGGTGTAATTTTCCACTTCAGAGACCCCTATTCAGAATGAGAACACCTGTTGGATTTGAGAGCTTAAAGCTTAGTGTAATAATGCATACCTGTTATAATGCAGAGTTTTACAGGGGTGTGTGTGTGTGTGTGTGAAGGTTTCTCCATTGCTTAATCAACATATCTAGCTATTAATTATTTATGAATCACGGTACTGAAAACAAAGTTTCCCACCCTGAGCATTTAAGGAGTGGCCAATAGTGTAGGGAGATTTTTGTGTATTTGTTTGCATGTAGCACCTTGTTACCTGTTAACCCCTTTCTGATTACCTAGCAAGAGCTCAATTTATGAAAGCCAAAGTCTGCTTCATCTCAGGGGGCTAAAGAACCCATTTTCCAACAAAACCTCGAATGCCCTCGGTATTTCATGGATAAGCAAAGCATGGAACTACAGGACCACTGACTAGACTATTCAAGAAGCTGGACTCTTCAGAGTTCCCCAAATGACAGCAGACTCAGTGCCTCGTCTGGGCCAAATTCTAATCTAGTAACCAACGAGATGTATCCAGTGGCACCCATGTCACCCTCTCCTTCCCTCCAAATGTCAGAAGACTCCCTCCTCCCCATTCCAGGAGGTTCCACCAAAGTGCAAGCGCGTAAAAGCCTGAAGCAATCAGTCCGGAGTTCAAAACGTACCGTGGGATCCGCAGAATCTGCGATCGTGGGCTTGGGTGGGGATGGTTTATGAATTCCCAAATAACGTTGCCTGGGCTAAGTCCCCCTCAGACGTTGCCCCAAAGTGTCTAAAACATCCCAAAGTCTTAGAGGTGCTCTATTTACTCCCTCCCGACTCTCAGGCAAACACTGAAATGACCAGAGTTGCAATCGCCACCTCCTTCTCCTCCTCCAGCTTTCCTGCAGAAATGGGTAACCCAGGGCCATGGGCGTGTGAATATGCATGTACAGATAGTCTCCCACCTCATACAGGGAGCAGCCTTTACAAGATACGGAGTCTTCCCCCAGCTCCCCTCCCCATTGCCCACTCCTCGCATGGGGGTCTCCGCACTTGGCCGGAAGACAGCATTTCCCACCGCCTCCAGGAGCAGGTGAATGAACAAACACACACACACACACCCGCCCACGCTCACACGACACACTCACACACATACACACAAACACGCAGCGCGAGGCATGTAGTCGCGTGTCACCCAGCAGAAGCCCGAGAAACCTGTCTTGTCTCCCCTCCAGTCCTCCGGCTCCCCACATCCCTGCCCCCACCCCACCCCCGGAGCCGCACTACCTGGGCTGCTGGCGGCGGCGGCTGCGGGGCTCTGGGGGCTCCAGCTGCCGCTGCCGCTGCTGGGGGAAGCCCTCGAGCCTGGCGGGGACCGCGCTCTTCCAGCTGCCGCTGCTGCTGTCGGCCGAGGCGACCCGAGAGCTGGGACTGCTCGGACCCAGCTGCTGGCGGCGGCTGCTCCTGCTCCTGCTCCCACTGTCCCCGCCGCCGCCGCTGCTCCGACCCTTGGGGTGGATGTTCCCGCTTTCCCGGCGTCTCCCGCTCCCGCCGCTGCTCCAGTCCTGCAGGAGGCCGGGCTGCTCGGAAGGCAAACTCTTCCGCACACACAGCCAGCCAGGGAGGTTTTCCTCGTTAGCCGCCGCCACTGCCGCCGCCGCCTCCTCCTCCTTCTCCTCTTCCTCCTCCTCCTCTTCCTCCTCCTCCTCCTTCTCCTCCTCCTTCCCGCTGCTCCTACTGCCGCCGCCGCGGTATCTCATGGTGAGAGCAGCCACCGCATCCCGGGGCTCCGGCTTCGCCTGCGCCTCGCGGACTCACACGCACACACCACACACGCACGCACGACACGGGGGGCTCCAGGACCCACGGACTGACACACTGTCCTCTCTCGACCTGCGGGCTCGGACCCTTGCAGCCTGAGGCCACTGACTGGGGCTGCTGCTAGAAGGGACCGGCTCCCTGAGGGCTCCTGGGGTCCCGCTGCAGCCTGGCAGCCTCACTGCGGGCGGATCGCTGGGAGGTGGGGGGTGGGAAAGCAGTGGCAAGGGTATTAGGGCTGGCAAGGCGGGGGGGGGTGGGGGGGTAGGGGCTGTGGTCTTGAGGTGAATGGGCCAAGGAGAGATGGTGCAAGAGTTCCTATCAAAGTTGGCACCCGGGGGCAGAAAGATTCCACCCTCCCCCCAACTCCTTGAAAAGCCTGCGTTTGGCAACCCCCTCGCACTCTCACCTGTGTGTGTGTGTGTGTGTGTGCGTGCGTGGATGTGAGTGTCGGTCCGCCCCCTCTGTTCCCCCCAGTACTGTCTTGGGGTCATAGGTCTGTGCTTTCGTGTCCTTGCACTCGGGAGAGTGAATTCTCTTTAGGGGATATTACATAACAAATGTGGTTTCCGAATTAGTTGGAGAGAGGGGCGTCAGAGAAAGAGGGTGGTGAGAATGGGGGCCAGTTGTTGGTGTGGAGTAGGGTTGAGGTGTGTTTGGGGGAGAGGGCTGCTTTAGCTGCCGCAGCTTGTTCGAAATAATTGGTATCTCAAGGAGAATGTAGCTGGTCTGGAAAATGGGTCAGGGATGAAATGGAACATGCTAATTGCCCCTTCCTCACCCCACCCCCTCTAAAGTCTGAGGTAGATTTGAGGGGGGAGGAGATTGCCCAGAGGAGCACACACTCCCCCCCCATTCCTCCTCCTGACTTCCCCTCCCCCCCACCCTCCGCCACCCTCCTCTCCTTTTGCACAAGTGCAGGAAATGTTCCACTGACCTACATATTTTTCCAAACATACGTGACCTTTTTTTTTTTCGCTTTGTGGGAGGAGACAGGCGAGGATCCAAGAAAAGGAGAAGCTGGAGAGGGAGAGAGAGGAAAAATAAGTAGAGCAAAAACAGGGAGGGTTTCACAAAGCCTACAGCAAATATCAGTCAGGAGACAGATGTATATAAATAGTCTTAAAATAAACCAGTAGCTGCTGTTTGATAATTCCGCATGGCTCCAAAACTTAAGTCGGGCAGAGAAGGGCGGCTTTAACAACTCAGGCGGTACCTTGAAAAACGGCTGGATTTTTCAGGACCTTCCCGGGCAGGACTCCTCCCCACCGCATTTAGATGCCCCTGTGACAGGCTCAGCTTTAAAGTCGCCAAATGCCACTGCTTCCCATTACCCCCTACTTGGAGACAAACACCTTCCGTACAAAATAGGAGGGGAGGGGAGGATTTTTCTTCCCATAGAAAGACCACCACCCTGAATAACAGGCAGGGAGTGAGAAAATTACAGCTTCAAAGAAGAGTCAAACCCAAATCCTCCCATTCCTCCTCCTCCTCCCTCAGCTCCGCACCGCTCCTCCCCTCCTCCCCCAAGTCAAGCCCTTGAGCTTCCAGAGAGGAGATCAACAATCCCTAGTATCCTAGTTTAGTTCTATTAAACCAGGGTGAAGCGGTAAGGGAGAGATGTAAAGGCTGTCTGGGAGAAAGAATGCGCCCCCACCTGTCCCTTTGTCAAACCCTTTCCTTGAGTTCAGCTAACTGTTAGAGGGCTTCCTCTAGGTGTTCCGCTAGGTTTGAGGGGCTTGGGGGTTGCCTGTTCTCTTTTCCAATCTCTTTTCTTCCTCTCCACCCACCCCCCACCCCAAGTTCAAGGATTAAGTCTCAGCAGCCCCGACATAACTAGCACCGCCTTATTTGGTCATGCAACTCCACACCGTCAATTAGATCAAAACGTTCACCGAGAGCTCTTCACACACACCCCTCTCCACCCCCCGTGTAAAGTAGGTCATTCTCTTTATTTCCCACTTGTATTATTTTTGTCTAATTCTTCTTCTGAAAAATAACCAGATGTAAGGAGGCTTGAGCATTCTAAGAGAAGCTGTTATTCTTAGGATTGCTTCTAACTTGTAGGTGCTTTTCAAGGAGAAGGATGAGGCTTAGGAAATATAACTTTTGAAGTATTTTAGATTCCATAAAGAAGGAAGTTTCCCTCCCTCCCCCCTTACCTTCCCTTCTTTAGGTAATTATATTTCACCCTGCCTTAAACTGCAGCCATGACTAATGTCCAAAGGATAAAGTTGTGTACTTTTAACCGGATTTAATCCAGAATTTTAAAAGCTCCTCCCTTCCTTTGGAATGGATCCCAAACCTCTTCTCCCTCATCCCCCCCTCTTTGGAAATTGCTGGACAATACTTAAATAATCCCTTGGAAAAATGAAGTGGCCTGAGGTAATAAAGCACCAAATACAGTAGTAATAAAATGAAAAGCATATAATTTTTTAATGTTTGCTACCCAACAAAAAGTGGTAAATCTTGAAGTCTTACTTTATATTTCTTCTTCTCAAGGCCACAAGCAATAATACTTTGTGATCATGGTGAAGACATCTATCTACATGTTTTCGGGGGTTTTTTGTACTTATTTACTTAATCCATCTGATTTGCCTCCTGTTTGCAGATTCCATAGGTCTGAAAACTTATGGAATATGCGTGGCTATACCAGAGTACAGTCTGGAGAGTACAATAGGAGACTCATGATAGATTAGAACACAGCCCTCACTGGAATATTTCCTCTCCATAAACAACTGAGGAAGCAAATGTTTAAGATGATGATTTATCCCTATTCTAATGTAGGCATGTAAAGAGTCAGTTTATAATAAAATGCATAGAGCATGTATATAACATAGCAAAGGCAAACCATAGTTACAGGAGCTGTGTTCTTTTCAATCTTCTAAATTGTTATAAAACTCATAACTAGTTGGGGAGAGGAATCTTTTATGTAACCTAACAGGTAATTATTTAAAATAGCAGTTTTCTTTTGGCTTTTCATCAATGAGAATTTTTCTCAATCTCAGAGATTTGTATTTTTGAAGGGGGGGGGGAGATGGCATGGAGGAGAAATTAAAATATAGCCAACCATTTAAATTATTTTATAGATATTAGTGGGGGAATTCAATGTTTTTGCAGGCATCATTTGATATATTGTTCTCCCATAGAAGCAGATTATGCCCTGACCATTATTTAACATACTTATTAAGGTCCTATTATGTATGGGGGGAAGGAGGAGCTATAAGGAATCCAACGCTTGTCCTCTAAAAACCAGTTGTCTATTATAGGCAGTAATGATTTGAATATAGCAGGCTTCAGTGTCAGGAGCACTTGTGTTCCAGTTCTATTTCCAACACCTACTCACTGAGTAACCCTAGGCAAATCACTTAACCTCTTGGTGCCTCCAGTTAACTATGTAAGACTATAAATTACTGTTTAGGTGTTGCTCTGCACTGGTAGAGGGAATTTTCTCCCTGGGAGCTATCTATATCAATAAAATCACCAGTCTGGTTTAAAAAAAAACGTGGAAAGAGGTTTAGAACCTGTATTAGGAGACTATTTGAAATTAATGAATTTTTTATTGATGACAGAACATATGTTCCTTGAAGGCAGGTATTGTTTTACTTTTGGACTACTGCAAAATTTCCATGTCTAGTATAGTGCCATGCACTTAATACATGCTTAATAAATGTTTGTTGAATTGAATAACATGCTAAAGTTTAAGCACAAATAGTGGTGATGGTGAGGGAAGAGAGAATCCTGGGAGATTTATGTTTTATGGAAGTATTATCTTTTTTTTCAAGGCTTACTGGTTCTTTGGAAAAGGCTTTGGGAATCAGGAGACCTGAGTCCTAGTGCCAACACTGCAACTATCCAGCTGGACAAATTAGTTGGGCAAGCCACTTAATCTCTATGGGCCTCAGTTTCTTCATTTGTAAAATGAGTATGGGAAGCTGAATAGATTTCAGGGGGGTCCATGATTAGATGGGAAAAGTTACATCTATTTTTACTAACCTCTCATTTCCTTCGATTATTGAAAAACATTATTCTGAGGAGAGGTTCATGTGTTTCAGCAGGCTACCAAAGAGGTCCACAAAAAAATAATTAAGAACCCCCAAACTAGGTTTTTTTTTCTAGTTCAAAAATTCTATGATTCTATGGTGATTAGCTATACGATGAGTACTGTCCTCTTTTTTCATATTAACTTCCATTAGACTGATTCTAGACTGAACTTCAGATTTTATTAAGGAAGTTTAACACACACACACACACACACACACACACACACACACACACACACACACACACACACCACCCTGCCATGCATTATTAAGTAGGGTAACATAATACAAGCAGGGCAAAATGCCGCAACTGAAGAGTGAAAGCCCAATTAACATGAGGGTAAAGCAAAGGTCTCAGGACCAAGCAATAGATGATTAAATGACTCATAAGTCAGAGCTTCTGAGAACCTGTGAGAAAAAGATTTGAGAATTGAAAACTTGCCTCTGAAAGATCAAGGTAGGTAGAATTTTAAGATTTCCATATTGTGGAGACTTCTGAACACATGAAAATAGAATAAAATGTTTCTTCAACGCCCTTGCCACAATGAGGATGCAATTGTGGTAAAGGCCTTTTGCAGCCTGCCTGGGAAAGTCAAGACACGATTTTTCCTTTGTGCAGAGTAGATCATGTGATTGGCAAGCAGAAGAATGAAGTCAGATTTCCTTGTAAACCAAGTATGGATAACTAAGAAACTGAAACCTGACCTGAAAGAAAGACTATGTTACATTAAAGGTTATACCATAAAAGTTGATCTATGACAACACCTTAGCTGCTCTTAGATTTCTGATTTCAGTGCTTAGCAGTGTTTTACAAGGAAATCTCTTTGCCTCTCTGTCTGTGTGTCTGTCTTTCACACACATACTTCTTGACAAATGAAGTTGTTAAGTGTTGTTCTCTCTAAAAACATTATTTTGTATACATTTCATGTTTATTTACTTAGATATATGTTGTTTTCCTCTAGTAACATGTAAGTTCTTTGAGGAGGCACAGAGGATGGAATGAGGGACCTAGAATCAGAAAGACCTGAGGTCAAATCTAGCCTCAAACACTAGTTTTGTGACAAATCTATTTGGCCAGTTTTGGGCAAATCACTTACCCTTTGTAGCCTCGGTTTCCTCATCTGTAAAATTGGGATAATAGCACCTACCTCCCAGAGTTGTTGTGAGGACCTAATGAGATAATATTTGTCAAGTGCTTAGCACAGTGCCTGGCACATTGTAAGTGCTATATAAATACTACTATCTTTGCTATATAAATCTCTCTATATATCTGCTATACTATTTCTGCTGTATAAATACTACTACTATACTGGAGATACCACTGTATCTCCACAACCAAACACAATGCCCAGTCCACAGTGAGAACTTAATAGTTATTTGTTGAATTGAATTGAAGAGGGGAGAATATTTTTAATATAATGCTAGTTAAATATGGGAATAATCTTACCTTGGGCTTATAGTTACACTGGTTCAGGAAGTTCCTACATAATCTTTCTCATAATGATGAATTTAAAATTTTTTTTGTCCCATTCATTTCTAAGAACTTTGTTATTTTTAAAATCCTGATTTAACAAACGCTTGGCTAACACTACCCAGGCCAACAATACAGAATGTATTATTATAGCATTATTTTTTTCCTGTGGGACCTTACTTTTTAGCCATCTAGTTAATGTCTAGATGAACAGTAGTTGGGTAAGTCACCATACACGTTCTTTCCCTCACACACCCCTCAAAGCATCAGGTACTAGGATTTCCTTTATTGTAAGCTTTCAAGTGGAAGCTGGATGACCATTTGTCAGGAATGTTATGGAGGGGATTCCTGTTTGGGTGAATCTGATGGCTCTTCCAATTTAGAGTCTATAATTTCTTGTTTGATTCCTGGGTGATTATCATTCAAATGTTTGAAATCTAGAATTCTAGAATGGGAGAATCATAGATATACAAGGAGTAGTGGGGGCCATGGAAGATTCTTAGAAGAAAATAAAGTTGGTAGTACAATAGATAGCTTGCTTTTTTGAGGTTTTACCAAGGGACCTGTTTGGGATATGGTGACATCTAATATAGGAGTGTGCATTTGTCAACAAGTCTAATATTATAAAGGCTAGGAAAGGATGAGGGTTCTTCTTGCCAGTACAAGAAAGCTCAGGGTACAATATTGCTCATGACCCATGATCTTAGGATCATAGATTAAGAGCAGAAGGGGACCTTATAAATGGTCTATTCCAACCTCCTCATTTTACAGTTGAAGAAACTGAGACCAAATGAGGTGGTGATTTGCCCAACCTCAAAAGGGTAGTATGTGGCTGAGATAGTATTTAAACTCAACTCCTCAGACCTTGAATCCGTAACTTTCCTCACTTTCATTCCCAAGTGAGAAGAGCTATCGGCTACTTTCTTTCCAACAGGAAATATATTATTTGGTAAGTCCTAATGATCTTTTATGATGTTCCAATGCAATATTTATGTTAGGGGCATGGGGAAGTATTAAGGGAGGTAGCCATACTCTTTCAATCCAAGATTGTCAGTGTGGAAAAATATTCAGTTCGAAAGTATCCCAGGAAATGTTCAAACTCTCCTAGTTTAGTATATGGAATCATGGAATCTTAGAGTTGGAAGGCACCTTCCCAGCCATCTAGTCCAATCTCTCAAAAGAATAAATCCTGTTTCATCCTTGCAAAGTGGTCATTCAGCATCTACTTGAAGGGAGATCCTGTTGTGATGGGGAAATCATTATCTCCTTCCATCCAGCCCCCCACCAGCTCATTCCTTAATAATAGCTCTTGTGAATAGACCTGCCTGGTTAATAAGAGCTATATGTATATGGGAACAGCAGTGAACCTCAGAATAGGTGAAAAATCCAAGGCAGAAAGATCTAAAAAAGAAATCATTTGTTGGGGGTGGGGTAAGGAAAAGACAAGGAGAAATGAGAGTTTGAAGAATGTGGGTGAATTGTAAATGAGCCAAAGGGATAGAAGTTATTCTCAAGCTGGTGCAATTAGCTTAGAGGATTTCAGAAGTAATTGTAGAGTTGAAGCTAAAAGCACATATTGTAGGAGATATCACTTCAACACTGTAATATATTTGCTCCTCAGCTGCATTTGTGGAGGGGCAGACAAGCTGTTTAGACACACACTTTTTCAACAAGTGGAAAGAGTACATTTTAAGCAAAGGGGCAGAAAAACAGCTGTGCTCTGACACACTAATGTATGTGATCTTTAGCAGCTCTCTGCTTAAGGGGGAAAAAAGATAACTTCTCATTTAACTCAATATTAATAAAGAAGAGGTAATTTAAGTGTTGTGCTTTGAAGAGATTTTAGCCACTAAACGTGCACTACTATTAATCTCTCAGAGGCATTTTCTATTTGTGTCTTTTTTTGTCAATGTGCAGATGTTAACGTGTTAATGTTTTAAATAGTTACTGTAGTAAAGTCTACAAACTATCAGAAAAATAACCTTCTCTGTTCCGTAAATATGTAAAACACAGAGTAATATGGAATTCATGGTAAATAATTCACTTCAGTGAAGCAAAAGACTAATTATAGTAAAACTATTTGTTTTCAAAGAAGCTACAGCATTTATAGTTACTAGGTAAGAAGGAGACAAAGCTGGTTCTTTGTAGGCAAGTAACATTTTATTAGTTTGCTGTGTTATAAGGTTTTGATGTGAAATAAGGTTTTCTCAAAGGTTTGGGCCTTTGTAACTTGTATTGTAAGCTGTCTTAAGTGGTGACAAATTCGGCTAGAAATAATTTACTGCTATGGCATTATTACCCCAGTGTTCTTCCCTAATGCGTAACTTAGGAACTTAAAAGGCATTTTCATTGCTGTAAATGGGGATATACTGTATTTTTGTATATTTGAGAAATCGATAATAAAAATAATCTTGCCCCCTTTGTGGAATCTGCATGAGTTTCAGATATTGCAGAAGGTCTAAATAATTAATTGAGTACAAGGGGCTTTATTAAAAGTCTCTTTTCACTTTTAAATTGGATTTTGCAGTACCATATAACACCAGTTTAAGAGAAGAGTGAGTGGGCAGTATAGCCCCATTTTGATTTCCAATGGTTTAGGAGCTGGGGAGGGAGTAGAGGCAGAAGTAGAGAAAATCAGGCTGTTGGACTCTCATAATAATATGGAGCCAACAGAACAATAAGTAGTTTTATAAACCTTGCCTCCCTCCTTCTCCCAAATAGCTCAGTCTTGCTACCTTCTCTTTCTCTTTTCTTTTCCTTAATGCTTCCTCTTTATCTTACTCCCCCCCCCCCACTTCTGGCCTGTTTTTTCCCCTTCCCCCCCAACCATTCCTGCATTCACTTGATGGTAATGAATTATTTTGAAATGTTAACATCTTACCTTTTATCTCTTCTTCACTTAGATCTTTATAGGAGTTCAGTTCTACACAGGATTTAACAAATACATATTGGATTTAGGCCGTGTAGCTACCCCATTAGCATGACTCGGCATTTTCTCTAGCTGTCTTCCATGCCTGGAACGTGATTTCTTCTCTGTTCAGACCACTGACCTTTTAAGTCCCATCTAAAACCCTTGGAAGCCTTCTCCAATTCCTCTTAATTCTAGGACCTCCCTTTGTTAATTATTCTCTATTTATCTTGTATGTAGCTTGCTTTGTATATATTTGTTTGCATATTGTCTCCCTTATTAGATTCATAAGCTCCTTGAGGGTAGGGACTGCCTTTTTCCTCCTTTTGTATCCCCAGTGCTTAGCACAGTTCCTGGCACACAGTAAGCCCTTAATACATATTTATTGATTGATGATTGATTAGAAGATCAGAAAGCAAAAATAGCCAGGAGGAAATACAAAGGGACATATTACCCAGACATGTTATTAGACACAGGATGCTATGCTGGGCCTCATAATAGCATATTCTCTTGGCCATTGTCCATGTTCTTTAAGAGCTTACAGCGGCTTTGATTTTGATTAATACTTATAGGAAGCAGCCTATTACATTTTTATTCCTCTTTTTGTTACAAATACAACAAGCAACAAACATGTATATTTTTGTATGCAGAGAAGAATGGAAAAGGAGGATTATATATAAAATCATGAATATCTATTATGTATAGCTTGGCATTTTTTAAAAGCACGTATTAAGTGTATCATAATGATGCCAGCATTGTCCTTCTTGTCTTTGTCCCCTTCAGAACTTCCCTGTATTTTTTCTGTATACACATATACACATATATATATTATATATGTACATATATAATATTTTATGTTTTATTATAATACATATTTACATTTAAAATATCATATATTTTAAAAATCTCATTGATGTTACACATGTATATCTATATATATGTATATAGGTATATCTATAAATATATAGATATATAGATATATAGATATATATATATATATATATATATAGAGAGAGAGAGAGAGAGAGAGAGAGAGAGAGAGAGAGACTATTATATTTAGAAAAAAATGGAATAGAAGAAAGTAGCATGGTTAAAAGCAGTTAAAAGAGGACTGGACTAGGAGTCAGGAAATTTGGGTTCAAATCCTATTTCTACTACTTATTAACTACATGACCTTAGGTCTCAGTTTTCTCATATGTAAAATGAGGTTTGAAGTTTAATAGCTCCTAAATTTCTTTCCAAATCTAATACATTATGATTTTAGGGAATAAAATATTTATGAACTATCCATGTTTTAAATTACACAACACTAGGGGATTATTTCTGATTCTTTCTGGAAACTCTACCTTTAGCGTCAATAATATTAGATGATCCTGGTTCTCCTGGTTCTCTTCAATCCCTCTGATCGCTCTTTCTCTGTCTACTTTGCTGGTCCCTCTTTTTCCATCCCCTAAATGTGAGTGTTCGCTGAGGTCTGGTTTTCATTTTTTTTTGTCTGTACACTCTCCCTTGGTGATCCTGCTCACTCCCACAGCTTTAACTATCACATTTATGCAAATGGCTCCCAAATCTGTAACTTCAGCTCTGAGTTCTTTCCTGTCCTACATGTATGACTGACTGTTGGATATCTCTATCACAACATCCCACTGTCAGTTCAGATTTAAAGTGTGTAAAACTTACCGTCATCAAGGATAAATTGTTCGTCCTGATTTCTCTACTTTTATTAATGGTGCCACTGTGGTTAGGCTTAAAGCCTCTAAGTCATTTCCAATTCCTTCTTCTTTCATATCCCACCAAGTCTTGATTGTTCTTTCTTGGCAGCATATCTCAAAACCCTCCCTTCTTTTCTACTTCCCAAGTCATTGTCTTAGTTTAGGTACCTATCATCTTTATCCTCAATTTTTTTCTTTGGCTCACTAATCAGCCTTCTTATTATTTATTTATTTATTTATTTATTCATTCATTCATTCATTCATTCATTCATTCATTCATTTATTTATTATTCATTATTCATCAGTCCCTGTCTTTGCCCCCCAAACCTCCCCTTCTTCTGAACATCCTTCTCTGAACATCAACATTGAGGGTTCTTCCAGGCTTTCAGTCACCCAGACTTGCATCTCAGGTATCATCCTCAGATCCCTTCAATATCTCTTATATCCCATATCCAATTTTTGCCAGTTCTTTGGTTTTATCTTTTTAATATCTCTTGCATATGCCCATATTATCTCTTTTGATACTGCTGCCACGTTGGTGCAGGCTCTCATCGCTGGATGCCCAAGCTATTACAACAATCTTCTGATTGGTCTCTCTAACTCAAGTCTCCTGCATTTGGCTGTCAAGTAATCTTCCTAAATTGAGATCTGACTATGTCATCCCCCTATTCAATAAACTCCAGTGGCTCCCAGTTACCTCCAGGATCAAATATATAAAACCCTCTATTTATCATTCAAAGTTCTTTACAGCCTAACCCCCTCCTACTGATTCAGGCTTCTTACAACTTACTCCTCATACTCTATGACAGTGACACTGGCCTCCTTCCTGTTCCTACCATGAAAAACTCCATTTCCCAACTCTGGGCATTTTCACTCATTATCCCCAATGCCTGGAATTTTCCTCAGGTCCCAACTAGAATTCTACCTTTTGCTAGAAGCCTTTCCCAATTCTCCCTTAATACTAGTGGCTTCCCTCTGTTGATTATCTCTGTTTTATCCTGTATATATCTTGTTTGCACGTAGTTGTTAGCATGTTGTCTTCTTCATTAGACTGTGAGTGTGCTGTTCCTGAGAGCAGAGATTACCTTTTGCCTTTCTTTGTATCCCCAGCATTTTGCACAGTGTCTGGTACATGGTAGATGCTTAATAAATGCTTATTGATGGACTGGCTATTCTGTTACAAGCTGTTGTATACACTGCCACCAGATGTTTCAGAAGCACTGCTTGATTTGTCACTTCTCTGCCACAAAATCTTCAATGGTCTACTCGTGTAGCCTTCCTGCCAGAGGATAAAGCGGGGGCGGGGGAAGGAGTGGGCATGGGGGCACTAAGGGAGCTTGGGTTAGGGCAAGAATATGCTGGAGCCAGCTTTGAACAAAAGCCAATTGTTAAACTTTCAGCGTGAGCATTTATGCCTACAAAATTGGCAAATGCTATAAGTGAGGTCTTGATTTATTGTTTTGTTGATTATCTAGATTGAAGAAATTGATGGAGAAAATTTTAATAATGCAGATTAAACTTAAAAGTGTGTTATACATGCTTTTTTTTCTTGGACATTTTGTTGTAAAAATTTATCAGCACCCTCCTGGGTTAGGGATTAACCTTTTCTGCTGTTGGTTCATTGAATTGTTACCTCATTAAGGTTCATGGTGTCTTAAACGTGGAGATAACTGAAATTGCTTTATCTCTTTTGCATAATTCTTATTTTGGAGAAATTTGAGAGGTCATGAGGATTGGAGAAAATGTCTAGTCCTCCATCTTGTTGGTCACATGATCCAGCCCACTTGCCTTCTAAAAAAAGTCCAAACTCCTTGGACATCTTTATGACTTAGCTTCATCCTACCTTCCTATCCTTCTCTTTTATTTCTTCTAAATGTGTATATTATGCTCCAGCCTGGAACACTTGCTATTGCTTTCTCTAATTCCTCCCCACACCCTAATCTCTGCCTAATGAAATTCTACCTATCCTTCAACACTAAGTTTAGATGCTGCCTTTTCTATGAAGCTAAATTACTTCAGCTCTAAATGATCTGTCCATTTTCTAAATGCCTATCGTATTTATGGGTACTTTTCCTATGGTAGTTGTCACATACCAACTTTGCATATTTGTAGGCTGTCTGAAGACAGGGGCCATGTCTTTTTCATTTTTGCATCTCCACCCCATCCCTGTAATTGCCAGTTAATCTTGCACGGCATAAGGAGATGCTTATAACCTTTTAAGTTGGGCACACTCAAAGCCTTTGAACGCTATACAGATGTAGTTCTAGAGTAAATACAGTACTTTCCATGCTTGAACCCCACAACAAATGTTCAAGAAATATTAATTGAGCTGGGTATGTGATAGGAGTTTCTTCTTTCTAAGTTATTCGGCATAAATCATTCTACCAAAAGTCTTAGAAAAGTGAAAGGCCTACATTCCCCCCTTTCCATTGAAAGTAGGACTGCTATCTAATAATGAGCCATCCAAACCAAGAACAAATCATCAATTAGTGAGATGAAAATATTCATATTACCAAAGTGTATGGTGGGCAGGATGGTGAAGTTTAACGATATTCAACATAGTCAAGAATTAGGCCCATCTAAGTACTGATATTAAGTAGGGCAATGAGTAACATTGCATTTACAATGAAGACATTGACACAGAACCAATCAGGGGGCAGTAAAATAATTGAAATGGGAGAAGAGGATAAAGCTGAAAGAGGTCAGACCTTGAGATCTAATTTCAGTATTCTGTTATAATTTTAGAGCTGTAAGAAACCTTAGAGGTCATAGAGTCTAACCCCTTCATTTTAAAGGGAAGGAAACTGAGGCCCAAAGAGGTGAGTCTTTTGTTCAAGGTCACGCTGCTAGTAAGTGGCACAGCCAGGACTTGCAGTGGGTTCTATGGATTCCTCTTCCAGTCTTCTTGCAGCTACAGCATGCTATTCTCCCTGGATATCTAAATCTTGGCCTCTAAAAAGTCAGCATGGTCGGGCAGCTAGGTGGTGCAATGAATAGAGCACCGGCCCTGGATTCAGGAGGACCTGAGTTCAAATCTGGCCTCAGACACATAACACTTACTAGCTGTGTGACCCTGGGCAAGTCACTTAACTCCAATTGCCTAAAAAAAAAGTCAGCATGGGCCAGAGAAGTCTACAGTTGAAAGGTATACTTGAAGATAAGTGATAATAGGTAATTGGCTATTACATTTCTTTTATGGAAGTATTTTTAAAAAAAATTCTTCTCTTGGGTCAGCTAGGTGGCACAGTGGATAAAGCACTGGCCCTGGAGTCAGGAGAACCTGAGTTCGAATCCGGCCTCAGATATATAACACTCACTAGCTGTGTGACCTTGGGCAAGTCACTTAACTCCAATTGCCCTCACAAAATAAATAAATGAATAAAATTCCTCTCTTGGGAATGCTGACATATATTCCCAATAGGAATACTTTATATTATCATGAGATGATAGAGATGGAAGAGACCATCACTGAATCCAATTTCTTCATTTTATAGATGAGGAAACTCAGACCCAGAGATATTATATGACGTGCCCAAGATCACGCAGGTAGTAAATAATAGAGTCAAAATTTGAACTAGGTTTCCTGACTCCATATTTAGTGATATTTTCTATAATATCACACTGAAGGGATGTGGGGGGAAGGTGAGGAGTTGTTCCTTATTAACTTCTAATATTTGAGTTTATATTTATATGAAATACTTAAATATCTAATTCCCTGATTTTTGTGACACCCTTTAAACTATTTTGACATCAAACTACTAAGTTCAAATAGTACTCAAAATTTTGAGAAAATTTGGAACTTAAAATTTTTAAAAATGAATGTTAAAATTTGTCTTTACATGTAATTGGAAAAAAATGAAATACTATTAAAAATATTTGAAGCAGAATGCTTTCTGACAACCACATTCTCTACAACACGTTACGTCAAAGATCAAAGCCAACATATTTTAGTTACTTCAAGGTTAAAAATGGTTAACCTTTATTATAACCTTTACACATCCAACTCGCCTAATGTGGCTTCCTATTGGTGAATCCAAGGACCATAGTACTCAAGAATTAATCATCTCTTTAAATCCATTGTTCACAAAGCCCTACTTATATTCAGTTTCCTCTGACCAAACCAAAGTAAATCATAGTGACATCATAGTAAAAGAAACGACATTTACTTAATGTCAAATGCAAGGTAAGTAACAAGGAGATAAATGAAGCAGCAAGCACTCTCCCTACCTATGGCCCATAGCCACTCTCTCCAAACATGTTCCCTCAGCAGTATTGATCTTTGGCTTCTGGTTACCCGATCTGGAGGGGGTTTCTCTGCAACTTAGCAGAACCAGCAGTCATCAAATCACTCACAGCAAGGTATCAGGTTAGTGTCCTAAGACATCATAGGGTCCACTAGGCTTGTCAGTACAACTGCAAGCCAGCATCATTCACGCAAATATGTTAAGCCGAGGAACCTCGGAGCATTCTAGAGAACATTGCTATTTCCTGGCTGCCTTTTATGCTTCGTATCTCCAACCTGCCTCTCTTGAGACAACTTGTTGACCTTATTCCTTGATGAATTTCTTATAATCTTTTAAACTGGGCACAATCAAAGCTGGTAAGCTCCACATAGGCTTCTGGGAGACATAGTTTCAGAATAAACAGGGTAGTTTCCATGCCCAGACCCTTTTCCTTTATACAGGGCTGTGTAAGAACCATCCTTTAGAAATATGTGTGTGTGTGTGTTTGTGTGTGTGTGTGTGTGTGTGTGTGTGTGATGCACTTTTAATTTTAATCTGCATTATTCACATTTTCCCCTATAATTTTCTTAAGTTTAGTCCAGAGGTTCCCAAACTTATTTGGCCTACTGCCCCCTTTTCAAAGAAAAATTACACAGTACCACCCTGGAAATCAACTTTCTTTAACTCTTTAATTTTTTTGAAATTTATAACATTTCAAAAAACTACAAATTTTTTCAAAATGACATCTCAAATTTAATAATTGATTAAAAATTTGTGAGGTTTTCCTGCATTGAAATTTTGATGATGAAATATTGCATCATGTAACTGTATAGTGTTGTATTATAAATGTCATTACATGCACATCTTCCTACTGATGCATGCTAGACTTCCTGACAATGCCACACACTTGCCTGCCAAGTTAAGACCTGTCAGTGGACTTGACCACTGATCAGTTATAACTTGTATTTGGGGTGCTTTTTGGAAAATAATGTAATCACTATGACTTTAACTCTTATGTAACAGATGAAACATGTACGATATTTCAAAATTTTCTTCTCTTCTTTCTTTATGCTTCCTCTGCCCCCTTATTTTTTTTCAATGCCCCCCAATTGCACCTGAGACTACTACTGCCCTCCTGAATCATTCCAGCACCCCCGGGGGAAGTATCACCCACTTTGGGAACCTATAGTCTAGACATTCAACAAAACAATAAACTGAGCCCTTATTTGTGGTTTGTTCATTTCTGAGGTGAAAGCTCACAAAGAAAATTTAACAATTAAAAATTTTAAAATAATATTTTATTACCCTCTCCCCAATTTCATGTTAAAACAATTTTAAACATTTGGTTTTTTAAAAAACAGTTTAAGTTTTAAATTTGTGACTTACCCAGGGTCACACAGCTAGTAAGTATTGTGTGTCTGAGGCCAGATTTGAACTCAGGTTCTCCTGACTCCAAGGCTGGAGCTCTATCCACTGCCCCACCTAGGGGCCCCCAACCATTTAAATTTTAATGAGAGACAATTTAACATTTGGCTGTCATTAGAACTGGCTCCAGCACACCACTGCCTTTATACATACATTATCTCATTTGATCTTCATAAGAATACAGTAAGGTGGCATAGTGGATAGAATGTCAGCCCTAGAATCAGGAAGACCTGATTTCAAATGCAACCTCAGATACTTACTAGCTGTGTGACCCTGGGCAAGTCACTTAATCCTGTTTGCCTCAGTTTCCTCATCTGCAAAATGAGCTGGAGAAGGAAACCTCAAATGGGGTCATGAAGAGTTGGACATGACTGAAAATGACTAAACATTGCAGGTGAAGGACAGATACAAAGAAGTTAAGGAAATTTTTTTTAAAAAGTAATTTCAATTGTCAGGATCCTGGACCCTTGTTACCTCATAGCCAACCAGTTTACTGGGCAGCGATATGACTGCATACCTTGTGACGGGGTGTTTCACAGGGTTCATGACCACATCTTAGACACTCGGTCAGTACTTTTTCTTGGCCTCATATTTCTGGTAAATATGAGTCACCCTAAGGATAGGTTTATCAATAAGACCTCTTCCAGCAACTACATAATCACAGGTCTATTAGCAGAGATCACTTTCCTCGAGCCTTAGGGTAGCCTCCTCTGTGTTTTCTCAGTTTTAGGGTTGTGGAAGATCACCCCATCATAGTTTCCTTTTCTTACTGACAACACACAATGGTACTTGTGGGTGTAGTCTTAGCTGGAAGGACAACTGCCAGTGCTGAGGTGACCTTTCTTAATTATATACAAACTGGCTGGCAAGGATGCCTTCAACAGCAAGGAATGACTCAGTCCTTTTCTTAAATTGCTAAAGAAACTATTGCAAGAAAAGCTCCTAGGCAAATTTTATGGATTACGTACGTCTTTCCTGATACTTTTAAAGGAGCTACGCGTGTTGATGAAGTCTCCAGCCCAAGCTTTGCAGCCTCTTCCTCTGCTTTCTACATATGTGAATGACAGAAACAGAAACCCTTCCTCTGTCTGCAGCTCACCCAGCCTGTCATGCTTTGTCTGGTTTTGGATTAGCAAGTAAATTCTAAATGACTTGTCCATGTCCACATAATTAGTAAATATCAAAGACAAAAATTAAACCCAGATCTGTCCTGCTTACAAGTCCATTTTCTTCTCTTTTCTTTTTTTTTCGGCTATCTCCAGAATTATTATTTCGTTATAAGCACTTATGCTACTATGCTTTAGTAGATAGTTTTCAAGAATTTCTGTGGCCAAAATATTTATGATCTTGAAGTCAATCTGGTGATGTTGCCTGATTACCTATTTAATATTGTTTTTCTAAAAAAAATATGGTGCAATGAAAAAGACATTGAATTTGGATTTATGGGACCTGTGTTTGGTTCCTGGCTTTGCCAGTTAATACTTGTTTTATCTTAGGCATATTATATAACATCTCTGGCCTCAGTTTTCTTTTCTACAAAATGTGTGTGTGTTGGACTACATTGACTAATACAGCAGAAAAAGCACTTATTTGTTAAGTGCTTACCCTATACCAGGTATTAGAGATAAAAATACAAAGAATAATATAATCTCTGTTCTTAAGGAGTTTACATATGCTCTAGGGTCCCTTCCCACTCTAGATCCAAGATTGAAAACTTTATCTAGAACATCATTGCAACCCTACACTAAAAAGAATGAGAGAAGCCCCAAATACTAAATATATTTAACCTACATGACCTTATTTAGAAGTATGCGTTTGAAAAATAATAATATTTACGAGAGTGAAAGTTTGCAATAAATCCAACGAAAATGAAAACCTCAAAATGAAAAGAAAATATCTGGACACTGAAGAAACGTATAAACACACACATATGTTATATATGCACACATATTATATACCTTCACAATACACATACATGTATACATGTGCACGCATATGTGTTTAAATATATGCATATATGTGTATACTTGATTTTCAAGCCCCAGATAAGGAGATACATATATAAGCTATATATGTTAATATATATATATACCATAACATGCTTTTATTATATAATATATGATTACTATATACTAGTGATATGTATATATTGCATATATATGGATACATACATACATACATGTAAACATACATACATAGTGAACCTGCCATGTCACGTATTAAATGTGTTCCCTTAAATTAAGCTTTTCTGTCTCTAGAGCTGTGAGTTGTACTGTCAGTAAGGAAAACATTTTAACTGCTTCATTTTGTTTAAAAGTAGTCAGTGTTTCAGTTTCCCTGAACTGAATTAGCAGAAAGGACATTCTGCATATAGAGTGAATGCCCAGTTGGCAAAAAATCACAATGCACCCTCACTAGCTTCCAGGAAGAATAAACAGCTCAGATTTTATGTCACAGAAACTGAGCTGGCAACTTTTAAATCCATGCAGTGCAGATAACCTTACTTTTAAATTATCACAGCCTAGAGAGTATCATTTAGCTAAATGAAAAAATATCCATTTAGTATTAATAAATGTTGATTTATTACTTGAGATTTATCACACACATATGTGCCTTTAAACAGACGTATGTCCAATACCTTAGGAAATGCTGCAAAAAGTACAACATCTCTCCCCTGAGGTGCTTCTATTCTAGTTAGGAAGACAATTTAGATACGTTAAATAACACACTGAACATAATCAGATGTTTGATGAAGTAAGACAAACTGGACCACAGGTGCTGAGAATATATAGTCAAGGATCAGCAAAAAGGAAGGAATTTTGAGTCAGTCAGCACCACAGGGATATTCTTGGATTTATTGAATTGAGACTAGAGGACCATCCAAAGTGGAGTAGCAATATTCATTAAAATTTTTATTTATATTATTCATATTTTATTCATATTTAATATATTTTATCACTTATATAATGTTATTTTTTATGTCCATGAATACAAAACATATGCCCTTGGGGTAGGAGGAAGTGGTGAAAGATGAAGAGGATACAGAGCATTTGCCCTCAAGGACCTACCAAGTTGGGGCATCAGAACATACACATATGGAAAGATAAACAGCAAAGCAAGACAAGAATTCAACAGACATCATAAGGCAGTATAAAATGAGTGTCAACTGACTGTCATAGATAGTAAGTGCTCCAAGACATAATTGTGAGTGGAATGGTTAAGAAGAAACTTAATGAAGGTGGTAGGTTTTGAGTGGGCCTTGAGGGATATAAAAGATTTGGGTGGGCAGAAAGGAGGCAAAATGAAATTCTATGATGGAGAAAACACAAGGAAAGGTACAGAGATGGGGGACAGTCAGTCGATTAATATTTTTGAAGTGCCTATTATGTGTGCCAGGCACTATGCTAAGCAGTAGAGGGTACAAAAAGAGACAAAAGACATTCCTTGCCCTTCAAGGAACTCACAATATAATGGGGAGGGGGGAAGCAATAAGCAAACAACTATGTACAAACTATATACAGGATAACAGGAAGTAGATATAAGAGGGAATTATGAAGAATTATGAAGGGTTGGGAAAGACATTCTACAGAAGATGGAAGTTTAGTAAAGACTTACAGGAAACCAGCAAGGCCAGTAGGAAGAGATGAGGAGGGACAGTCTTCCAGGCATGGGGAACAGCCTGAAACTGGGATGGAGTGTTCAAGGAACAGCAGGGCTAGTGGTAGGAGGTCAAGAGCACATGACAGGGAGTAAGGTTGAGATGAGAGTTATGAAGGGCTTTGAATGTCAAACAGAGGATTTTGTATTTGATTCTGGAGGCAATAGGGAATCACTGGAGTTTATTGTGTAGGGGTGCCATGATTGAACTTGTACTTTAGGAAAAACAGTTTGGTGGCAAAATGGAGGCTGGATTGGAATGGGGGGAGACTTGAGGATAATCAGTCAAAATGAACTAGAGTGTAGGAGGAAGTAGTGAGGGATGAAGTTGAAGAGGTAGATTGGGGTCAGATTGTGGGAGTTCTTAAGTGCCAATCTAAAGCAAGGCTTCTTAAATTTTTTTCCATTCCTGACCTCTTTTTGGGTTTTGGCAGTGTTCCTTGGCATTGCATGGCCTGAGGGCACATGCAATGCAAAGTGAGCGGGCTTTGTGTTCAGAACCAAGGCTGCAATGAAATTACAAGATGCAACACAGGCGAGGGCTGCCAGAAACACCTTGGATTAATTGCACATTTGATTTTTAATTAATTTTTGGTTGTTACACCTTCGGAAACCTTTTACTATTGTCAAATTTTTCATGGCCTTATATGGGGGCATGACCCACAAGTTATGAAGTGCTCACAAAGAGCCTAGAGTGTCTCTAGCTGGTAATGAAGATTCAGTGAAAGTTTTGAGCACATTATACATTAGCAGCAATACTTAGTATGGATGGAGGAAAGAAGTAGGTAGTAGAGAAGCTTGTAGGCAAAGACACCAGTTAGGAGGTATCATAATTGTGATCATCCATAAGAGATTTTTGAACCTGAATAACAAAGAAAATGATTAGTAAGGGGATTGTTGTTAAAGCTAGAGAAGGGTCTGATCCATAATGAATCATAATGACAGCAGAAGAGATGGAAAGGAGGGACGCATATTAATAGAAATTTTGTATATAGAATCAATAGTAATTGATGAGGAAGAGGGAGTCAATTTTAAGTAGAAGGAAGAAGAAGAACCACTAAAGGAGAAAAAGAAGAAATGGCCAGAGAGTTATAAATAGAACCAAGATTGTACGTTGTCATAGACTTGAGAGAGAAAGTTCCAAGGAAGAAGGGTTAGTAAATGGTATCATTTTCTTCAGAGAGGTTAAGGAGGATAATGACTAAGAAAGGTACTTTTTTGTTTGTTTGTTTATTGGTGCTTTTTGTCTTTTATACCACAATTGTCTCCTAATATTCCCCTTCTTCACTGAACCTCCCTTGCAACAAAGAAAAATAGTTAAGCAAATAGACTGAAAATATCAATTGTATCTGATAGCACATATACTATTCCACACCTATAATCTGTTACCTTTCTACTGAGAGGAGGTAAATATGTCTATCTGTTCCCTGGGACCAAGATTGGTCATTACAATTAGTCTGCATTCAGTTGTCTTTTAACATCTCATTTAAATTGTTGTAGTCGGTCTGGATATTATTCTCTTGGTTCAGCTTACTTTGCTTTATATCAGTTCATACATGGCTTCCATGTTTCTCTGAAATCTTTATGTTTATATTCCAATACATTTATATTCTATACTTTGTTCAGCTCTTTCTCAATAAATTAACATCCATTGTTTCCAGTGTTTTGCTTTCATGGAAATTACTTCTTCGAATATCTGGGAGGATTTCTAGTTAAGATGGTTATAACCAGAGGTCCTAGAGGTGCCCAGTTCTCCCAGAAAACAAAGTTGTAAAAATGTGTTAGAAGGAACAGTGATAAAGCAAACCAAAGAAAAATGTCTATAAGTTCCTCCATCTAGTCTAGGACTTCACAGGATGACTGTTGTCAGAATCTGTAGACACTGAGAATGGAAATAAGTCAGGGGAGGTGGGAGCCATAGCACCTAGGCCATTAACACCAGAGCCATAACAAGACACTGGGCCATAGTATCATCAGAAGAGCCCACTATGGAGATACAGCAGGAGAGAGGGCCAATGCAATTCCTGGGCACACCAGCAAGTATCTGTCAGGAGGCCTATTCCCAGTGCAATTGATGACATCCGTTTGGGATGTGCCAGGAACACATCAGGAGACAAAGCTGACTAGAGGTTGGGGACTGTGCAAGGGTCAGTAAACAGAGATGGAACCAAGGCAAAAATCTAAGTCAAATCACCAGAGACTGATTCAGAAGCCAGGGATTCCAGCAAAGGGTAAGATCTAGTTCTAGCCACCGAACATTCATACAACAGAGGGAATAGGACCAAGCAGAGCCTGACCACCTCTTCCAAGAATGACAGAGGGAATGGAGTGTGGCCCAGGCATAGGGACCCTATACAGAAGCTGAGGCTGGAGATATGAGTAAATAGAAGAAAATTATAAATATAATAAAAGCTATAAGTTGAAAGAAGCCTAAGAGGTAAACTCAAAAGAAGTGAACTTCACAAATTCAAGTGAGCTTTAGAGAATGGTTTGGCCACAAAGACAACAAGAATGGCTAGAAAAGGTAAAACAAAAGGTTAAACAAAGAGAAAGAATTAAAATTGACAAAAGAACTCTGAGAGAAAAAATGGAAAGAAAATAAATAACATAGGACAGAAAGTAGAAAAATAGAATGGAACAAATATAACCCAATGACTCCATGAGACAGCAAGAAATATTAGAGCAAAATTAGTACACTAAAAAATTAGAATGTATGTATTTGCTATCAAAGACAACAGACCAGAAAAAACAGAGTGATGAGAGATAATTTAAGAATCTTAAGACTTCCTGAAAAACATGATCAAATAAAAACCTGGATACTATATTTCAAGAAATCACAAAGAAAACAGCCCAGATACTTGTAGTTAAGCTATTCTTTTCTCTAAGACTCTACTTGAATTTACCATGGAGTTACCCTTTCTGGGTTTACAACTTGGACTTTGCTTAGACTTTACTGTTTCATTATTACATTTAACATTTTCTACTTTTTACTAATATCTCCTAATTGCTGGTTTACTCAGCCACCCACTACATCTAGGCTCATCTTCAGCTATACTCCACTAATCTTCTTGCTAGCCACCAGGCTGGCCTGTATGTGCTCTCTGCTCCTTTCCACTCATCCCCAATTTCCAGTTATGGAATGTTATTTAAATCATTTCTGCCATGAGCTCTTAGAAAAGGCATGTCAATATATTCCTGTTTGGTTCCATCACCATTCCCATAACTTTCTAAGCCAAAATATCCTTCTCTGGACACGTCTCTCTTATATGTTTTTTCTCTTCCTATCGGAATAAAAGCTTCTTGATGACAGGAACTCTCTTTTCTTTTATATTCATATCTTCAAAACAGATTAGTACTTGAAACATAGTAAAAGATCAATAAATAATTTTTCATTCATTCACTAATCTAGGGTATAGTAAAAATAGAAAAATTAAATTGTGAACTGCTTGAAAGAAACACCAAATTGAAAACTCCTAGGAATGTAGTACCCAAAGTCTAAGCCTTTCAGGTCAAAGCAGCCAGGAAAAAAAAAAGGTTCTAGTACTGACTAACCTCAGGCAGCATCACATAAGATTATGCTGCAACAGTTATAAAAAAGAGAAAAAAATCTTGAAAAATGATATTCTAAAAGGCAAAATGTAAAGATTTACAATGAAGAATAACTCACATACAAAACTGAGTATAATCATACAGGGGAAAATAAATGGATCTTTAACAGAATAAAGAATGGATTTTCAAGCATTCCTAATCAGTATTTGACTTGTGAGAATGTTCGAAATGTCAACACAGAAGACAAGAGAAACTTAGAAAGGTATATACATTTGATTATTGAGAGGGACTAAATGATGATTAAATTTTTACATTCTAAAAGAGGAGAAGTGTCCCTTCATAATCCCACTGGCTTCTAGGGTAACAGAAGGCATAAAGAAAGACAAACACAGGGCTTGAGGACGGCTTGGTTCTGTGTTGTTTGTTTCAAGAAGGAAAAGAAAAGCGAGGGGGCAAACGATATATCGGGGAAGAAATAAGGAAGAAGGGAAAGGAATTTATTGTGAATATTTTGGTGTATAGAGATTTTTGTCTTTCACTACTACCCTGTCATATATGTCCAATATTGGTAATCTGGGTTCAAAGAGTCTGTAGAGTTTAATGACCTTTCTTAGATAATTCCAAGTCATTTTCCAAAATAGTTGTACCAATTTATAGCTCCACCAGCAATGTATGGTGTGTGTGTGTGTGTGTGTATACGTGTGTGTTTTCCCTCAGACTTTATAACATATATGATTTCTATCCTTAATCATCATTGCTAATTTGATGGGTATAAGGTGAAACTTCAGATGATATATTTTAATATTAGTTATCTGAAGCATGTATTTAAAATGGTTATTTATAGTGTGCATTTCTTCTTGTGAAAACTGTTCAGGTTTTTTAGCCATTACTATTTGGAATGTATATCTATTGATCATGCCATTACATTAGATATCTTTGATATAAAACATTAATTAGAAGTAATGATGCTAGGTTTTTCTCTCATTTGACTGCTTCTCTTCTTATTCTAGATGAACTGATTTTATTCCTGCAAAAGCTTTCAAATTGTATAGAATCAAAATTATTTTAATTTTCTGTGATCCTCCCAATTTCTTGTTTTGTCCTGAGCTGTTCTCCCATCCATAGATATAAAAGGTAATCTCTCTCTTACTCTTCTAACTTGTTTATGATATCTAAGTCATATATTCATTTAGAGCTTATCTTGGTAAACAGTGTGAGATGATGGTTTATACCTCATTTTGATTCTTACTACCACAATGTGAGGTATTATTAAACTCACTTTTGCAAACTGATGCTTAGAGAGGTTAAGTGATTTGCCCAAAGTCACACATTAAGCAAATGCCTGATGCAGGATTCTTAGTTTTTTTTATTCCATATCTAGTACCATATCCACTATACTGCACTTGCTCACTTGCTCTAAAAATTTTTTTTAAATAAGCAAGAAAAAAAATGAGTAAGATGCTAATTCATGACATTTTAGGGTAGAGGTGAGACCTGTGATTTTGTTGATGGAGGGAACTCCCAGTGTGAAAATTCCATCCACCATTGTGGATCTCTAGGCCTTTGTTAAGTGTCTATCATAACATAGGTATTGCCCTAGGTAATGGGGAGGCAAAGACAAAAGTGAGAACCCTGCCCCAAGTAACTTACATTCTAATAGGATGTATAGCACATTTTGTAGCCAATAGTAGAAATGCAATGATAATGTTTGATTATTGCTTCCCGAGTGGGAACAAGAGTTGGAAAAGGAAGAAAGAGGGAGGCAAAGTGTACTACTGGGCAGATGGCAAGATGTTTTTGATGGGTAGGTACTGTGTGTCTTGGTATATGGCTGGTTGGAATGTGATTATCATCTAAGTTGATTACTTCTAGAAGATATGCTTTCCTAAGCCTTTTAAGCTACTAATTTTATTCATAGTTAATTCTGTGCTCAGAATTATTCTCAGGACTTGTGAACTAGTTATATGTTCAAATGCGGTTACTTCTCAAAGTATTTTGATGGGTAAATTGAATAAACTACTAGTTTTTTAAAAAAATATATTTTTTCTTCCCCCTCAATTCATGTTAAAAAAAATTTTAACTTTTTTTTAAAGTTTTCAGTTCCAAATTCTATCCTTCCCTCCCTCTCTTCCCTCCTCCCTCCCTAAGATGGTAAACAATCAGATATAGGTTATACATGTGCAATCGTGTAAAACATTTCCATATTAGTCATTTTGTACAAGAAGGCTCAAATACAAGAAAAAGAATGAAAGAAAGTGAAAAATAGCATGTTTCAGTCTATATTCAAACAATATCAGTTCTTTCTCTGGAGGCAGACAGTATGCTTCATCATTAGTCCTTTGGGATTTTCTTGGATTGTTATATCGCTGAGAATAGCTGTCATTCATAATTCTTAATAGAACAATATTGTTGTTACTATATATAATGTTCTCTGGGTTCTTTTCACTTCGCTTTGCACTAGTGCACGTAAGTCTTAAGGTTTTTCTGCAGGTATCCTGCTTGGCATTTCTTATAGCACAATAATATTCCATTACAATCATATACCAGAGCTTATTTGGCCATTCCCCAATTGATGGGCATCTCTTTGATTTCTAGACCTAGCAGTATATTACTGGACCAAAGGGTATGCACAGTTTTATAGCCCTTTGGGCATAGTTCCAATTTGTTCTCCACAATGGTTGGATCAGTTCACAACTCCACCAACAGTGTATTAGTGTTCCAGTTTTCCCATATCCCTTCCAACATCCATAATTTTCCTTTTGTGTCATGTTAGTCAATCTGATAAGTGTGAAGTGGTACCTCAGAGTTGTTTTAATTTACATTTCTCTAATCAATGGTGATTTACAGCATTTTTTCATTTGACTATAGATAGTTTTGATTTCTTTGTCTGAAAACTGCCTGTTCATATCCTTTGACCATTTATTAATTGGGGAATGACTTGTTGTTTTTTTTTTATAAATTTAACTCAGTTCTCTATGTATTTGAGAAATGAGGCCTTTATCATAGATACTTGCTGCAAAACTTTACCTGCTTTTTGGCTTTCCTTATAATGTTGGTTGCATTGGTTTTGTTGTTGACAAACTTAAAATTTCATATAATCAAAATGATCTATTTTGCATTTTATAATGCTCTGTCTCTTGTTTGGTCATAATCTCTTCCCTTATCCATAGATCTGACAGATACACTATTCCATGCTGTCCAAAGTTGCTTATGATATTACCCTTCATATGTAACTCATGTACCCATTTTGACTTTATCTTGGTATATGGTGTGAGATGTTGGTCTATACCAGGGGTGGGGAACCTGTGGCCTGAAGGCCACATGTGGCCCAGAGGTCCTCAACTGTGGCCCTTTGAGTAAATGCAAACTTCACAGAACAAATCCACTTAATAAAAGGATTTGTTCTGTAAAACTTGGACTCATTCAAAAGGCTGCACCCAAGGACCTAGAAGGCCACATGTGGCCTTGAGGCCCCAGGTTCCTTAGTCCTATACCTAGTTTCTGCCATACTGTTTTCCAGTTTTCCCAGCACAAACTAACAGTTTTAATGATTGCATTGTTAGTCAAAACAAGATGAGTTAAACTTGTATGTTATGTCCTTTGGTTTCTTTTATTTGATAATAATAATAACTAACCCTTGTGTGGCATTTTAAGGACTAAATACTTTACCTATTTTATCTCATTTAATCTTTACAACAAACCTGGAAGGTAGGTACTATTATTAGTCTCCTTTTACATATGAGAAAAGTGAGGATGAGAAAGATGAAGTGACTTACCCAAGGTCACAAAGCTAGAAAGTGTTCAAGGCAGTATTTGAATTCATGTCTTCCTTCAAATGCAGCACTCTGTCCACTGTACCACATTATTGCCACTAATATTTTGTTATTAACTGGCATTAGTTTCCTGAGACATGGGGTTGCAGAAATCATTCATTTCAGGGAGAAGAGGGATAGGGAACAAGCATCTATTAGGCATCTAGCATGTGCCAGAAACTGTGCTAAGCACTTTACAAATATTACTCATTTGATCCTCACAACAACCTTGGGAGGCAGGTGCTATTATAGCACCCATTTTACAGTTTACATTCATTTCAGGAATGTGGTTGCTTGAAAAATTCACCTCCTAGAGATTTTTAGGTAACTTGAAACCAAAGGATGTTTCTGAGAAGCACTGAGTTCTAGGATGTAATGCAGATAATTAATCCAGATAACACCATTAATTTTGTTGAACAAAAGTTCTAACAGCTTATAAGTGACCATATACTTAGAGAACATTAATATCCATTTATTCAAAATTTATTAATGATAGATTGAGATAGATGTGTTCTGAGTGCCCTAATTTGTAAAGTACCTTAGCCACTAGTCTTTTCTAAATATCCCATCAAACTCATTTGCTACCACTGATATTCCTTCCTCGGTGTTCAAAGCCTCAGATTTGTCCTCCTTATTATCCTTTGGATGCACCTCAGGATTTCTGTGGATGAGCTGCTGTAGGAAGAAGTCACCTTCTAGCTTCTGTCCCACAGGAAAAGAAGAAACCATGAATGGAGAATTATATCTCAGCTAGAGGGACAACATGACTTGATTTTCAAACCTCCTCCAGAAGCCAGCCATCATGTCACAAGGGTTACTTGAGATATATTGAATGCCTTGAGGGAGCAAGGTCATCATCAGCTGGAATTCTGGAGGAGAAACTCAATTTACTTTTTTTTTTTATAGCCAAACAGTATAGGTTGCCTGGGTACATTGAGCACCATTCCAGGAAGAAAAACTGTGCATGACGCCAATCTCAGTTATCTTCCCTGGGAACAGTAAAAAATAATAACTCATACTTCTACAGCTTTTAAGGTTTAAAAATACTTTCCTCACAATGACCCTGGAATTAGGTAGTATAAATATTATTATCTCCATTTTACAAATAAGGAAATTGAGGCTCAGAAAATTGAAATGGCTTGCTCCAAATCATTTCACCAGTAAGTAAAATATTTTCCTAATACAAGTAAAATATTATGAGTCATTTGGAAAAAAACCAAAAATTTCATATTTAGCAAAACATTTTTTCGTAGCAATATGTTTCTTAAATTGTACTCTAAGTCAATAGGGCTACAGGGATTGGAGGACAATGTTATTTCCATCCCAGGATGGCCCAGAATAAAATCACAAGGTATTAATGAGGTATTAGTAACTAAAAGATTCCTCCCCTCCCTGATCCCATTATGACAGGGGTTCTAAACCCTTTTTTGTCAGTGTAAAGAACCCTTGGTAGTATGGTGAAACCTATATGTATACATATAGATACATATAGATACATACCTATATGTGCATGTGTGTGTATATATATATGTATACACACACACACACACACACACATATATATATATATATATGTTCATAATTGGAGGAAATGCTAAATTTGAGACTTAGAGGCTAGTTAGAGGTTAGTGAAAATAAAGATATATTTTTTCCCATCCAGATTCATGGATTCCCTGTTGGGGGTCCTGAAAACCATCCCTTTGTGAGGTATAAACTCTTTCCAATTGAGTCAAAGAGTAAAGAACAAGACTAGCTGAACAAAAAAATTAACCATACCTCTAGCTGTAGACAAAAAGACAGAGCATTTATTAAGCAGTGGACTATGTGTATACTGAACACTAGAGATAAAAATTAAAGCAGGGTAGAGTCCCTGCCCTCAGGGAGCTGGTTTTTGTTGTTTGTCCTTCGTTCCTGAAGAGGACCATGACATCAGGGAGGTGATGCCATAACATGCAAGTGTATTGGATTGAAGTGAGGAAGGGCTATGCAAAGTCACCAGCTTCACTTTCTCCTCTGAAGCCAGCTGGGTCTAGTGGCAAGATATAGATCAGGAAGACTGGAGATGGCCCTCCCTCAAGGAGCTTACATTCCAGTGGAGGAAGATGACACATAAAGGGCTGGAAAGGGGGTGGGGGAAAGCAAATGCAGTGTCATGGCTGGAGATGTTCAGGAAGATTGAGCAAGATAAGGCCAAAGCTGACCTATCAAAGTCCAGGGTGGTTCCAAGAGCAGAGTCCAATTTTCTGACGCGAAGGAAGTGGAGGTGATGTCCAGAATAGATATCCAGGAAAATATTTTAATATAGCAAAGACCTGAGTTCCAACCTGACCTCAGATACGAGCTGTGTGATCCTGGCCAAGTCACCTAACCTCTGTCTGCTTCAGTTTCCTCAAGTATAAAATGGGATAATAATAACACTTATCTTCCAGGGTTATTGTGAGGGTTAAACAAATAAAGCAAAACATTTCTAAAGTGCTTAGCACCTGTGAGAGATGATGTCTCAGAAGTGAAGCCTCCTCAGGGAATCAATGGTTCTTGTTAATATTTCTTGATGGTTGCTTTCAAAACCTTCCCCCTGTCAGACCCTGTTTTTAAATGCTTAGCAGAAAGAATAACCCTGCCCCCAACCTGAACTGCTTGCCCTTGAAAAGCTTCCTGCCTTTTCTTGTCTCTGGGATAAGGAGAAGGGGGTTAGGGAGGGAAAATTGCAGTAAGTTTTGGTTTCCTAGAAATTACCTAAACCTATAGGAATTCAGCCCTAAACCTCCTCCTGACTGTCACACCACTGCCACATCAGCACTAGGTTTGCTAAATAAGGACGTGTTTGCTTGGATTGGCTATACCCTGTTTCCTTGTTCTTTTTCCGCGCCTAAGAATGTAAGCCCGCCTCCCAGCCAATGGGAGTAAGGGATAGTGGTGGGTGGAGGTTTATTTGCCTGAGGGTATATAATCTCATTTTGCTTTCTGTGCCTCACCTCTCTCCTCCTGGAAGTGTACTGGGGGAGCAGATGCCCCTTCTAGCGAGATTGTAATTAAAAAGTAACTTTTGCTTCCACCTTCCTTTTCCAACCTTGCCCCTTACTGCCATTGGCCATGTAGCTTTGAAGGGGAGCTATCTAAGTGGTAGGAGATACTGCATCCAGTAGGAAGCAGAGATGCATGCTCCAGGCAGAAATTAAGAAACAGTCCCTGAAGGAAGGAACCTGAGTTAAGGAGCTAGCCCTGGCAACTGAGAATGGAGCTGTGAAAAGAAGCAGACCCTTGGAGCCCAGCTAAGCAACCAGACCAGACATGCACTCAAGGGGAGAAAATAGGCATCTAGGTTCTGAAATCCTATGAATTGTCAGCCAAATTTGCTACACGAACATTGCCACATTGTGCATGTTTGCCTCACTACCACAGTTCTTCAAGTTCAAGCTCATTCTTCCCTCGGATGCTGTTTTTTTCAAATTAATTTTTTTCATTTAGAAAGTATTTAAACTGCCCACCCCTCTTTCACCTGGAGGAAAATAACATTTATAACAAATATGCAAAGCAAAATAAATTCTCATATTAGCCATGTCTAAAAATGTGTATCTCGTTCTGCATATCTCTATCAGGAGGTGGGTAGCATTCTTCATTGGTCCTCTGGAATCATGGTTGTCATTGTGATGATCAATTTTATGCCTTTCAAAGGATGCTATGTGTTTCTGTGGGAGTCTGTGCCCTGGGGGAGTGTTTTGTAACCATTGTTCTTGCTTTATCCTTCGAGTAAATGCTTTTGCTAAGAGCTAAATGAGTCTATTGTGGGATCCTTAATGGAAAGTATAATAATGGGAGCTTGTGGGCTAAGGTAGTATAAGTAGTTACCTATAAGGTTACTGCTAGAACTCTGAGAATAGTCACCTCTCTGAGAACCTAACCCTCAAGTGCAAATTGGGGAAGTACCTTAGAGGGGACGCTATAGGAAGATCATAGGCTCAAGAAGGGACATTAGAGGCCATCATGTTCAAATCCCTAATTTTATACTTGGGAAGTGTAAAGTAGAGGTTAAATGGCTTCTCCAGGTTGACATAGCCAATATCTGACAGGAGATTTTAACCCATATCTTCCTGACTCCAAGTCTAGTCTAATACTCTATGGATTTTTTTTCAGGGCTATATCTATTTTGTTAAGTGAAGCAGACCTAAACTCACTTCTATATAGATTTGCAAAACACATAGGTGTATTTTCTTTTCTAAATTTAATTTCTAAAATTTATTATTTTAAGCATTTATTTTTCTCCCCTTCCCACAGTACCATGTCCTCTTGAACAAAAACAATAAAAGAGAAAAAGAAAGCCCTTATACTGTTTTCACATTCAAGTGAATTTGCCATGTCCAAAAATATGTCTCATTTTGCATTTTGAGTCCAATACCTCTCTGTCAGGAACTCGATATCATGTTTCATCTTTGGTTGTGGTTTGTCAATGTATTGATAAGAGTCATAAAATCTTAAAAAGTTTTTTCTTTATGACATTTTTGGCATTGTATAAATTCTTCTCTGGTTCTTCTTGCTTCATTCTGAACTTCCCAGTTTCCTCTGAAAATATTCACTTCATTATTTCTTAAGGCATAATAACATTTCATTACATTCATATACCATAATTTGTGTAGCCATTTGCCAATAAGTGAGAATTCTCTTAGTTTCAGGTTTTTGCTATTATGAAAGGAGCTGCTATAAATATTTTTGTACATGTAAGTCCTTTTCTTCTTTCTTGGATCTTTTTGGGTATATACCTTATAGTGGTATTGCTAGGTTAAAGGCTATCATAGTTTAATCACTTTGAAGGGGCATACTTTCTAGAATGGTTGGACCAATTCACAGTTCTGCTAACAATGCAATACTATACCCATTTTCCCACAGCCCCTCCTACATTTGTCATTTTCCTCTTTTGTCATCTTTGCCAATTTGATGGTTGTGAGGTAGAACCTCAGAGTTGCTTCAATTTGAATTTCTCTAATCATTAATGATTTGGAGCATTTTTTCATATGAACATAGATTGGATTTTTCCCCTTGATACCTACCTCTTCATACCCTTTGACCAAATGGAGAATGACTCTAAGTCTTACATATTTGAATCAGTTCCTTATACAGTTATCCCTTCTACATTGTGACTTTCTACATTGTAGTTTCTATATATTAAATGGGATTTTGGGGAAATTTTGTGGAAGCTGCAGATGACATGCAAAGGCCAGCAGATGACACAAAAAAGTTTAGAAACTCAGAAATGCTCAAAATATATGTGTAGTATTGTATAATATCAACATATTTTATTTTAATAGCATAAATATACATAATCTTTTGAAAGTTAAAATAAGTAAAGAATTAAAGTTTGCGAAAAGAACATGAAAGCCAGCAGATGACACACAAAGGCTAGAAATGCAGAGATATCCTAAAAAGTTTAGTAACTCATGAATGCATACAATGTGTGTACTGTTATGCATATATATTTTATTGTTTAATAACATAAACGAAAGCTATACTTTTTTTTCCTTAAAATTAAATTTGTAGTAAAAGAACTGCAGTTCTATGCACCAGTTTGGGGATGCCAGTTTATGGCAATCCCTTACGTGACATCTTGTGGTGGTCTCACTCATGGTGATCTTTGCACCTCAAGTTTTTCCTATCTTGTATCATTTAGCCTACGACCAAACACTTAACTCAGATTTTACAGTAAGGTACTGTAAACACCCCATAAAAGAAAAAGAAAAAAAAACAGACTTCTTCTCTGGTATCAAGAGAGGGTCAAAAAATTTTATGTGGTTTTTCCAGATTGGGGGGCACTGCACCCTCCCCATTTCCCCCATTATGTGGAAAGGATAATGGTATATCTTGGACATAAACCATTTGTCAGAGAACCTTGCTATCCAGAGTTTTCTCCTGTTATCCATTTCCCTTCTAATTTTGACTATATTGGTTTTGTTTGTACAAAGTCTCTTTAATTTCATATAATCAATATTGTCCATTATATCTTCATTTATATTCTATTCCTCTAGCCATAGATCTACCAGGTAATTTCTTCCTTTCTCTTCTAATTTCCTCATGATGTTACCTTTTATGTCAAAGTCATTCATCAGCAGTATTTTGATGAATAGTGACTGGTTACCCCAGTAACAGAGGTCTTTGGGTTTGTCAAACACTATGACACTGTGTTCTTTTGCTTTCCTATCTTGTACACCTATTCTATTTCACTGATCCATCTCTCTATTTTTTAAACCAATCCAGAATAGTTTTGATGATTATTGCTTTGTAGTGTAGTTTCAGATATAGTACATTTAGATGTGTCTCTCTTGTGTTTTGCCTGCTCTCATGTTTGAAATCCCTCACCTGTTTCATCCCGCCAGTTTTTAAGGAAAAAGGAATGGGCTATTTTGGGAGCCTAAGTTTTTGGTAATGGAAAGACATGGGCAGAGGGCCCTTAGTAAGCCCTGTTGAAATTAAAGGAATGTATAGAAATGACCTATTGAATAATAACAACTTAAATGCAGGGGAAAGAAGAAAGGAATAAAGTTTAGGGACAGAACAAAGATGTCACCTGAGACTTTCATGCCTAATCTAAACAGTATGGATTGATGCAGAGGATTGGTTCTTTTATACGGTACATGGATACAAATCTGTGAAGCAGCAAAGCTTATTTTGAAATCACCTTCCCAAGTATCCAGTGTCTTCTCCTCTCTTGTGTTCCTAATTCTTCCCTGACTCCTGTCTCCATATAGAAAGCTTAGCTGCCCTTTGTCCTATTCCTTCTATGTTTCATTTTCTATTAAGTGACAATGGGTAGAAAAGAGATGCTGAGACAAACTAATTTTTCACTTGAACTAATCACTGTTTTGCCCCTATAGGTAATCTTAGGCTTCATATTTCAATACTTTAAAGGTCCCTGATTTTATAGGTGTGGATTGTAACCCTGATGGCTCCTTGACAGCCACCATGATCAATGCATTCATAATTCTGTGGCCATCTTGGTGATGAGCTTCTTCTAGAAAGGAGGATTTTATACCTTACTACATTAAAGATCGTTGTGATAAACCTCTCCAAACATAACTACGTTGGTCCTTAGATGATAGACAGAAATTGCTGGGCCCATACTTGAAGTCTTTTTAGCTTGTTGGGTTCTGCTACTAGGAGTAGGGAACCTGTGGCCTCAAGGCCACAGGTCCTTGGCCTTTGTGGTCCCGAGGCCTTCTAGGTCCTTGGGTTGGCATGTTGACTGAATCCAAGTTTTACAGAACAAATCTTTTTATTAAGGAGATTTGTTCTGTTAAGTTTGGATTCGGTGAAAGGGCTGCACTTGAGGGTCTACAGGGCCACATATAGCCTCGAGGCTGCAGGTTCCCCATCTCTGCTACTGAGTATCATCTTGAAGATAATCAGAATTACATTCTGGAAAGCAATTTGGAACCATGTCCCCAAAAGTATTATTAATCAGTGCTTACTATGACCCAGTGATGATCAAAGAAAGAGGAAGAAGGACCATATATACAAAAATATTTGTAGTAGTTCTTTCGTGGTGCAAAGAATTAGAAACTGAGATATTCCATTAGTTGAGAAATGGCTGAATGTGATGGAATACTATTATGCTATAAGAAATGAGGAAGGGGGTCATTAAAAAAAAATTCCTGGGAAGACTTGCATGAACTGATGCAAAGTGAAGTGAGCATAGCCAGGAGAACAATTTATTCAATAGCAACAAATTTTAAAGTTAATAAATTTTGAAAGACTTAGCAACTCTAATCAGTACAATGACCAACCACAATTCCAAACAACTCATGATGAAACATATTATCCTCCCCAAGACAGAGAGCTGATGGACTCAGAGTACAATTGTCAGCTGTTCTTCATGATGCCATTTGGGGTTTTCTTGGCAGAGATACTGGAGAGGTTTGCCATTTCCTTCTCCAGCTCATGTTACAGATGATGGACTAAGGCAAACTGGGTTAAGTGACTTGCCTAAGGTCACATAGCTAGTGTCTGAGGCCAAATTTGAACTCAGGAAGATGAGTCTTCCTAACTCCAGGCTTGGCATGCTATCCACTGTGCCACCAAAATACAGATTGAAACATATTTCCTTTCCCTTATTTTCCTTTTCTTTCCTTTTTTTTTGGAGGGGGGAGATGTGTGGTAGGATAATGTGGGAATTTGTTTTGCATGACTATACATATTCGTAATGGGTTTTGTTTTTCTTGCCTTCTCAATGAGTGGGGAAAAGGGGAGAGAGAAGAATTCAGAACTGAATATAAAATAAAATTGAATTTAAAATAAAACTTAAAAACAGAGTACTTAGTGAAGTACTTGAGGAAAAAAAGAAATTGCCATGATGAGACTTTGGAGTAAGACTTTAGTGAATATTTAAATATTCATGAAACGTTTCTTTGAAGAACTTAAAATGAAACCTCTCCAGAAGGCTCCCAAAAGGTGTGAAACCAAATGATAGATATTTCAGGCAATGGCAACAGGAAGCTATAGTGGTCATAGTGATGGTGGCATGGGTATTTTGGGGGTAAACGAGCTTGTTGGAGTATCAGAAATCATACCATATTATGACCTGCCTCCTTCATGAGAAGTGCTACCCTCAGTGAGGCAGCCTTAAGGAGGCAGAAGTCATATGCAACTATGACCACTTCACATTAGGAAGCATGTGTCATTGACCTACACTAGGCTCAGATGGGCTGAGATTCAGGCATCTTTCTTCTTGTTGACCTGGTATTACCTCCCTGCTTTTTGGGCCTCCTAGAACAAGAATATATTTGGGTATCAGTTACCCACCGAAAGATTTCTTATCTTCTGAGCACCAATGTAAAGAGCTTCACACAGCTGCACATATTTTTTCAATTAACTACAAACTCCTTATCTTAATTTACTTGATTCCTTTGTGTCAGCTCTTTAGTTTGTGGGCAGAGAAACAGAAATTATTCTGTCTGCTGTGAAGCTATGTCACCAGAAGAATCTCTAGTTAGTGGTTTACATATGCATAGCTCATCTAATTCGCTGCAGTTACTAAAAGGAAAGGGAAGACAGAAAAGAGGATAGGAGAAACAAAATATTAGCATGAGATTTTCCTCCTGGCAAAAACATAAGATCTAATGAGATTATGGGTGATTGTCTACTTCACCTTCTCATCTTTGGGGGCCAAAATTAATTCTTCCTTATAATGTAAGTTCCTAAAGCCAAGGATCCTTTCATATGCAGGTTTTGACAACCTTTATTTCATGGAGGATGTTTCTTTAATATCCCAATGACAGCAACGCCTCTAAAACATTGGTTCTATAGTAAACGGTTCTGCCTCTAGTCTCTCCTCACTCCACATCCTCCACACATATGCCAAAGTGTTCTTCCTAAAATAGCGGTCTGACCATGTAGTTATCCTTTCCTTGTCACAGGGGTTAGGAGTGTGGCACCTCTGTGATCTGGAAAATCCATGTAAAATTTTTGATCCTCCTTTGTACTAGAGAAGAAGTCTGAATTATTATGGTATTCAAAGGTACATGGTCCTTTGTAGTTGATTTGAGAATTTATAATATTCAAAATAACTTGGTTCAGGTTCCCTAACCCTGAGTCTTGGTTATTCACAGCTTTTCTTCAAACAATACTACTGTTACCCTATAACAATATTCTCTTGGTCCTGCTCATTGCACTTTTCATTATTTCATGCAAGTCTATCCATGTTTTTTAAGATCAACCAGGTCATCGTTTCTTATAGCACAGTAGTATTCCATCACAATCATATACCACAAATTGTTTAGCTATTCCCAACTTGATCACCACCCCCCAATTTCTAGTTCTTTCCCACCACAAAGATAGCTGCTATAAATAGTTTAGAACCTATAGCTTTTTTTTTTCATTTTTCTCTGACACCCTTGGGAAACAGATCTAATAGTGGTATGGCTGGATAAAAAGGTGTACACAGTCTTATAACTCTTTGGGCATGATTCCAGATTGCTCTTCAAAATGGTTGGATCAGTTCACAGTTCCACCAACAGAGTATTAGTGTACCAGTTTTTCCACATTCTGTCCCAACACTTGTTTTCCCCTACTATCATTTTAGCCAATCTGATAGGTGTGAGATGATATCTCAAAGTTGTTTTAATTTGCATTTCTCTGATTAATAATTATTAAAAGCATTTTTATATGACTATATATATTTGATTTCTTTATAAAAAAAACCTGCCTTTGACCATTTATCAGTTGGGGAATGACTTATATTCTTATGAATTTGATGAAGTTCTCCATATATTTGAGATGTGAGACCTTTATCTGAGAAACTATGAAATTCCCACCACCACCATCACCACCATTTTCTGCTTTCTTTCTAATCTTGGCTACACTGGTTTTATTTGTACAAAACATTTTTAATTTATTGTAATAAAAATTATCCATTTTATATCTCATAATGTCCTCTATCTCTTATTAATTAATTAATTAATTTAAATCAAATAGGGTATTTTTATCCCAAAAGCTCTAGGGGTGGGGAACCTGCAGCCTCAAGGCCATATGTGTTCCCGTAGGTTCTCAACTGCAGCCCTTTGACTGAATCCAAACTTCACAGAACAAACCCCCTTCTTAATAAAAGGATTTGTTCTGTAAAACTTGGACCCAGTCAAAAGGCTATACCCAAGGACCTGGAAGGCCATATGTCGCCTTGAGGCCACAGGTTCCCCACACATATACATATAACACAAAGTTACTACAATGATTATATGTTTACTCTCTTCTACTGATCCACCACTATTTCTTAGCCAGTACATATAGTTTTGATAATTACTGCCTTATAATATAGTTTAAGATCTGGTACTGCTTTCTCCTTCCTTTACATTTTTTTCATTAATTCCTTTGATATTCTTGATGTTTTGGTCTTTCAAATGAATTTTATTATTTTTCTAGCTAATAAATGCTTTTTTTTTGGTAATTTAATTGGGATGTCATTGAATAAGTAGATTAGTTCAGGTAGAATTGCCATTTTTATTATATTGGATCTGCCTACTCATGAACAATTAATATTTCTCCAGTTATTTAAATCTGACTTCATTTATATAAAGAGCATTTTATAATTAAGTTCATGTAGTTCCTGGGGTTTGTTTTGGCAGACATGCTCGCAGGCATTTTATACTGTCTACAGTTATTTTAAATGGGGTATCTCTTACTGTCTTTTACTTGGGAGGGTTTTATTTGTGATATATAGAGATACTGATGATTTATATGAGTTTATTTTATATCCTGCTACTTTGCTAAAATTATGTTTCATTTAACTTTTTAGTTGAATTTTCAGAATTTTCTAAGTGTATCACTATATTATCTGCAAAAAGAGATCATTTTATTACCTCTTTTCCCATTTTGATTCCTTCAATTTCTTTTTCTACTCTTATTTCAATTGCTAGCATTTCTAATACAATATTGAATAATATTGGTGATAATAGGTATCCTCGTTTCAGTCCTGATCTTATTGGGAAGGCTTCCAGCCCATTACAAATAATGCTTGCTGATGGTTTTATGTAGATGCTTCTTATCATTTTAAGCAAAATCCCTTTATACCTATGCTTTGAAGTGTTTTTAATAGAATGAATGTTATATTTTGTCAAAAGCCTTTTCTGTATTTATGAATATAATCATATGATTTCTGTTACATTTGTTATTGATTTAATCCCTTATATTAATAGTTTTGCTTATGTAAAACGATCCCTGAATTCCTGTTACATATTCCACTTGATCACAATGTATAATCTTTGTAATATATTGTTGTAGCCTCCTAGTTAGTATATTATTTAGGATTTTTGCATCCATATTCATTAATGAAATCGGTCTATAATTTTTTTCTCTGTTTTTGCTTTTCCTGATTTAGATATCAGCATGCCATATTTGTTTCATAAAAGGAGTTTGGTAGAACTCCTTCTTTGTCTGTTATTCCAAATAATTTATTGAATGTTAGAATTAGTTGCTTTTTAAATGTTTGGTGGAATTCACTTCCAAATCCATCTGGTTCTGATCCTTTTTTCCCTTAGGAATCTCATTTATGGCCTGTTCAATTTCTTTTTCTAAGCTAGGTTTATTTAGATATTCTATTTCCTCTTCTGTTAATGTAGGCAGCTTATATTTTATAAATATCTTCCATTTCACTTAAATTCTTAAATTTATTGACATATAATTGAACAAAATAACTCCTAATAATTGCTTTGATTTCATTCTTTTTTTCTTTTTCTTGATAAAAGTATTTAGACATGTTTTCTTCTAAGGATGGTTATCTCTCAATCTATTTTTTAAGTTAGTTGTTTTTGCTATAAGTTGGCTTATATTTTTCATTTTTTTTTCAGTCTTTTGACTTTGTTTTTAATATTTCCTAACATCTTATAGAATCATTAGCTTCTATTTGGTCCATCCTAATTTTCAGGGAGTTTCTTTCCTTTGGTAAGATTTTCTACCTCTTATTCCAAGATATTAAGTCTTTCAAAATCTGCCTTCCATAGTTTTCATTTCTTTTCCCATTTTTCTCCTCTAGCATTGCCATTAGATTAAATTTTTTTTTTGCTCTTTTAAAAACTCTTCCATCATCTCTTCCAGGAATTCTAGTTAAATTTGTTCCCAAGCTGTGTTTTCCCTTGAGGCTTTGCTTGTAGATGTTTTTGGAGTCATTATCTTCTGGATTTGTTCATTGAGCATCCTTGTCATCATAAAAGCTCTTTGTCGTGGAATTCTTTTATGTTTGCTCATTCTGCCCTCTTACTTCCTGACTTTAGGCTTTATCTTAGATCTCTGCTCTGCCTACTTCTGGGAGGAATGTCTGGACTGAGCTTTTGTCTTCCTGGGCCCTTCTGTTACTTTCCTTTTGTTATTAAGTGTTGTGTTATTCCAGGATCTCAGGAATAGCTCAGGCTGAAGACCTGTAAGTTTTCAGTACTCTCAAAGTGGTCTGATCCAGGGCAAAATCAGATCATTACCCTCCTAGGCTGAGCTCTACAATTTTCTGATTTGGTTTGGTGTCCATGCGACCCTCCTGTGAGTTTATTCTTCATTGGAAGTTCTAGTAGATTACTACTGGGCTCAGTCACTTTTGGCTCTCTGAGAAGCTCTATGGGTTCAGAATGAAAAAACTGCAGGCTCCCTTTTGGTCTGGGATTTCTGTGCTGCTTATTCTTTGACAGACCTCGGATTGGGTAGGAGGCTAGAACTGAGACTCTGCTTAGCTCCTGGGATTAGAGCCACACAACAACTGTTTGCTTCTGAATTTGCTCTTTACTCTTTACACAACCTAAGGCCCATGACTGCTTCTCATCCAGGAACACCACTCTTGGGTCAGGGTCAACTTGTATGGATCTGGGACCTCTTCTTGCCCTAGTGCAGAATCTTGGTTTTATTTTAGTTTTTTGCAAATTGGAATATGAAGTGTGCTCCCAGCCAGACCCCATCTCCAGTGCCTACAGTCCTCTTGTCTCCCTATGCTAACCTGGACTAGAAATATGTCTCAGAGTGATTTCCCTCTAGTTTTTCTGAACAGGACTTGGTCTGATTTGGTTTTTAGGTCTTTGTGGAGGAGCTTTTTTTGAAAACTTGGCTGTACTTCCTGACACTCTGCTATATTGGCTCTGGAATTTTAAGAGCCTAATAAACTGGAGCATAATTAGAGGGCAGCAACCAAGATAGTGAAAGGATTTGGAACTATGTCACAGAATGATTGTTTGAATGGCTGGGAATATTTAGCATGGAAAAGGGATGACTTGAAGAGTGGGAAAGGCATCATGAAATCATTGAACTTCATTGTTGGAAGGGGGTATCTTGTCCAGACCTTAATAGAAACACCACTCTTCACAACATGCTCAATAAATGACTATCCAATCTCTACAGAAGTAGCTTCAATGATAAGAAACTTACTACTTCCCAAGGTATTCCATCTTTAGATAACTCCAAATGTTGGGAGGTTGTTTCTTCTGTTGCATCAAACTCTACCTCCCTGTACCTTTTACTCTTTGGTCCTAGTTTTGTTCTAAATTTTCAATATTTGAAGATTTGTCTTGTTGAAAAGAGAATAAACTTTAAGAAAACACTTTGTGACGAAAGATAGAACTAAAACCAACAACCAATGGGTAAAAGTTACAGGAGACTGATTTTGTTTTAAAATAAGGAAGACTTTTACTCCATCATCTTAAATGTTCAAGGAGATCTTGGATGGGATCCCTATCACCTGGTAGGGATATTGTAGAAGAAATTCCTTTATCTGCAAATGCTCTCCAAGGTTCCTTTTCGGTTCTGGAATTTTGAAATTACATGAATGAATGGGAAGATTTACATCTTATCAAAAAACAAT